>NW_004443992.1:3568817-3622789 GCF_000243295.1 Trichechus manatus latirostris | reverse complement strand
TAGGGAGAGCAATTAGGGTCACATAACAATGTGTGTATAAATTTTTGTATGAGAGACTAACTTGAATTGTAAACTTTCACTTAAAGTACAACAAAATTTAAAAAATTTTTTAGAAAGGGTAGGTGTTAGGCTAGAGTAACTGCAATATGTAAGTAAATACTTTTTTATTGAACATTATTCTATATTATGTTATTGAACAGAGTATTTTTATTATACATTCATTCATTCACTCATTCATTTGCTCAACAATGTTAGGGGACTTCTATGTGACAAGCATCTGAAAGAATATTTCAATTATCCTGTATTTTTAAGATCATTTTTATTTTAATGGATCTTATTCTATCCCCCCCCATTATTATACAATGTTCTAGATTTTTGCTCCCCTGTTTCCTTACCTGTGGGATCTGTCTTCAATATAGAAAGCACCGTATGTTTAAATAGAAATAAATGTATTCCTTGAATTCAGTGCAATTACAGTATTGCTTTATATTCTTATTTTTTCTATCCTTTCTTGTTCTCATTTCCAAAAATATGTATTCTTTGCTCTAAGCAGTCATAGATGTTTTCCTGAAAGTTGCATCTTGTTTGGCATGGAGAATATTTGCAGTGTTTTCGACATTCTGAGATATGTACATATATAGTCACAATATGACTATCAGACCTCTAGTGCAAGCAAGTGCTATTATGAAATTATTGATGGATTAAGAAATCATCATTCTCTCATACTACAAAAATAAGTACTATTTTTGGAAGTAGTTATAGCACTAAGCTATAATATTAGAAGCAAATATGTTACTAGAACATTAACCTAAAAAAACCTTGAGATTTCCAACTGAGAACTTATATTAACTAATACAATCCTATGTATTTATTATATATCTTTTTAAAGCATCCAAATAGATGAATTTTTTTCATTACATGTAAAACTGTGGCATATTATTGATATGATAAAATATTTCATGCAAAAAGGAGAGCGTTTAAGAATTCAGCTAACATCTGGAGGAGGTTAAATTCTTAGTTTGAGGCTCTGTGATAGCCATTTTTTCTCGGTTCTCTTTAACTGCCAAAATCTGTCATTCTTGAGTCATTTCAAGGAGATAAACAAGGTGAACTGTGCTGTGCACACGACCCATTGTAACTGCTGATTTTTACAAGGTTACACAATTCGCCATATGTCAGGTAACTTAAATATTCTGACCCATCAATGTTTCAACCTGAATGGGGTGCTATAAAACTAATAGAGTTGCTTTTTAACAATTATTATCTTTCTAACAACTACAGTATTGCTAAGATTTGCTGCAACTTTATCATCTTTGCATCATGTGATGCTTAATGATTGAAACATCTAAAATTCTTCATTTTATGTTAAGGTTTACTCAAATGCAAGGCAATTTTATTTCTTATTTAGGGTAGTTGAATGCTGGTAGTAAAATACTGTATTTTTCATCATTTTAAATTATTAAAGTATATTATTCATCTGTTGAAGTTTTTTTTGTTTTTTTTTTTTTTTTTTAGAGTCATAGAGGTTTTAGATTTAGAAAGGAGATTAGAGATCATTTACTGCACTTGCCTCATTTTGCAAATGAGAAACTAAAGACCTGGATGGGTTAAATAATGTGTCATGGTTGCTTAGTAAATTAGTGGAAAAAATATAATATCTAATAGAATTTCCTCTACAATGGAGTTGCTTCTTAAAGGGAGTTAGGTGCTAAAGTCAATTTCTCTGTAAGAACATTTGTTGTTTTTTTCTGATTGCCATTGAGTTAATTCTGACTCATGGTGACCCCATGTGTACAGAGTAGAACTGCTCCAAGGGGTTTTCAAGAATGTGAGTTTTCGGAAACAGAGCACCAGACTTATTTTCTGAGGTGCCTCTGGGTGGGTTCACACTGCCAGTCTTTCGTCTAGTAGTCAAATGCTTAACCATTTGCGCTACCCAGAGACTAAATCAATTCCTAGAGGTGATTTTTAACTGTAGTCAAAATTACCCTGGAAAATTCCTTAGGAAGGCAATATGACTTAATACCGAGTTCAACACAGCCAGTTTTTCTTCCAGCATAAAACAGACCACTGTCTTGGATTGAGTACCAGAGAAGAAGCTGCCTTGTGTTTAGGGGCTGTTTTTGTACCAAAAAAAATACCTATCATTAAAAGCTAAAATTGTACTCAGCCTGTTGGGATGCTTGGAGGAACTGCATATTTCACGCTCCTTCTAGGGGCGTACACTCAGTACTTGGAATGGTTCCCTTGCTATTTAGATTGTTCTCTTTTTCAGTCTTTCCTCTTGTACCCAGAGAGCTTGTATGGTTACATCAAAGTGTGTTAAATAGCGTTTGCCATGCCTCCCTTGAACATCATTTCATCTTTGAGAATTTATACGTATAATGATTCAGGGCCTCTAAAGGAAGTGCATAGAGATTTATTTGAAAAATTGTTTTCTGTAGTAGTTTTTACTAGTACTGTCTAAAATATCCTCCCGATACTTATTACCAGTTTATCTGAGTAATACTTCGGTAAAAGAATTTTTTATAGCTGTCACAGTTTTTCAGGTGACTTTTCTTATCAGATACTCAGAAGTTCTCTTTGTTCTGTTGTCTGTTATGTTTCCTTTTCAGTGTGACATCCCATTGCTTCAGATTTTAAATCAACAGGGCTGAGTGCTTATGTAGGCATGGAAATATTGAGATAATCTAATATAGTTGTAAATAGTACAGGAATACCTCTGCCATAAAATTTCAAACCTACTCATCTTTCTCTAAACTGTAACTGATGTAACTTTTTGTTTCCTAAAAGCAGATGTGACCAACACCCACAAGTGTGCATGAGCTGAAATATTTCAACAAAATTTCTTCCAATATCCCTATTAAAAAAAAGATGTTGTTCTTAGGTGCAGTCAAGTTGGCCCCTACTCATAATGACCTTACGTATAACAAGGAAACATTGCCTCGTCCTGTGCTGTCTTAATGATCGTTGGTATGTTTGAGTCCATTCTTTTGGCTGTTGTGTCAGTCCATCTCCATGGTTTTCTTGTTTTTGCTGGCCTTCTGCTCTACCAACCATGTTGTCTTTTTCTAGCGGTTGTTCTTTCCTGATGATCTGTCCAAAGTAAGCAAGACAAAGTTTTGCCATCCTCACTTCTGTTTGAGTTTTTTTCTAAACCTGGTTTGTTCATTCTTTTGGCAGTCTGCATCTATTCAGTATTCTTCGTCAACACCACAATTTGAATGCATCAATATTTCTTCTGTCTTCCTTTCTCATTGTCCAACTTCCACATGCATATAAGGCGTTAGGAAAGACCATGGCTGGAATCAGGCACACCTTAGTCACCAAAGTGACATCTTTGGTTTTTAAAAGGAAAAGATACAAAGAAGTAAATGATACATTTGGAAAATTCTTATTTAGAAGCCTCTGTTTTAAAGCCCGTCTTCCCCTACCTACTATTTTACTGAAACTGTGCACTTGAGTGTCAGTAAAAGAAAAAAACAAAAAAACCCAAACCTGTTGTCATTGAGTCGATTCCAACTAACAGTGACCCTATAGGACAGAGTAGAAGTGCCCCATAGGGTTTCTAAGGAGCAGCTGGTGGTTTTGAACTGCTGACCTTGTGGTTAGCAGTCAAATGCTTTACCACTGTGCCACCAGGGCCCCTGAGTATCAGTAATAATTTTTTAAAAGTCAGATACTATACCTGTTGTCAATCTTCATCTCCCCAGCCTTTGACAGTGTTTAAAACCAAAGTCCAAACCCATTGCCATCGAGTTCAGTCGATTCACAGCAACCCTATAGGATAGACTAGAGCTGCCCCACAGGGTTTCCAAGGAGTAGCTGGTGAATTCGAACTGCCGACCCTTTGGTTAGCAGCCAAGCTCTTAATCACTGTGCCACCAGAGCTGTGTTTACTGCTCCTCTTTTTGAGGCTCTTGTCTTCATTGACTGCAGAACTGCCTTGGCTTCCCCAGTTTTCTGGTCATTCATTCTTTTCCCCTTTATTGAAACCTCTTACCTTCAGAAAGAAGATAGTACTATAGATAATATTATAGAAGATAGTATTAGAGATAGAATTTATTAATAGAAAATGGTGGGGTTTTTTTTATTTCTATTGTACTATTTGGAGCCCTGGTGATGCAGTGGTTAAGAGCTTGGCTGCTAACAAAAAGGTCGGCAGTTCGAATCCCCCAGCCACTCCTTGGAAGCCCTATGGGGTAGTTCTGTTGTGTTCTATAGGGTCACTGTGAGTTGGAATTGACTCAGTCGCAACAGGTTTGGTTTGCTTTTTATTGAGTGTAGCCCTGTACTTTGAGATACAGTATTTGTTGAATTAAAAAAAATGCTGAACACTATATGTAGGAAAAAAAGGCCTGGCAATCTACTTCACAAAATCAGCCAGTGAAAACCTTATGGTCAGAGCAGGACCAGGCAGAGTTTCATTCTGTTCTTCATGGGGTCACCATGAGTTGAGGGCCAGCTCAATGCAGCATCAACAACAACAACAACAAACACTGTTTATGTAGGAAAATGTAGTGATGGAAATTGTACTCATAGGATTAATAATATCCTTAATGTGCACTGATGTTAAATGTCTCAGTTTTAGCTGAGACCCCAAGGCAAAAGGTGATAACTATTCTTACATTCCAAAGTGAGGTAATAGACCACACAAGCAAGACTTGAGAAGGAGATAGTCCAGAATCATTCTCACGACCCTCACCTGGCCACCCAAGTGAGCGAGGACTTGTTGATTTGAGTGAGGATTTCTTTGGCCATTGTCAGTGTGCTGGGTCGCTCATTCACCCTGTGAAACACATGCATGCTGGAGAGGAGCAGGGGTACTTTCTTCCACCTTAAGTCAAGTGGGGGAGGACATCAAGGGAGCTGCTCTGAGAGCTTCAAGAGTGTCCACTGCAGTTTGAGGGACACAGTGGACTGGTGTCTGACCCACACCTGAGGACTATAGAGGCGAGAGGCTGTACCTGGAACTCTGGGTCTAGAGTGAGGAGGGCTGCTCTGGCAACGGCTGCACTCCCTGAGTTGTTGGGACAAGAATGGATGTTTCCTGCGGACCCCCATGTTAGGGGCACACCCACAACAGAGCTGGCATTGGCCCATCATCCCTTCTGCTCCATATGATAGCCTGGAGGAAGTGAGACTACTTCAGGGACCACTAGAGGGACAGACAACTGTAGCAGAAGGAGGCAGAGTGTGCTGGAGGCGCAGCGACTGGGGACAGGATTGTAAGTGACCACATCAAGGCATCTGCAGGTGAGAATCCCCAACAATGGGGTATCTCTGCAGAACCCCTGGAAGTCCTCCAAAGAGGGGTGGGCGGCCTGAGACACTCTGAGCTCAGATTGCTGGTACCAGATTATGCAATACCAGCTCAACCAGACCTTCCCTGTTGCCTGACCTCTCCTCGTCCACCCCACTGTTACCCTGAGAGAGTCCAAAACTGAAGAGTAATAGAGAAACCAGTCACTCCCCCCTTTCTGTATGAGGGCTTTCTGCCTGAAGCAGGCCTGAGCCGATACAGAAAAGATTCAGTTTTAACTGAAGTTTGGAGTTTAGATTATTAAAAGGACTGGAGATATTCTTTACAAAAATGAGCATTTTTGTAACTTGATGTCACCAGAAGAGTCAAAGGTATGCTCTGTATTTCATCCAAGAGTAAGAGAAGAATCCCTCCCGCAGAGCAGGTTAGAACAGACAGCAGGATCAAAGAATAAATTTGTTTTAAGTCACACCCCACGAGTCCTGCTTGTTCAATGTAATAGTTCACTAAATACCCAATTATAAAACTTAAATTAGAGAATACGGTACTCAACATTGTCTTTGTTGTTTGAAGTTGAGAAGACCCTAATACTCGTTGAGATTTGTTTGGATTGCTTTTCAAGCTGCAAATTGAAGTGTTAAAGGAATGGAGGCCAGGCGTGGTTTCAGTCTTAGATTCATAGGTGAAATTGAGCTGATTGTGGCTGGGCAAAGTGGTGGTGGGATAGGAAATAGTACTGTGGAGAAAATGTCACCTTTCTTTCGTGTCTTGCTTCTAAATCGTGCTGAACGACAGCTGTGTGCAAGCCCCCTGGAGAGAACCACTTTTGAAGAAACGTTCCTGTGGTAAAAGCGTATGAACTGTCTATGGAAGAGCAAAGCATTTCACTCAAAAGGAGAAAAGAGAAAATCAGGGAACTGTGTTCTCCTTGCTCTTTGATGACATTGGTGGGATACAGCTGAGTGAAGAGGTGCTCTGCAGAGTAATGATCATCACCAACAAACACCAAAGGCAGAACCTGCCTTAGTTCTTGAGGCATGAGGAGATTGAGGGTGACTGAAACGAGGCCACCTGCCACTAAGAATGGCTTTGGCGTTCCTATAGAGACCAGCACAAACCAACAGTCTAAGAGAAGTGAGTGATGGTGTGGGCGGTCTGTGTAGGTCTGGAAAGCCTCAAAGAATAAAGGGAGAGCTCTAAATTAAGGAGTGGAAAATAAGGCAGAATTAAAGTTTTAGTTTTCAGTTTTCTCTTCAATTTGTCCATGATAATA
Source organism: Trichechus manatus latirostris (assembly GCF_000243295.1). Classification (NCBI taxonomy): domain Eukaryota; kingdom Metazoa; phylum Chordata; class Mammalia; order Sirenia; family Trichechidae; genus Trichechus; species Trichechus manatus. Next base: position 3,616,253 of record NW_004443992.1, on the reverse strand, counting down.
TTTTTATACTAGCTACCAGTCAGAGTTGCTGTTGAGTTGACTCCAACTCATGGCAACCCCCTATGTGTCAGAGTAGAACTGTGTTTCATAGGGTTTTCAATGGCTGAATTTTTGGAAGCAGATTGTCAGGCCTTTCTTCTAAGGCACCTATGAGTGAACTCTAACAGCCAACCTTTCGGTTAGCAGCTGAGTGCGTTAGCCAATTGCACTAGCCAAAAGACTGCAATATTTTTATCCTGTTTTTTATATGTAGAGAGTTCTTTGAGAATATTATTTCATATAATTCTTACAACACCTCTCCACCCGATTAGTTATGCCACCTGATGGTAGAAACTAGATGAGGAAACTAAGCAGGTTAAGTTGCTAATCTAGGACCCAATAGGTGGTGTCAGAATTTGTTTTACAATTTCCTAATTCAGAGGCCTCGTTCCAGCGGACCAGCCTCTAGTGCTGTGTTACAAAGTGGGGAGAGAGGATTGCAAATGGTTCATGGACAAGATTTTTAAATTTAATAGTGATGCGTTTATTTTTAAGGTTTCCTTCTGTTTGAGCAAGGATACTGATTTTCCATTAATAGTCTATGATAAACTTCTATAAGTAAAAAGAGTAGAAATAAAAATGTATCAAGGTAATTGCTGTACTGAGATGGGCAGTAATTGTGAAGGAGGAGCATGCACAGGTGATATTTAGGAACCACTGCTCTAAGACTTATTGACCAAAACATAGAGTTTATAATTCGATTGTTGTTGTTAGGTGCTGTCAAGTAGGTTCTGACTCATATCGACCCTTTGTACAACAGAATGAAACACCACCTGGTCCTGTGCCATCCTCACAATTGTTGGTATGCTTGAGCCCATTGTTGCAGCCACTATGTCAGTCCATCTCATTGAGGGTCTTCCTATTTTTCACTGGCCCTCTACTTTACCAAGCATGATGTCCTTCTCCAGGAACTGATCCCTCCTGATAACATGTGCAAAGTATGTGAGATGTACTCTCGCCATCCTTGCTTCTAAGGAGCATGCTGGTTGTACTTCTTCCAAAACAGATTTGTTTGTTCTTTTGGCAGTCCATGGTATATTCAGTATTCTTTGCCAACACCACAATTCAAAGGTGCCAATTCTTCAGTCTTCCGTATTCATCATCCAGCTTTCGCTAGCATATGAGGCAGTTGAAAACACTGTGGCTTGGATCAGGCGCACCTTAGTCTTCAAGGTGACATCTTTGCTTTTTAACACCTTAAAGATGTCTTTGGCAGCGAATTTGCCCAATGCAATGTGTCTTTTGATTTCTTGACTGCTGCTTCCATGGGTGTTGATTGTGGATCCAAGTAAAATGAAATCCCTAACAACTTCATTCTTTTCTCCATTTATCATGGTGTTGCTTATTGGTCCAGTTGTGAGGATTTCTGTTTTCTTTATGTTGAGGTGTAATCCATACCGAAGGCTGTGGTCTTTGATCTTCATCAGTAAGTACTTCAAGTCCTCTTCACTTTTGCAAGCAGGGTTGTGTCATCTGCATAACACATGTTGTTAATGAGTCTTCTTCCAGTCTTGATGCCCCGTTCGTCATAGAGTCTAGCTTCTTGGATTATTTGCTCAACATAAAGATTGAGTAGGTATGGTGGAAGGATATGACCCTGATGCACACCTTTCCTGACTTAAAACCGCGTGGTATCCCTTGTTCTCTTTGAACGACTGTCTCTTGATCTTTGTACAGGTTCCTCATGAGCAAAATTAAGTGTTCTAGAATTCCCATTCTTTGCAACGTTATCCATAATTTATTATGATCCACACAGTTGAATGCCTTTGTACAGTCAAGAAAACACAGGTAAACATCTTTCTGGTATTCACTGCTTTCAGTCAGGATTCATCTGACATCAGCAATGATATCCCTGGTTCCACATCCTCTTCTGAATCCGGCTTGAGTTTCTGGCAGTTCTTTGTCGATATACTGCTACAGCCAATGTTGAATGATCTTCAGCAAAATTTTACTTGCATGTGATATTAATGATATTGTTCAATAATTTCCGCATTCGGTGGGATCCCTTTTCTTGGGAATAGGCATAAATATGGATCTCTTCCAGTCTGTTGGCCAGATAGCTGTCTTCCAAATTTCTTGGCATAGATGAGTGAACACTTTCAGTGCTACATCCGTTTGTTGAAACATCTCAATTGGTATTCCATCAATTCCTGGAGCCTTGTTTTTTGCCAATGCCTTCTGTGCCACTTGGACTTCTTCCTTCAGTCCCATCGGTTCCTGATCATATGCTACCTCCTGAAATGGTTGAATGTTGACCAGTTCTTTTTGGTATAGTGACTCTGTGTATTCCTTCCACCTTCTTTTGATGCTTCCTGTGTTGCTTAATATTTTCCCTGTAGAATCCTTCAGTATTGCAACTTGAGGCTTGAAGGTTTTCTTCAGTTCTTTCAGCTTGAGAAATGCTGAGCATGTTCTTTCCTTTTGGTTTTCTACCTCCAGGTCTTTACACATGTGATTATAATACTTTACTTTGTCTGCTTGAGCTGCCCTTTGAAATCTTCTGTTCGGCTCTTTTATTTCATCAATTCTTCCTTTCCCTTTAGCCACTTGATGTTCAAGAGCGTTTCAGAATCTCTTCTGACATCCATTTTGGTCTTTCTTCCCTGTGTTCTTAATGACCTCTTGCTTTCTTCATGTGTGATGTCCTTGATGTTATTCAACAACTTGTCTGGTCTCCAGTCATTCGTGTTCAATGCGTCGAGTCTATTCTTGAGGTGGTCTCTAAAGTAAGATGGGATATGCTCAAGGTTGTACTTTGGCTCTCATGGACTTGTTCTAATTTTCTTCAGTTTCAACTTGAATTTGCATGTGAGCAATTGATGGTCTGTTCCACAGTCAGCCCCTGGCCTTGTTCTGACTGATGATATTCAGCTTCTACATTGTCTCTTTCCACAGATGTAGTCGATTTGATTGCTGTGTATTCCGTTTGGCAAGTTCCATGTGTATAGTCGCTGTTTATGTTGGTGAAAAAAGATATTTGCAGTGAAGAAATCGTTGGTCTTGCATAATTCTATCACGTGATTTCCAGCATCATTTTTATCGCCAAGGCCATATTTCCCAGCTACGAATCGTTCTTCTTTGTCTCCAGCTTTCACATTCCAATCACCAGTAATTATTAGTGCATCCTGATTGCATGTTTGATCAATTTCAGATTGCAGAAGCTGGTAAAAATCTTCAATTTCTTCATCTTTGGCCTTAGTGGTTGTTGCATAAATTTGAATAATAGTCATATTAACTGGTCTTCCTTGTAGGTGTATGGATACTATCCTATCATTGACAGCGTTGTACTTGACGATAGATCTTGAAATGTTCTTTTTGACGATGAATGCAATGCCATTCTTCTTCAATTTATAATTTCTGGCATAGTAGACCATATGATTGTCTGATTCAAAATGACCAGTACCAGTCCATTTCAGCTCACTAATGCCTAGCATATTGATGTTTATGTGTTCCATTTCATTTTTGATGATTTCCAATTTTCCTAGATTCATACTTCATACATTCCATGTTCCATTTATTAATGGATGTTTGTAGCTTTCTCTTCGCATTTTGAGTCATGCCATATCAGCAAGTGAAGATCCTGAAAGCTTGACTCCATCCACATCATTCGGTCGACTCTACTTTGAGGAGGCAGCTCTTCCCCAGTTGTATTTTGAATGCATTCCAACCTGAGGGGCTCGTCTTCCGGCACTATATCAGACAATGTTCCGTTGCTGTTCATAAGATTTCCACTAGCTAATTCTTTTAAGAAGTAGACTACCGGGTCATTCTTCCTAGTCTGTCTTAGTCTGGAAGGTCAGCTGAAACCTGTCTGCCATGGACGATCCTGCAGGTATTTGAATACTGGTAGCATAGCTTCCAGCATCACAGCAACATGCAAGCTTGTACAGTATGACAAACTGACAGACATGTGGGGAATAATTTGATTACATCCTCTGAATGTTGTCCTTGAATTGTCTCATGGGGCTAAGTCTTGACCACACAATTGGATTATAAACTCTTGTGAACAGGGACTTTGTTTTATAGAATGTAGGTGTTGGCTTAAATACTGGAAACATAACTAAATAAGAATTTTTAAACTGAACACACATAATGCCTCCTCATGAGTTTGAAGGCTTCCACCAGCTGCCCCTTCTCTCTCTTAGTATTTTCAGTGCCTCCCCTCTGCCCCAGCACCGCCATCTCCTGAGCTGTGGTGTGTTTTCTCTTACGTACAGTGCCCTAGATGTCTGGACTCTACCCCTCTGAGTCGTGTCAAGGGCTGTCATCCTTCCTACAAGGCCTTTGTATTGAACCAGAATTAATTTTTCACCTCTGTTGCTTTGTGGGTTTTTTTTGCCTCCCTTCTGACTAGAAAAGAGTTGTTACCTTTAGAAGTAGTAGCACCAACTAAAAAGGAAGAGCCCTGTTGAATTTGCCAGAGAGCCAGGCCCTTAATTAAAAGATACTGCTGCCTCCAGCTCACCTATTGCCCTGCATTGCATTTGGAGCTTGTAGTCTGTATTTATCTGGGTGGGCTGTTGTTATCATAGCTCTCAGCACATGGTATCATTATCAGTTGCACAGTAGAACTCCTGAGTTTATAGACTGGCCATGCCTTCATTGTGTTTGGGTCCCTAGTGCTTCATACCCAGTAGGTTCTCAGTAACAATTTAAAGAGCACTTTATAAGGAGAACTGAGATTCAGTGCCCTGTAGGCTGCATTTCCATTTGACATACAGTTGAGTTCTGTGACATGGCACACCTGAAATACTCTGCTAGTCTTTTCATTCAGAATTTGTTGATTTGGAGAATGCATTTAGTTTGGATTTAGGGGATGTATTTAGGACTGGATTTCCAAGATTTTGTGGATCCTACATCCCTGGGGAGCTTTAAGAATTGTTTTCAATGATTTAGGTATTGATCTGGTTAGATAGACTGACCTAAGTAACTCCCCCTCCCACTTTTTCCATAATCTCTTAAAGATTGAGTGCTGTAATTTTGATTTGACATATATGATCATTTTCTGGAACCCATTCTAAGTTTAAACCACTCTATTTTTAAGTTCTGTTCTCTTTGGTGAATTTTTAAAAATCTAGCTGTCAGCACACTGACAAATTGGTCCTGCTGGATGATATTATACTTCTCATCACTTTTAAGATTATGTCCAAATGTACTCTTGCTATTTACTAATTAAATACTTACTCTTAGATGTATTACATGCATTTTTCTTTTGAAGAGCAAGACAGTGGAATGATGATGATATTTACATATCCTTGTGTCTAAAGTGGGAACACTTGGAAGAGTAGCACTGTTTACTTTTTTTCATGACCAAAACTTGCAAGATGACACTGCCATCCTACATGTAGCATAAATCTGTGCTGGCTTGTCATGAATAGCTATTTTGAGGAGTCCTATGCTGCTGTGGGAGAAACATTTACGTAAATGTTGTTTGTTGCTTATACACCAACCTCAGGTTGATGAACCCCAAACTGTCTACCAAACCAGGTGCAACCCAGCTTGTGTTTTATGAAGTGCTTGCTGTAAGAAGCCCTCAGGAGTCAGAGTGGGGATGACTCAGACAGAGAACCATAAAATCCTGTTTTAGTTCTTAAAGCAATCTTCGAGGCCCATTTGTTTAATTTCTCTCACATTTTAGCCAACAAAACAGAGGTTCCGCGATTTACTCCAATTTTCATGGCCTACTAGTGGGAATATCAGGGCTGACTTCTCATTTTCTCTTTGTTCATCGTTGGTGTTGCATAGTTTGTTTGCCCCCTTAGTCTTTCTGGCCAAGCATTGTGTTCAGTGTTGTGTTGCTAAACTGGCTCACCCTTTAAAAAACATTTTTCTTTTATTTGTATCATTTGTAGACTATCATGGTATGATGGTTAAGGTTGTTAACTTGGCTGGGCCATAATTCTCAGTGGTTTGGCAGTTATGTAATAATGTAGTTATTATTCATTTTGTGATAAAATGTAATCACCTCCATGATGTGATCAGCCAATCAGTTGTAAGGAGAATTTCCTCAGGGCTGTGGCCTGCATCCAGTATATATATACGGTGTGGCAAAGCTCGCTGATTTTTGCTCAGTCTGGATCCTGCACCCGACTCATTATCATCTGACCTCTGGTTCATGGGACTTGAGACGGCTTCCATATTGCCTGCTGATCTTGGGATTCATTGGCCTCCGTCCTGACACCTAACTCATGAGCTTGGGACTTGCCAGCCTCTACAACCATAGAGCCATTTCTTTGAGATAAATCTCTCTCTCTCTATTAGTATTACACTAATACATATAATACTAATACTATTATATATATACACACACACATACATACTTACATATACACACACACATATGCATACGCTTCACTGGTTTTGCTTCTCTAGAGGGTAGACATTTGGTACTGAGAGTGGTTCTAGAGGAACGAAATAGTAAAGAGTTTTCTAAATTGGTTCTCAAGTCTGGTTAGTCTTAAAGATGTTGATGACTCTGCTTCCAGTAGTAAAGAGGATACTGCTAATCCATGGCATGAGGTGGCAATAGAAATACAAAAAATATCACCACCAGCAGATCAAGTATTGGTGAGAGGCAAGTCTTTGGGTGATCACATGTTTGGTACTTTTCCACAATTTTGTCAGAATGACAAGTGTCTAAGGAAGCTGGTTGGTTGGTCCTACTTTCACTAGGCAAGGTGGTAAAAGAAACAGATGAGCTCAGGACTTAAGAGTTACAGCTCAAGTGCCCCATAAACGACATCAAAGTTGCTACTTGTGCCCTGAAAGAAAGCCTTATTTCCTGTAGTAATAGAGCTGATACTGCCAAAAACCAAACCCAGAGTCTCATTGAAAAAGTGGCTGAATTACAACATCAGTTGAATTCCCAACCTCAAATGGTGTCAGAAGTTAAAATTAGGGCACAGATTGGGAAGAAATGGGATCCTAAAATTTGGAAGGGTGACATAATGGCAGATGATCAGGAAGCTGGGGACACTGAGTCCCTAAATTCCATTAAATCACTCCTGCCAACAGAACCAGACCTCTCACTCCCATCTGAAGAGGTTACTCCATCTTTGTCTGCTAGGCCATCCTCCCCAGTAAAACCATTAGCCCCTCCACCCCAATCTGATGAGATTAACTGAGCTGTGTCTAAAGAGACTTTGTCTGAGTTATTGCCTGGGATGGCATCCGACTTATCACATGGGGAGATGTCTGAGTTATTGCTTGGGGCGTCATCTGAGGCAGATGCCTTACAAGACATTGCTCAGTGTTCTCAGAACACATCCCCACCACCCATTTTGCTTTTAGACCTATAACTAGACTTAAGTTGCAGTGAGCCCGAAAAGGTGAAGTACAAAATGTGATCCAGAAGGAGGTACACTACACTCCAAAGGAAGTGCTTGAGTTTTCTAATATGTACAGTCAGAAACCTGGTGAATGTGTGTGGGAATGGCTATTACAGAGTGTGGGATAGTGGTACAAGGAACATAAAAATTGGATAGTATGGGTTTATTGATATGGGCCCACTAAGCACAGATTCTTCATTCAGTGTTTCAGCTCAAAACGTTAGGAAAGGATCTAATAGTTTATTTGATTGATTTGTTGAAGTATGGATTACACAGTTGCAGTGTACCAGACCTGCCTTGGTATACTGTAGAAGAAAGTATCCAAAGGCTTAGGGAAATTGGCATGTTAGAGTAGATTTATTGGGTTAGACCACAGACTCGCACATAGAGTGCCCAGAGGACACATCTTTTACCACAACAGTGAGGAACAAATTTGTCAATAAAGCCCCAGCTCCTTGTGTTGACCTTAGGTAAAGGTGAGGCCTAAACCATGTTAATGCAACGTATAAAGAAAATCTGTATACTATAGGAAATGCTGGCAGTATGGTTGCTGACGCAGAAGGTCAACATACTTGATATGCAACCTGAGTGAAAACTCCTTGAAAAAGTGTCTAGCTTGTAGTCTGGCTGCATATATATTAAACTGGGAGACAGACGTGTTCTTATTTTCATATATTCTCCAAAAGATCTGAGGCCCTATTAACATATTGTCATTTTCCTTCCGTTTGTACTTCTTAGACTGAGTGGTCTCAGAGCTCTGGTTATCTTACCTCCCCTGCAGAGAATGATTTTTTTCCAGAATGTTTTGGTTCATTTCCTTGAGAGCTTTTAAGATTTAGATTTTTTTTCTTTTTACTGACAGAAGATAGCTGTAAACCTTAGGGAAGTGACTCAGTCTCTTAAAATAAATAATGTAAGTCACTGAGAGTTTGTAATCAAGTCACATTTTATAGAAGTGAGCTGCATAGTATAAATGTCTTTTTAAAAGGACATTTAACAATTATGTTGTTGCTGTTGTAGGTGCTGTTGAGTCAGTTCCAACTCATAGTGACCCTATGTACAACCGAACGAAACACTGCCCAGTCCTGTGCCATCCTCACAATCATTATGTTTGAGCCCATTGTTGCAGCCACTGTGTCAGTCCATCTCTTCAGGGGTCTTTCTTTTTTACACTAACCCTCTACTTTACCAAGCATGATGTCCTTCTCCAGTGAGGGTCCCTCCTGATAATATATGCAAAGTATGTGAGATGAGGTCTTGCCATCCTAGCTTCCAGGGAGCACTCGGGCTTTAAAAATTACAGCATCTTTAACATCTTAAGGTGTGTACTTACTGAATCTCTTTCAGATGATGAGGTGAATTTTTAATGTCAGAGTCTAGCTTTCTCAGGAAACTTTTAAGTGGTCTAAATTGTATACCAAAATATATGTGAAACAGAAACATTTAATGGTCTGTTGCTTTATTAGTATGATCATGTTCCTTAAAATGTATCTAATAAACATTTTCTTGCATAGGACAGTGCATCCACTGTCAAATAAAATAAAGTATCAAAATATAACTTTTAGTTGAGCAGCATTGAGGTAGCCTATGGCTATTGAATACTCATCAGCTCTTTCTTTGCCAGTGACTCTGCCCCACTCAGCACAGTAAAAATTGGTCATCAGTTGAGGAGAGCCACAGAATAAAAATCCCAAGGCAGGGAGATTTGTTTGTTAATTAATTTTTCTTTTATTTGGTTTACAAACATTTAAATTTACTCCACAAAAATCTGTTTGGTTTCCAAAATTAGTTGTTGGTCATAGAAGTTTTTTCTTGCTCTCACAGATTTTTTTTTGAGCAGGGATGCGGGGTTTCAGAGCTATTGTCACAAAGGTACACTGCAGTATTTTGTGTCAACCAAAAAAAAAAACAAAAACAAAAAAAACAATGAAACCCATTGCTGTCAAGTCTATTCTGGCTCATGGCAACCACATGTGTTGCAGAATAGGACTCCTCCATAGTGTTTTCTTGGGATATAATCTTTATGGAAGCAGATGGCCAGGCCTTTCTTCCATGGTGCCACTGGGTGGGTTCAAACTGCCAATCTTTAAGTTAGTAGTCGAGTGCAAACTGTACCATCAAGGACCTTTAACCAGTTATCATTTAATATGCTGCATTAGTCACTGAGATAAAAAGCTATTAAATCAACGACAGGGAAACATTATCTCTTGGGAGACTGAGTAAACAAAGAAAAAAAAAATAGCCCAGGTAGCCCATAGTGTAGCGGCATCTCATGTACAGTATTTATAGCCAAAAGTCTTTCACTTGGTTTCTCATATAGGACAATAGTCCCAAAGTGTCTTTTTGGCTAGTAATAAAAAATGTATGGCACATCTAGGGTCTTAAAAGCTTGATGCAGAATGTATTACCATTAGTAAAACTTTTTCTCTAAGATTTCAAATGCAAGCTCTTTAAATATTCATATTTCACTTTAAAATATTTGTGAATGTGTGATGTGAAAGATATATTCTTACCTGACCTGATATTTTGAAATATTTGGTAAGAGGATGAGCTGATCCATATTTTTAGAGATCAAGTTTTTAAACAATATTTAAATTTAAGAATTACTACAAAGGTAATAAGATTTTTGTAAAAATTTTGAACAATAAAAATAGCGCCCCTTTCACCACCAAAGGTAAAATGTATTAATGATGGAACTATTCAGGCACACATAAACTAAAAACGTATCAAGTTAGACATTGTTGTTAGGTTCCGTTGAGTTGATTCCGACTCATAGCAGCCCTAAGTACAACAGAACAAAACACTGCCCAGTCCTGAGCTATCCTCGCAATTGTTGCTATGTTTGGGCCCTTTGTTGCAGCCACTGTGTGAGTTTGTAGTCACTGACCCTCTACTTTACCAAACATGATACCCTTCTCCAGGGACTGGTCCATCCTGATAATACGTCTAAAGTACGTGAGACAAAGTCTTGCCGTCCTTGCTTCTAATGAGCATCCTGGCTGTACTTCTTCTAAGACAAATTTGATTGTTCTTCTGGCAGTCCATGGTATGTTCAACACCATAATTCAGAGACATCAGTTCTTCTTCAGTCTTTCTTATTCATTGTCCATCTTTCACATGCATATGAGATGATTGAAAATACCTTGGCTTGAGTCAGGCACACCTTAGTCCTTAAAGTGACATCTTTGCTTTTTAACACTTGAAAGAGATCTTTTGCGGCAGATTTGCCCAATGCAATGCATCATTTAATTTCTTGACTGCTGCTTCCATGGGCGTTGATTGTGGATCCAAGTAAAATGAAATCCTTGACAACTTCAGTCTTTTCTCTGTTTATCATGGTGGTACTTACTGGTCCAGTTGTGAGGCTTTTTGTTGTCTTTATGTTGAGGTGTAATCCATACTGAAGGCTGTGGTCTTTGATCTTCATCAATAAGTGCTTCAAGTCCTGTTCACTTTCAGCAAGCAAGATTGTATCATCTGCATATCACAGGTTAGACATATTCTTCTGCAAATTGCTTTTGTTTTCACTTCACAATATATCGAGGACATCCATTCATGTCAACATTCATTGTCTTTAGCATTTTTAAAGTATTCCTTCATCTGGTTGCATCATAATTTGTTTTACCACTATCCTATTGATGATCATTTGTGTTGGTCCCAAAATTTGATGTTATAGATAGTGCTGCAGTAAACGTTCCTAAACTTAAATTTTTGAACACTTGTTTCAGTAGTTCTAAAAAATTAATTTCTAGACATGGAATTGCTGAGGCACATGATACACACATTTAATTTGAGGGATACTGCCAGAAATCCTTTCAGAAATGTGGTATCAATCCACTGGAGCCATTTATTAAGCATGAAATTAAATTAGAAATTGCTAAAATGATAGGAGTTGCAATTCTCTGAATGATTAGGGCATAAATCACAGATGAAGTTGTATACCTTTTTAGGTTTCATGGAAATTAAAAATTTGTATTTTAAGTAGACACAAGTTGAATACAGAGATAGAAATTATTTTAAACTTAGCAAATTGCACACTGTGAGAATGCAGGTTAGTGGCTCAGAGAGGGGAAAAGTCACTTTTAGGGCTTGGAAGTGGAAAAGTGGAGCTGAGTGGAGATCATCTTTGTAGGAAGAGGGGATCTGGAACAAGTGATATTTAGTAAGAGTTTTATGATTTTTAAGTAAACCAACTGTGTGACCGGGATTCAGTCCAAAAAAGTCTTTGTCTAGGACAATACAAGTCTTTAGGCTATGGAGTGGAAGTAGGATAACAAAATTTCCTGTGCATACTTGGTTTATAAAAATAACCTCTTTGAAAGCACATTTTCGAGTTTCAAGTATCCCGTGCTTCTGAACTATTTCTAGGCTATCCTGTTTCAGTCCAAAGGGCGTGATTTCAATACAATACCCAAGCTTATCTTTTCACTCGAGCGAAAATGTTGTATCTTTTCCAGAGGTATGCAGGCATTAGTCATATACCCTACTCTCCCTCCCCTCAACATGAAAATCCTTCCTCTGTCTGTCCCATTTCCTTGCTGATGTATATAACAGGAGGGCTGCAATTTCTCTACAATGTTGGCAGTTATAATTAGGCTATCCCTTCTGGAAAGGCCTCAAGAGTCTCATAGTGAAGGCTCAAAGGCACCAAATGCTAGTCCCTGTGTGATTAGAAAAAAATTGTCGAAAATTTGAGATTTGCTTCTTAAATTTCTGAAGATGCTTTCAGAAAATGACCTAATGAAGGGAGCCAGTTAATTTTCCTATAAGACAAATTTTCTGTGTTTCCAGGTTCTAGCACATTTATTATTTTAGAGGGTACTCAGTTATTAATTACTCTTGTATTCAGTTATTTGTGATAGAGTCATTGAGTACTTGCTATGCTAGGTCCTTCTCTCTGACTTTACTTAAATCCACAGGACACTTTCTGTGCTGAAAACGGTGATTGACAGCATCTATTGCCACTGTTTTCTTTCCTAGAAATTGTCAGTAGACAGATTAGTAAAAGACTATTAAACTATTTCTTCAAAGATGTTTTAATATTTTCTTTATAAGTATTCTCTTGAAAACTTATTAAGCCTATATGTCCAAGCATTGTCAGTGCTACTTAGGAGACTTGTGGTTAGAAATAACAATGACATTGGTGTTCAGTATCCTGGGTCTGCAATCCACCTATGTCACCTATTAATGGCTTGAACTTGGGCAAGTTATGTAAATTTACAGTTTCTTCATCTGTCAAATGAATACTGTAACTCCTATAGGAATGGGCAAAAAAATGAACAAATATTTTGTATTTTCGTGAATATAGAGCACGATGATTGAAGAAGAGCTTGATCAACAGTCGCTGTTCTAGTAGTTGGCACTTTATCCTCAGTTTTGTGGAATGCTTAAAATAGCCCTTCCCAGAGTTTCCACTATAATATTCCTACTGCAGAAGACAATGAATAAGTAACACTGGTCTCTGAAAGTCTAGCCCAAAATAGTCCGTTACCAGGGTGAATTTTTGGAAGTATTGTTTTACCTTAGTCTCCTTGTAATAGACGTATGTTTTCGTATGAAAATACTGTTTTAAAATTACCAGTGAAATTAGTTAATGTTACTTGGTGCTTCATCTCCTTCCTCAAATCTTTGAACAAAATTAGGCTCCAACAAATACGCTTCATGTTTATAATGAGGCCTGGGTGCCCCAGCTCACAAGGGTGTACTTTTAGAGTATGGGTACTCAACTTGAGAAGCATAGTCTGAAAGAGCTCTAGAACTATCAATTCTGGATGCAGTAGTCCTTCTGAGGTTAAGAATGAACTTTGGGGCCAATATGTTGTCATTAATTGAAACATAACCCATGTAATAACATTGGATTGTAAACATACATTGGTTTGGGAGCCATACTTCCATCTCTGTTTATCTACGTATTTCTCTTCAGAGTTATTCAACTCCTGTGTCTGTATAATACCATGAGGATTTTACTCTCACTAGGGAGACAAGATACGTATCAATAGATTCATAGCTAAAGTGGCATACCATTAGGTGAGAAATGAGTGGTATAGATAGTAAATGACATGTTAAAGAGAGAAAGATTCCACTGTGAACTGAGAGCCAAAGGTGGTTTCATAGAGAACTTCGTAGAGGTTCATAGAAGTCTTCTAGAGGATTTGATTAGGGTTTGAAAAATGGTGGGGTTTCATTAGTTGGTAAATATGTGTGTGTGTGTTTGTGTGTGTGTGTGTGTGTGTATGTATTTATATTCTTATATATACACTTATGTATGTAGATGTATATGTGCCTATATACGTGTATGTGTGTGTTTGTGTGTGTGTGTGTGTGTATGTATTTATATTCTTATGTATACACTTATGTATGTAGATGTATATGTGCCTATATATGTGTATGTGTGTGTGTATATATATATGTGTGTGTGTGTAAGAGCCCTGGTGGCACAGTGGTTAAGAGCTTGGCTGCCAACCAAAAGCTTGACAGTTTGAATCTACAAGCTGGTCCTTGGAAACCCTATGGGGCAGTTCTATTCTGTCCTATAGGGTTCCTGAGTCTGAACTGAATCTACGGCAATGGGTTTGGTTTTTGGTTTTATCTAATTGCTTTATCTTATACCTTGTATAATCAGGGAAATAGAAAACAAATTCTTCATTCTTATGATTTGTAATGTAATTCTGGGCCCATTTTATAGATACATAAAAGTGTTATATTCACAGAGTGATGTTTTTATGTCATTTTCTCTGTGTATTTACCAACTTGTTTCAGTGTTAATTTCTATTGCTTTCTGTTTCCTTAATGATGTTCAGCAATATTTCTGAAACATAGTGGCAACATTTGGCATTTTTATATTTTATGACTCATGCTTTTACATTACCACCTCCCACTTAGGAGTTTTACAAGCTATTATTTTGATATTTTATAAGATCAATTATGTTGTATGTCATTGCTGGGAGAACACTAATAAAACAAATCTCTACAAGTCCTGGACTTGAACATATACTCTTTAAAAATTTGCTTTTCCTTTATATAAAACACTTTCTTAAGTTTCTGTACATAGCATTTCAATTAATGAGTACAGAACTTAAAATCAAAAGACTACAAAAATCCTTGGAGATTATACAGCCCTGGGAAAGAAAATAGGTTTGATCATACTTGGTGGGCTCCAGTTGATTAGAAGAAGCTACATAGAGTGCTATGTTTAGAAAGATTGAGGCTTAATTTTGGAAAGTGTTTTGTAATTAACAATGCCTGGCATAGGCAGGAGATTGTCGTTGTTGTTAGGTGCCATCGAGTTGGTTCTGACTTACAGCAATGAAAACACTGCCCAGTCCTGTGCCATCCTCACAATCATTGCTATATTTGAGTCCATTGTTGCAGCCACCGTGTCAGTCCATCTCACTGAGGGTCTTTCTCTTTTTTGTGGACCCTCTGCATTACAAAACATGATGTCCTTCTCCAGAGACTGGTCCCTCCTAATCACATGTCCAGAGTACACGAGAAGAATTCTCACCAAATTCGTGTCCAAGGAGCATTTTGACTATTTCTTCTAAAACAGATTTATTCGTTCTTCTGGCAGTCCATGGTATATTCAGTATTCTTCACCAACACTGTAATTCAAAGGCATCAATTCTTCTTTGGTCTTCCTTATTCACTGTCCAGCTTTTGCATGTATATGAGATGATTGAATATACCATGGCTTGAGTCAGGCACATCTTAACCCTCAAAGTGACATCTTTGCTTTTTAACACTTTAAAGAGGTCTTTTGTAGCAGATTTGCCCAGTGCAGTATGTCATTTGATTTCTTGACTACTAATTCCATGGGTATTGATTGTGGATACAAGTAAAATGAGTTCCTTAACAACTTCAGTATTTTCCTCGTTTATCATGATGTTGCTTACTGGTCTAGTTGTGAGGATTTTTGTGTTCTTTATATTGAGGTATAATCCATACTGAAGGTTGTAGTCTTTGAGCTTCATCAGTAAGTGCTTCAAGTCCTCTTCACTTTCAGCAAGCAAGGTTGTGTCATCTGCATATTGTAGGTTGTTAATGAGTCTTCCTCCAATCCTGATGCTCGTTCTTCTTCATATAGTCCAGTTTCATGGACTATTTGCTAAGCATACAGATTGAATGAGTGTGGTGAAAGAATACAACCCAGATGCATACCTTTCCTGATTTTAAACCACGCAGTATCCCCTTGTTCTGATAGAAAGAATGCCTCTTGGTCTATGTACAGGTTCCTCATGAGCACAATTAAGCGTTCTGGAATTCCCATTCTTTGTAATTATCCATAATTTGTTATGTTCCACAAAGTCGAATGCCTTTGCATAGTCATTAAAACACAGGCCCTTGTAGTGCAGTGGTTAAGAGCTTGGCTGCTAAATAAAAGTTTGGCAGTTCGAATCCACCAGCTACTCCTTGGAAGCCCTGTGGAGCGGTTCTCCTCTGTCCTGTAGGGTTGCTATTGTTGTTGTTGTTAGGTGCCGTCGAGTCAGTTTCAACTCATAGCAACCCTGTGTACCACAGAATGAAACACTGCCTGGTCCTGTGCCATGCTCACAATCGTTGTTATGCTTGAGCCCATTGTTGCAGCCACTTGTCAGTCCATCTCGTTGAGGGTCTTCCTCTTTTTCACTGACCCTTTACTTTATCAAGCGTGATGTCCTTCTCCAGGGCCTGATCCCTCCTGACAGCACGTCCAAAGTATGTAAGACGTAGTCTTGCCATCCTTGCTTCTAAGGAGCATTCTGGTTGTACTTCCAACAAGACAGATTTGTTTGTTCTTTTGGCAGTCCATGGTATATTCAGTATTCTTTGCCAACACCGCAAGTCAAAGGCATCAGTTCTTCTTTGGTCTTGCTTATTCAGTGTCCAGCTTTCACATGCACATGATGCGATTGAAAATACCATGGCTTGGGTCATGCACACATTAGTCTTCAAGGTGACATCTTTGCTTTTTAATACTTTAAAGAGGCCTGTTGCAGCAGATTTGCCCAATGCAATGTGTCTTTTGATTTCTTGACTGCTGCTTCCATGGGTGTTGATTGTGGATCCAAGTAAAATGAAATCCTTGACAACTTCAATCTTTTCTCCATTTATCATAATGTTACTTATTGGTCTGATTTGAGGATTTTTGTTGTCTTTATGTTGAGGTGTAATCCATACTGAAGGCGGTGGTCTTTGATCTTTGTCAGTAAGTGCTTCAAGTCCTCCTCTTCACTTTCAACAAGCAAGGTTCATCAGCGTAACATGGTATCTTAGGCTGAGTTCTCTAGAGAAGCAAAACCAGTAAAGTGTATAAATATATATATATAGAGAGAGATTTATCTCAAGGAAACAGCTCATGCAATTGTAGAGGCTAGAAGGTCCCAAGTCCGTGGATCAGGGTAGAGGTCTCTCCCAAGTCACGCAGCCGCAGAAGCTGGCAAGCCCAAGATCGGCAGGTTGGAGAGCAGGGCTCCTCCTCACAGGCTGTGCAGATCAACGAATCCCAAGTTCGGCAGATAAGCTGACAGCTCAAGTCCCAAGAACCAGAGATGAGATGACAGGAGAAAGCCGCAGGATCCAGAGAGAGCAAAAAGCCAGAATGTCTGCTTATATTCAGATGCAGTCCACACCCACAAGGAGACTCCCTTTCATCTGATTGGCTACTCACAGTATATTCAATCATGGGAGTGATCACATTAAACCACTGAGAATCATGGCCCAGCCAAGTTGACACACAATCTTAACCATCACACACAGGTTGTTAAAGAGTCTTCCTTCAATATTGATGCTCCACTTGTCTTCATATAGTCCAGCTTCTCGGATTATTTGCTCAGCATACAGATTGAATAGGTATGGTGAAAGGATACAACCCTGACGAACACCTTTCCTGACTTTAAACCACGCAGTATCCCCTTGTTCTGTCCGAACAACTGCCTCTTGGTCTATGTACAGGTTCCTCATGAGCACAATTAAGTGTTCTGGAATTCCCATTCTTCACAATGTTATCTATAATTTGTGATGATCCACACAGTCGAATGCCTTTGCATAGTCAATAAACACAGGTAAACATCTTTCTGGTGTTCTCTACTTTCAGCCAGGATTCATCTGACATCAGGAATGATATCCCTGGTTCCACGTCCTCTTCTGAATCCAGCCTGAATTTGTGGATATACTGCTGCAGCCACTTTTGAATGATCTTCAGCAAAATTTTACTTGTGTGTGATATTAATGATACTGTTTGATAATTTCCAAATTCAGTTGGATCACCTTTCTTGGGAATAGACACAAATATGGATCTCTTCCAGTCGGTTGGCCAGGTAGCTGTCTTCCAAATTTCTTGGCATAGATGAGTGAGCACTTCCAGTGCTGCATCTGTTTGTTGAAACATCTCAGTTGATATTCCGTCAATTCCTGGAGCCTTGTTTTTTCCTAATGCCTTCAGTGCAGCTTGGACTTCTTCCTCAGTCCCATTGGTTCCTGATCATATGCTACCTCTTGAAATGGTTGAACATTGACCAATTCTTTTTGGTATAATGACTGTATATTTCTTCCATCTTCTTTTGATGCTTCCTGCATCGTTTAATATTTTCCCCATAGAATCCTTCACTATTGCAACTCGAGGCTTAAATTTTTTCTTCAGTTCTTTCAGCTTGAGAAATGCAAGCATGTTTTTCCGTTTTTGGTTTTCTATCTCCAGCTTTTTGCACATCTCATTATCATACTTTGTGTTCTCAAGCCGCCCTTTGAAATCTTCTGTTCAGTTCTTTTACTTCATCATGTCTTCCTTTCGCTGTAGCTACTCTACGTTCAAGAGCAAGTTTAAAAGTCTCTTCTGACATCCATTTTGGTATTTTCTTTCCTGTCTTTTTAATGACCTCTTGCTTTCTTCATGTATGATGTCCTTGATGTCATTCCACTAACTTGTCTGGTCTTCAGTCGTTAGTGTTCAATGCATCAAATCTATTCTTGAGATGGTCTCTAAGTTCAGGTAGAATTACTCAGAGTTGTGCTTTGGCTCTGGTGGACTTGTTCTAATTTTCTTTAGTTTCAACTTGAACTTGCATATGAGCAACTGATGGTCCGTTCCCCAGTCGACCCTGGCCGATATTGATGATATTGAATTTCTACATTATCTCTTTCCACAGACATAGTCGATTTGATTCCTTTGTATTCCATCTGGCAAGGTCCATGTGTATAGTCGCCGTTTATGTTGGTAAAAAAAGGTATTGCAATGAAGAAGTTGTTAGTCTTGCAAAATTCTATCATGCGATCTCTGGCATCGTTTCTATCACCAAGGCCATATTTTCCAACTACCGATCCTTCTTCTTTGTTTCCAACTTTCGCATTCCAATCACCAGTAATTATCAATGCATCCTGATTGCATGTTCCATCAATTTCAGACTACAGAAACTGGTAAAAAATCTTCAGTTTCTTCATCTTTGGCCTTAGTGGTTGGTGCATAAATTTGAATAATAATTGTATTAACTGATGTTCTGTAGGCATGTGGATACTGTCCTATCACTGACAGCATTGTACTTCAGAATAGATCTTGAAATGTTGCTTTTGATGATGAATGCAATGCCATTCCTCTTCAAGTTGTCATTCCAGGCATAGCAGACCATGTGATTGTCCAATTCAAAATGGCTAATACCAGTCCATTTCAGCTCACTAATGCCTAGGATATTGATGTTTATGCACTCCATTTCATTTTTGATGATTTCCAGTTTTCCTAGATACATATTTTGTACAATCCATGTTCCAATTATTAATAGATGTTTACAGCTGTTTTTTTCTTATTTTGAGTTGTACCACATCAACGAATGAGTCCTGAAAGCTTGACTCCATCCACATCATTAAGGTTGACTCTACTTTGAGGAGGCAGCTCTTCCCCGGTCGTATTTTGAGTGCCTTCCAACCTGAGGGGCTCATCTTCTGGCAGTATATCAGACAGTGTTCTGCTGCTATTCATAAAGTTTTCACTTGCTAATTCTTTTCAGAAGTAGACTGCTATGTCCTTCTTCTTAGTCTGCCTTAGTCTGGAGGCTCAGCTGAAACCTGTCCACCATGGGTGGCCCTGCTGGTATCTGAATACCGGTGGCATAGCTTCCAGCATCACAGTAACACGCAAGCCCCCACAGTACAAGACACTGTGACAGACACGTGGGGGATAGGATTGCTGTGAGTGGTAATTGACTCAACTGCAGTGGGTTTGGTTTTGATTTTGGTTTATACATCTTTTTGGTATTCTCTGCTTTCAGCCAAGATCCGTCTGACATCAGCAGTGATATCCCTTGTTCCACATCCTCTTTTGAATCCAGCTTGAATTTTGGAAGTTCCCTGCCCATGTACTGCTGCAACTGCTTTTGAATTTTCTTCAGCAAAATTTTTCTTGAGTGTGATATTAATGATATTGTTAGACAACTTCCACATTCTGTTGGATCACCTTTCTTTGGAATGGGCACATATATGAATCTCTTCCAGTTGGTTGGCCAGGAAGCTGTCTTCTAAATTTCTTGGCATAGACAAGTGAGCACCTCCAGCCTGCATTCGTTTGCTGAAACATCTCAGTTGGTATTCTGACAGTTCCTGGAGCCTTGTTTTTCGCAAATGCCTTCAGTGCAGCTTAGATTTCTTCCTTCAGTATCATCGGTTCTTGATCATATGCTACCTCCTGAAATGGTTGAATGCTGACCAAGTCTTTTTGGTAAAGTGACCTGTGTATTTCTTCCATCATCTTTTGCTGCTTCCTGTGTCAATCAGTATCTTGCCCATAGAATCCTTCAGTATTGCAACTTGAGGCTTGAATTTTTTCTTCAGTTCTTTCTGCCTAAGAAGTACCGAGTGTGTTCTTCCCCTTTGGTTTTCTAACTCCGAGTCTTTGCACGTTTCATTGTAATACTTTACTCTATCTTTTTTAGCCGCCCTTTGAAATCTTCTGTTCAGTTCTTTCATGTAATCATTTTTTCTGTTCACTTTAGCTACTCCATGTCCAAGAGCTAGTTTCAGTCTCTTCTGATATCCATTTTGGTATTTTCTTCCTTTCTTGTCTTTTTAATGACCTTTTGGTTTCTTCATGTATGATGTCCTTGATGTCATTCCATAACTCGTCTGGTTTTTGGTCAGTAGTGTTCAACACGTCAAACCTACTTTTGAGATGGTCTCTAAATTCAGGTGAGATATACTCATGGTCATACTTTGTCTCTCATGGAGTTATTTTAATTTTTTTCAGCTTCAGCTTGAACTTACATATGTGCAATTTATGGTGTCTTAGTCATCTAGTGCTGCTATAACAGAAATACCAGAAGTCAGTGGCTTTAACAAAAGAGAAATTTATTCTCTCACAGTCTAGTATAGTACAAGTCCAAATTCAGGACATCAGCTCTAGGGGAAGGCTTTCTCTCTCTGTTGGCTCTGGAGAAAGGTCCTTGTCATCAGTCTTCCCTTGGTCTGGGAGCATCTCAGCACAGGAACCTGGAGTCCAAAGGATGCGCTCTGCTCCTGGCACTGCTTTCTTGGTGGTGTGAGGTCCCCAGCTCTCTGCTTGCTTCCCTTTCCTTTTATGTCTTGTAAGATAGAAAGTGGTACAGGCCACACCCCAGGAACACTCCCTTTACATTGAATTAGGGATGTGACCTTAGTAAGCGTATTACAATTTCACCCTAATCCTCTTTAACATAAAATTACAATCACAGAATGGAGGACAACCACACAATACTGCTAATCATGGCCCAGCCAAATTGATAGACACATTTTGGGGGGACATAATTCAATCCATGACAGATGGTGTGTTCCTCAGTTGGCCCCTGGCCGTGTTCTGACTGATAATGTTGAGCTTCTCCATCGTCTCTTTCTACAGATGTAGTCAATTTTGATTTCTGTGTATTCCATTCTGCAAGGTCCACATGTATAGTTGCCATTTATTTTGTTGAGAAAAGGTATTTGCGATGAAGAAGTCACTGGTCTTGCAAAATTCTGTCATGCAATCTCCGGCGTCGTTTCTATCACCAAGGTCATTTTTTCCAACTGCTGATCCTTCTTCTTTGTTTCCACCATTCACATTCCAATCACCAGTAATTATCAATGCATTTTGATTGCATGTGTTTGATAAATTTCAGATTGCAGAAGTTGGTGAAAATCTTCAGTTTCTTCATCTTTGGCCTTAGTGGTTGTTGTATAAATTTGAATAATAATTGTATGAACTGGTCTTCCTTGTTGGCATATAGATATTATCCTATCACTCATGGTGTTGTACTTCAGAATAGACCTTGAAATGTTCTTTTTGATGATGAATCCAACACCATTCCTCTTCAATTTGTCATTCCCAGCATAGTAGACCATGTGATTATCTGATTCAAAATGGCTAATACCAGTCCACCTCAGCTCAGTAATGCTTGGGATATTGATCTTTATGCATTCCATTTCATTTTTGGTGACTTGAAGTTTTCCTAGATTCATACTCCATACATTCTGTGTTCTGATTATTAATGGATGTTTGCAGCTGTTTCTTCTCATTTTGAATCGTGCCACCCCAGGAAATGAAGGTCCCAAAAACTTAACTCCATCTATGTCATTAAGGTTGACTCTACTTTGAGGAGGCAGCTCTTCCCTAGTCGTCTTTTGAATGCCTTGCAGCCTGAGGGGCTCATCTTCCGGCATTGCATCGGACAATGTCCTGCTATTCATAAGATTTTTCACTGGCCAAATTTTTCAGAAGTAGACCAAGAGGTCCTTCTTCCTAGTTTGTCTTAGTGTGAAATCTCCATTGAAACCTGTCCACCATGGATGACCCTGCTGATATCTGAAATACTGGTAGCATAGCTTCCAGTGTCACAGCAACTCCCAGGCTACCACAGTATGACAAACTGACACACAAGTAGTGGAGGCAGGAGATGGAGAACAGTAGTATGCAATTTTATTCATTTCTGTTATCAATCTTAATATAGTCTGTTTTACAGATAAATAAATAGAGTCCAAAAAGGTAACTTCTAAAAAAATTTACGTAACTGTGTCATATTGGGACCAGAAGCCATACCTCTTTTATTCTATTCCTAAAGATTTAAAGCATAGCCTGAGAGAAAAAGCATAGAAGAGCTAAACCTTGAAAAGTGAGAAAAACTATGGTGTTACACTTGATAAGCTTTTAGATTTTAAATCTGAGAACCTACAATCCAAAATATACATTCATGGCAGTTAAATATTATAATGAGAGCAATATAGATTCAGTATATAAGATGATACAAGGAAGTTTTTGATTGTTTTATCAGTCAGAGTCCCTGCAAGATGCAGATGACATCTCAATTTAGGTAATTGAAGGAACCTTTAATATAGCAGAATCAACTTGATTGCAATGGGTTTGTTTGTTTGTTTAATACAGAGGCTATTTACAAGTGTATAGGCAGGGAATAGGGAAAACCAAACCAAACCTATTGCCTTCAAGTCGCTTCCAACTCATAGCGACCATATAGGACAGCATAGAGCTGCCCCATAAGGTTTCCAAGGCTGTAATCTCTAAGAAAGCAGATTACTACATCTAACTCCTGTGGAGCAGTTGGTGAGTTCAAACCACCTGCCTTTAGTTAGCAGCTGAGTGCTTAACCACTGCATCTCCAGGGCTCCTTATGGAAATCACAAGCGGTGATATATTACTACATGGTGGTAACAGCGAGGTAGGGGTTCTATTACCACTACTAGGCCTGAAGATGCAAGGAGAGGGGAAAATTAGTAGAACTTGGACACAGAGATAACCAGGTGGAGAGGGTCACGTGGTGGGAGATACATAACCTGCAGAGAGCTACGTATTTAAGACTAGGGGCTTAACTATCCCATCCTCACTCTTTTTTTCCTCATATCTCTTTCTGGTTCTTCTCATTGATTAAAGTTAATTGCAAACTTGAGGGTGAGAGAGTTCAATGATATAGTCCATTCCAGTCAGCTTCCCAGGGCAGAGAGCAGAGTGGCAGAGCGGAGAAGGTTATAGTGTGTATGGGGGAGGAAGGGCAAATGGAAGATATCCCTCAACAATGTCAGTGAGTATAAGAAAATAGATTAATAAGGAAATCCAGCTTTCACAATGTAGAATTTCCTAGACAATATGCAAAGTTTAAATCAGAAAATTATCTTTAGTCTAAGTTCTTAGCCCATTGTTATAAAATTATAGACACACACACAAATAAATGAAATCACAAATAAAAACAACGTTCCTAACTAGTGTGAAGTCTTTCTTCTTTTTAATATTTTATTGTGTTTTAGGTGCAAATTTACACAGCCGATTAGGTGCTCATTTAACAATTTTTATACAAATTGTTCTGTGACATTGGTTACAATTTTCACAATGTGTCAGCATTCTCATTATTTCCATTCTGTTTGTTTTGTTTCCATTGATCTAGCTTCCCTTCCCCTCGTTGCCTTCTCATCTTTGCTTTTGGCTAAATATTGACCCTTTGGTCTCATATAGTTGACTGTTTAAGGGAACACATTACTCACATGTCTTTTATTTGGCTGAAAAGCTACTCTATTATTTGGCTGAAAAGTGACCTCCAGAAGTAGTTTCAGTGCCAAGTTCAAAGGGTATCAAAGGGTAGCTTAGAGCAGTAGACTTGGGGATTCCTCTAATCTCTGTTGGTCCAATAGGTCTGACGTTTTTTAGAAGTTTGAATTTTATTCTACATTTTTCTCCCATTTTATCTGTGGACCTTCTATTGTGTCCCTGGTCAGAACAGTTGTTAGTGGTAGCCGGGCACCATCTAATTCTTCTGGTTTCAGGTTAGAAGAAGCCATGGTTCATGTGGGCTGTTAGTCCTGTGGACTAGTTTCTTCTTTGAGTCTTTGGTTTTCTACATTCTGTTTTGCTGCAAATGAGTAGAGACCAATAGTTCTATCTTAGATGACTAATCACAAGCTTTTAAGACCCCAGATGCTACTTGCCAAACTAGGATGTAGAACATTATCCTTATGGACTATGTTATGCCAATTTATTAAGTTGTCCTACAAGACCATGATCCTAAGCCTTTTAACTCAGTATACCAATCCTGTGAGTTGTTTGGATATGTCTAGGATATCTTTTGTGTGAAGTCTTAATTTACTTATCTCTAAGTATCTTATTTCGTGTGATGAAAGGTGTTGCAGAAATGCATATTTGTTTCCAGACTGGAGAATGCATTTGACAGAAGCAGGCATTAGCACTAAAGTGCATGTTAATCAAAAACAACTAGGATGTAGATGGTGTTCTTTCTCTAGAAAGCTGAAAGTGCATTCACGGTACCTTCCCTGCCACTTTATGAATCAGTGCAAGTGTAATTTCTGTTTTACAGGTGAGAAAATGAAGGCACAGAAAAGACTGTTAACCTACCCAGGATCACCTGCTGTGTTTAGTAGTCTATCCAGCAACTTTTGCTGCTCAGTTTGGGAGGTGACCAAGTAGCTGCTGTGAAGTCATGATATGTGATAATTATGGGGAGTACAAGGACTGCTGGCAAGAATGTAAAAATAAGTCCCTCTGAGAATTAAACTGTAAAGTTGACAGATTGATCATGCCAAGTAGCCTTAAAGAACTTGAAAAGGTCTCAGATCTTTAAGTCATTAAAGCTAGGGCTGGTTAAGAGTGCAGACTCCAAAGACCAGTGACCTGGATTCAAGTCTTGACTTAGCTCCTTTTTCTCTGTGACTTTTGGCTAGCTGCTTAACTTCTTTGAGCCTCAGATGCCTCACAAATAAAATGTGTATAGTAATAGGGTCTCCTTCATGGAGTTGTAGGGAAAATTATAAGAGATAATGAGTATAAAGTACTTCATACAGTTCCTGACATCAAGAAATAAATAAATATATTGAATAAATGTTAACCATTATTATTCCAGAAGAGCCCTGGTGGTACAATGGTTAAATGCTCAGATGCTAACCAAAAGATTGGCAGTTTGCACCTGCCCAAAGGCTCCATGGAAGAAAGACTGCGATCTCCTTTCATAAAGGTTATAGCCTAGGAAACCCTATGGGACTGTTCTACTCTGTCACATGGGGTCGCTGTGAGTTGAAAATCTTGACAGCACCTAACAACATTATTATTCCAAGCCCTGACTATCACGGACCTAAGATTTTGAAATATCTGAAAAGGTTGTGAATAATCAGATGGGTCTTGGATAGCTGTAGAAGCTTGGAGTGAGCAGTGCAGTCTTTGCCAGTCACTGTACAGGAGAGGATGCACTGGGCCAAGGATAACGTCTCTGTGGTCAAAAGGGCCAGTGGGGCATGTATCACACAGTACTAGCTGGAGGTCTTTAAATGTCCAAACTTACTCCCCTACTTCTGATTTCATGCTACCAAGCAAACTTCTGATCGTAATGTGGTTTTCTATGTAGTTTGCCTAGAGGACCAGAGGATGCAAGAATTGGGCCCCCTTCAAAGTTACCTTTCTTACTCAACTTAGTCTGCCTTTCTGATTCTGACCAATTCTGGGGACCTGACAAGATCATACCTCTTGCAGAGCCGGGACACAAACTCAGAATTGTGGGGATTTTAACAAATTACAATTTCTCAAACTACATTCCCCAGGCTGTTTGTAGGTGTTATGTGATAATGGCTTCCTAGTCAAATCAGTGTAGGACACTGTAGAAGCCAGAAGACTTCTGGGAGCTTTTATATTTGCTAATGTATGCTGTGAACACCTAAGAGGAGAGATAGTGTCCAGCACATCCCACTCTATCTGACCAGGAGCCACCTTTTCCTAGTAACTTCTCAAAGGACTAGGTTTCTGAAAAGGTGCTTTAGGAGATGTTGCACTAAGGGCGTATCTCTTTGTAAGGGTTCTTGGCAGCACATCAGTTTGCCTGCAACAGACAATTCTGCAGTACGACAGTTGATTTCATGCCCGGAATACTCTTCAGTTAACGGTGTGCAGTATGGAGAGAGAAACCAGACATGAGTGAAGAATTTGTCTTGAATGGTCTTTAAAGTGACTAATCCAAAACAGATTTTAGTTGAGTCACAATTTATTATTTATCAACATATTTATACTTCAAATTCCAGGAACAATAGCTTTCCTGGCCTATAAAGATTATCCTGTAGAGAGGTTTGTATTTCTGTTCATTTTACAGGAGTGCTCCTCATAGTAGCAATAGCCATGCCCCCAATGCTAGCCTTCTCTTTCAACAAAGGTTAACTTACCATCAAAAAGCAGCTCCCTGGACCAATGAAGTACACACGTCCAGTAACCCAAACATTTTTACTTCTTCAAAACTGCCACAATATTTTGCTTTTTGCTACTTTGAAAAATTTACCTCTTATTTCATTTTTTTAGTTTCTATTTTTATATATTGAAAAATCATGTATGAGATTAGATGCTATAAATACGTTCAGGAAAAGAGAATAGGTGTAATTTGAAGGCCCACAAGTAAATAGAGGATAGTATAGAGTGGCAGTTAAATACAAGCACTCTGAAGCCAAACAGCTGTATTGAATCCTGGTTCTGCTATAAAATAGCTGTGTACCCTTGGGCATATTATATAACCTGTTTGTGCCTCAGTATCCCTGTCTGTAATATGAGAATAATAATACCATCTACCTCATAGATGAAAATGACATGAATTTAGGTTTATAAAGCACTTTAAATAGTGCTTGGCAGACAGTCAACATGCTATGAAGCGTTAAATTCATATACCTAAAGAAAGTCATGAAAAAGCAAAAAATTAGTCTTTAGAAAATGACCTTCTTATACAAATTAAACATAACACAATTATAGTTTAGGGAACACTTATTAATGACTCAGTGCTTATAAGCCTTATTTAATTTGAGGTGAATGAGGATTTTGAATTTGTTAAGAATTTCTACTGCTGCTACTTTTAAAACAAAATTGCTAAATGATATTCCCAAAGTCACACCAAGGGAAAAAAATGCTAGACTTTTCTATCGTCTAATTTGACATGTTGTTCTTACCTATAGCACACACATACAGCCCTCAGTGGTCTCTTCTCTGCTCTTGACTTCATGCTGACATGGAGCCACAAGATCCCAGTCCCTAGGGATATATAAGCATATATTCTCAGGGGTGTGTTTTTACAAGCAGTTTTAAGTTTTGTGTTTTTGTACCAGAGATAATCCACCCAAAGTATATAAACATATTTAGGTTTATTGGGATCATCAGTTTATAGCATTTGTGGTTATAATGTTAATTATATTAATATTAATATTACTTTAATTTTCTGGGCTTATGAGAAAAGATAAAAGGTAGGCTTATGTAAATGACGTTTGTGCCAAGAAAGGACTAAAACAAAGATTTCACAGTAGTTTTAACAGAGAAAAATGAGAAGAATGGAGTCGTCACCCAGCATCATGCAGTATTCTCATGGTTCTCAAAATAACCTTTGCTGGAGCAGTCGGTGTTGTAATTGCATTGCAAGCATGATGGTTTAGTTCCAGCAAAACAACATCATTGGTCACAGTAAAGGAGCATTATTAATTAGATTCATATCTGTTTTTTTGGTCTTGTTTGTGTTTAATGCATAAATTCGTTTTGTGCTATTGCCATTTAGTTGTATATTTTTGTATATTTAATGATACTATAATCAAAATAATACATTAACACTAGGGATCATGCCAGAAATTTTTTTCTCTCCTTTGTGTAAGGGATTCATTCATTAGTGAAATTAAAAAAAACACTGCCTAGGAGGAAGATAGTCTTGGCCCTGAGGACTTAGTTTTATTTGTAAAGAGGTTCAGAACACAGAGGGTCAAGGAGATTTTCCCAAACTTGCAGTGCTGGAGTGCTCAGCTTATCAGCTGAGAAAAACTGTGTACAATGGCTGCAGTGAAAAACTGATTCAGACAGGTGATCTGTTTCTTTACATTGCTTCTAATTTTTCTGTTCCTTTTGAATCTTCAGCGTTTCCCTCTTAACTCCTTTCTGCTCCTCAAGCATGTCTGATACGCTCTCTCATTATGTCCTTTGCACTGTCTGTTCTCTGTGCCTGCAACTCAGAGACTAACACCTCACTCAGTCTGTGTTCACATGTCACCTTTTTAATGAGGTATTCTCTGCTTCTCTACTTTTGAGCCCCTTAGCCTGCTCTACTTACCCTTCCCTAATACTTATCACTTTCCAATACACAGTATACGATATACCTTAGTATGTTTCTTGTGCATTATCTACCTCCCCCTTCCATCCCGTGCTGAAATGTGTAAGTTCCATGAGGACAGGAATTTTTATTTAGTTCACTAATGTATCCCAAGGGCCTAGAATTATTCCTGGTACATACTAGGCACTCAGTAAATAGTTTTTGAATAAACTTGTTTTTCTACTCCCTCGTTAGTCCAGTTCTTCAAAAAGTTATACTCTAAATTTCTTTATTCCCAGTTTGTGGCTGGGATGGAGGTGGCATATTTGTTTATATTAGTGGGGAGAAGTTTAGGTTACACAGCTCTGTGCTGTTCTTACATTTTCATCTTAAATGATTTTTTTTTTTTTTTTAACATTACATGAAACATACTTAATAGATATTTATAGGTAGACTTCCACTCAGGCTAGTTTCCTTTGGACTAATTTGAAATAAGTAAGAAAACAACACTTGTCTACTACAGCAGTTAGTTTAATCCAGATAAATTATATTCCAGTACAGTCCTTTGGATTTGTACTGCATTTAACAATTTGAAGAGCCTTTCATAGAAATGTTCTTGTATGTTCTTTTTAACAGCTTTGAGTAGGCTGAACAGATGTTTTAAGTCCCTGTCTTAGTTACCTAGTGTTGCTGTAACAAATACAAGTGGTTGGTTTTAACAAACAGAAGTTTACTCTCTCACAGTTCAGGAGTCCAGAAGTCTGGATTCAGGTGCAAGCTCTAGGGGAAGGCTTTCTCTCTGTTGATTCTGGGGGAAGGTCCTTGTCATCAGTCCTCCCCTTGTCCAGGAGCTTCTTAGCTCAGGGACCCCAGATCCAAAGGACGTGCTCTGCTCCTAGTGCTTTTTCTTGGTGGCATTAGGTCCCTCATTTCTCTGCTCACTTCTCTTTCCTTTTATCTCTTCTAAGATAAAAGGTAATGCAGGCTACACCCCAAGGAAACTCCCCTTACATTGGATCAGGGCTGTGACACCAGTAAGGGTGTTGCATCCCACCCTAATCCTCTTTAACATCACCTAATCTTGCCTCATTAACCACAGGCAGAGATTAGGATTTACAACACACAGGAAAATTACATCAGGTCACAGAATGGAGGACAACCACACAATACTGGAAATCATGGCCTAGCCAAGTTGACATATATTTTGGGGGGACACAATTCAATGCATAACAGACCCCATTCAGTGAAGCTCCAAAGAAGTTAAAGGACTGGCTCTAGATCACAAAAGTGATCTCTAAGACCTACAGCCTAGGTGTTTAGAGTCCTACCAAGGTGAATGGTCTTGTTATAGAGGGTTATGGCATCAGGTTATAGAGCTATTAATGGAGGGGGATGACTAAGCATACATAATCTCAGGAAAGACTTTTGCAGGATGAAAAATTAATTTCTCTTTACCAAGATCATATTGAGATTTTTTTTAATATTCCTGTTTTCAGTGATTTATTGAATACTTTTCATTAATTATCTGTAGCTTTCATATTGTAATTAAGTAAATGAGGTGGTGTTTATAAGGCAAAGAAGGCTTTTACTGTCTTAATGAAATTACATTGTGATTTATTGCATATGGGATGCAGAAAAGAAACCATAAAACAGGTGACTCAGAAGCCTTATTGTTAATGTCATGAAGCTATTGAGAAATACAGAGAAGAATAGATAAAGGTATTTAGAGCAAGTGGTTAATATTTTATAAAGCATGCAAAAGAAATCAGTCAACTGGCAGCTTAATTTTTTTTTTTAACCTTAACACAGGACATTGTAATGAAGAATTATAAAAAATATTAGGGAGGGATATTACAGTTCTTGTTTTTGTCATTTAATTGTGTAAATGCTCATAAATCTATGTCCTTTTGTTTGCTTCCCCACAACCCTTTATAAGTAACTCTTCATATTTGTTATTCTACTTGCTACCATGTGATTTTTTTTTTTTTTAATGTAGCCATTCTTTCACCTGTCCTGTAAGAGCTGGGACAAAACCTTAATTTTGTCTGTGTCCCCATAACCAAAAAAGCCAAAACTGTTGCCATCAAGTCGATTCCGACTCATAGCAACCCTATAGGACAGAGTAGAACTGCCCCATAGAGTTTCCAAGGAGTACCTGGTGGATTCAAACTGCCGACCTTTTGGTTAGCAACTGTAGCATTTAACCACTACACCACCAGGGTTTCCACTGCACCACCAGGAGGGGCTTAATGAGGAGTCCCTGGGTGACACAAATGGTTAAGCACTCAGCTGGTAACCAAAAGGCTGGCATTTTGAACCCACCCAGGGGCACCTAGGAAGAAAGACCTAGCAGTCTGCTTCCAAAAGATCACAGCTGTGAAAAACCTGTGGAGCACATTTCTACTCTGCAACACATGGGATCACCATGAGTTTGGAGTTGACTCGACGGCAGCTGGTTTGGTTTTGGTTTTTTGATTACCAGCTCAATGAATGTTTCTTGTCAAGTGAGTGAATAAGCTTACTGGGCAGTCCTGTTGTTTTAAACAAGGAGACCTTCATTTGGGGAGATCCAGATGTAATTTCTTTTTGATTCTGCACAGACAAAAGAATTAGAAAATATAACATCTGAATATTGAGTGAGCAGACACTGGAGACAGTTGCTTTGTATGTATTACCTTATTTGACCCTCAGCAACCTGTTGTGGTTCTGTAGTTCCCATCCCCATTTTACACATGAGGAAGATGGCGCACAGAGATGTTAAATTATTTGCTCAAAGTCATCGAAGCGTTAAGTGGTAGAAACAGGATTTGAACACAGGGAACATATTTAACCACTATATATAATGCTTAGCCTTTTAGCCATAAGGGAAAGAAACTACAGTTTCTGTGTTTACTTATTAAAGATTTGAAATAAATGATGTATTATACAATGTGAAAGTTTACTATTGAATAATTCAGTTTTATTGGCTGAAGTGTTTATTCTCCATTTTATTCCTTAACTCACCTCAGTCTAGCTTCCAATTCCAGCCACTTAACTGTAACTGTCCTCACTAAGTTCATTAGGGACCTCGTCGTTGCTAAGTGTAATGTCCGTTTTTCAGGCTTTATCCCCTTTATCTTTCCAGGATTTGATGCTGTTGATCTCACTTCTTTCTTTTTGAAAACTTATGTGCTTTTGGCTTACGTAAGTCCATTCTTTCCTGGTTACCTGCCTACATTTATTTTTACTTTCTCCTTTGCTATCTCTTCTTCCATCTTAAATATTGGTGCTCTCCACGCTTTTATTGTAGGCCTTTTTCTTCTCATTTTACCCTTTGCATTCTCTGAGCAGTTTCATCTGTTCCCATGGTTTCAGTTAAATCACCCATCCTTATTCTTTTTCTTGGGTGCCATTATTTATTTTCAATTGTTGACATCTTTACCTGGATGGATCCCAGGCTCCTTAAACTCGTTATAACCCAAACTGAGCTTAATCACATCCTCAGTCCTATAATCAGCCTACCTCTTGTTTTCTCCATAGTTGCTGATGGCAGTTATCCAAATCAGAAACTTGAGAGTTTTTTTTTAAATTGTGGTAAGTACACATACATAACACACACACACATGCACGCACATACACACATATATATAACAAAATATTTTCCATATAACATTTTTTTACATGTACAAATCAGTGACATTATTCTTCATCTAATTGGTCTGATCAGTTGACCTTTTCAACTTATCAATGTCTACCTTCCACTGTTCCTGCTTTTATTTAGATTCTTGTCATCTTTCTTCTAACTTTGGAATATTCTTCTGACTGTTGTTTCTGCTGCCAGTCTCTTTGTCCTGCAGTTCATCCTCCATACTGCCACTAGAGTCATCTATCTTATAAAAAAGTATAGTTTTTTAAATCCGTTATCATGAAAGTTAAATAAACAGTGAAAACTATGGAAAATACAGAAAAATGAAAAGAATAAAATTAAATTCACTTTTAGTCCTGTTACCATCCCAAATATAATTCTTATTAGCACTGAAGCCAATTAAATTTCTAAAGTGCAGCATGGTCATGTTACCTACCCTGGTCTAGAGTCTTCAGTATGAAGAAAGATAGAAGTGTAATTTCCAGTCAGTTGCTGTAGATGGTTTTTAAAAACTAGGTTACTTATAGGTAATGAAGACAAAGGAGAACATAACATATTTCACTGCCAGATAGAGTTTCATACCATCCTTTTTCACATTCTATACTACTTCAGAAATTCCTTCCAGTTTTTACTTGGGGTTTCATCAACCTTTTCTTGACCTCAGTGACTTGGAAAGTTTGAAAATGCCTCTAGCTGCAAATTTTATTTAAATTTATTGTATTACAACTATTTTATTACAGGTTTTTAAACTATATTTGAATATCCATGTAACAAGGTCTTTGTTTTGTTTTGGTTTAAGTGATGTAGTTACATGGTTCTAAAATTACATCAATGCAATTATTCTTTTTTTATTGACATGCATTTCACACAGCATAAAATTAACCATTTCAATGTTTACGATTCAGTGACATTTAGTGCATTCACAGCATTGTGCAACTACCACAACTATCAAGTTCTAAAACATTTTCATCACGCTAAAAGTAAACTCCATACCCATTAAGCAGTGGGTTTATTTCTAGACTCTTAATTCTGTTCCGTTGCTTTATATGTCTTTCCTTATGCCAGTACCATATTGTTTTGATCACTGTAGCTTTTTAGTAAGTTTTTATGTTGGAAAGTGTGAGTCCTCCAAGTTTGTTCTTTTTCAGTATTGTTTTGGCTGTTTAGGGCCACCTGCAATTCCATATGAATTTAAGGATTAGTTTTTCCATTTCTGTAAAAATATGCAATTGGAATTTTGATAGGGATTGCATTGAATCTGTAGATCTCTTTGAGAAATATTGCCATCTTTACAGTATTAAGTTTTCCAATCCATGGACATAGAATATCTTCCCGTTTATTTA
The DNA here is from genome assembly GCF_000243295.1 of Trichechus manatus latirostris. NCBI lineage: Eukaryota > Metazoa > Chordata > Mammalia > Sirenia > Trichechidae > Trichechus > Trichechus manatus. The sequence goes on along the minus strand of NW_004443992.1, from coordinate 3,582,898 downwards.
GGTCTTTCTTCATTTCTTTCAGCAGTGTTTTGTAGTTTTCAATATGTACTTTAGTCTTTCACTTTGGTTAAATTTATTCATAAGTATTTTATTATTTTGAATGGTATTGTAAGTGGAATTTTTTCCCCATAATTTCTCTTTTGGATTTTTTATTGCTAATGTACAGAAATACAGCTGATTTTGTGCGTGTGTGTTGCTCTTGCATCCTGCAACTTTGCTTAATTCTTTTATTAGCTTAATAGTTATTTTGTGGATTCTTTAGGATTTTCTGCATATAACATCATGTCATCTGTGGATAAAGATAAGTTTACTTCTTTCTTTCCAATTTGAAGACCTTTTATTTCTTTTTCTTGCCTAATCACCCTGGTAAGAATTTCAAGCACAATGTTGAATAAAAGTGGCAAAAGCGAAAATCCATGTCTTGGTCCTGATCTTAGAGGGAAGGTTTTCAGTCTTTCACCATTGAGTATGATGTTAGCTGTGGATTTTTCGTAAATGCCCTTTATCAGGTTGGGGAAGAACCCTTCTCTTCCTAGTTTAAGTGTTTTTTTTATCATGAGAAAGCATGTTGGATTGTGTCAAATGCTTTTTCTGTATCAGCTGAAATGATCATGTGGCTCTTTTCTTTCATTCTATTAATATGATGTATTACATTGATGAATTTTCATATATTGAACCACCCTTACATTCCTGAGATAAATCCAGCTTGATCATGGTGTATGATCTTTTTAATATGCTGCTGGATTCAGTTTGTGATAGTTATTCTTATGGCATATATAATTAATCCTTTGATGATGTAATGAATGCCATAGGCCCTCTCCTCAAAAAATAAAATATATACATATATACAAAGTTTGCATATCATTTTACAGATTTCTGGGGCTTTAAAAGTCACTTCTAAACATCTAAGAAATTAAGGTTAAGAAGGCCTTATTTAAGGTTATAAAGCAAAACTGCTCCTTACAATAGAAGGTAGTATTGTGATTTACCAATTTACCTCTTTTGATCTTGAGTTTTAAGGGTCTTTTGTTTTAATATTATGTTTAATTTTATTTCAGTTTAAACCAGTTGAACAGGTATTATCAGCTATACCCTGTATTAGATTGTATATTCCTGACAGTTTAGGAAAGCTGACATCTTTATATTACACTAAACTTCCAAATCATAGCCCACAGAGAAACTTTGCATAGGAATGGTGTCTTACTAATAACCTTTGCAACCTCAGCTGGGTCTGGTTTCTGGGAAACTCTTGCCCTCCTGGTAGGAGGTAAGTGTGTGCTTCCTGACTTCCCAGAACATCTCCTCTGCTTTTATTTATTATGATATAAGAAACATTTCCTGGCTATTAATAGACTGGAACCTGCCCCTTTATAATCCCTGACACTATGGGAAATCAATGAACAGCTTGAAAATTCCATTGTTGATTCATTTTCAGTGAGAATTTTGTATGAACGTTCACTTTATTTTTTAAAACCAGCTTATAACATGTTAACCGTGAAGGTGACAAAGCATTATGAAATGAAGATAAAACTTAAATAGAAACTGCTGTCAGTGTCCACATGGTCAGTGGAGTATGTCATCCTTTTCAGTAGGAGGGATGAATGACTCTGTGCTGAATTGATCCATAGAATCAGTGTCATGACCACCATGTGGGGTCATCAGTGAAATTTCTGGTCACAGAACAGTATTATGCCCTCACTTTTGACTCTTACGAGTATCATTCTGTAAGCAACTGTGCTTATTGAAAATGGAAGCTGATAGAAGCACAGTAGGAAAACCCCTGATCTGATCTTCAGTACCTGTCTATGAGGAGTAGCACTTCCAGAATGACAGAGCAAGGACTGCCGAAAATCTGCTCCTCCAAAAGCAATGAGAACACCAGGGGAAATTGTCCAAATCAACTCTTTTAGAACACTGGAAATTAAAAGTTTACAAGAATCTGTGGAATGTTTATTCAAGAAAAAGGATGAATCTTAATAACAACAGCAGGTTTGGACTGTGTGCTGTTTTAACTTGCCCTATTCCCATTTTCCTCTCCCCAGCTTTGCAGTAACCTTGATAACCAACAGCCTTGAAACCACGGTAGCCGTGAAAACCAACAGCCTAATAACCACTAAAGGGGGCAGAACTCCCTATCCCCCAGAGAGTTGTCACTGTTTTTCATGTTTGGCAGCTCTCTGGAGCCCTGGTGGCTCAGTGGTTAAAAGCTCCGCTGCTAACCAAAAGGTTGGCAGTTTGAATCTACCAGCTGCTCCTTGGAAACCCTATGGGGCAGTTGTACTCTGTCCTGTAGGGTTGCTATGAGTCGGAATCGACTCAAAGACAACAGACTTGGTTTTTGTTTTTTGGCAGCTTTCTGGAAACACCCCATTCACAGGGTTATTTAACCAGTCGCAATGCTTACTCAGTGCAAACAGCCCTATCCCCAGGACATTTGTCAAAAACAATCAGTGGCAATTATTTAACATCACAGCTGCCTGAGGTACTTATGCCAGTTGGGGCAAACAAGGGGCTGACCAAAAAATGAAAAAGGGCAATCTGGAGATTAAGATGTCCATAAAGGGCTTTGAAAAACTCCAGTATATTCCTAGGAATCTAGAAGGCCGCATACATGTGTAGGGCTGTGTGCATGCCCAGGAAAGACCTGAAAAGACTCTCATCTGTCATCTCTGGCTGACCTGGAGGCTCTGCAACAAGCAGGAAGTGAAGGCTAAGGCAGGGTTTTAAACTGCTGGAGTGTTGAAGGCATGCTCCATCTTATCCACAGAGCCTCTCGGCAAAGGCTGGGAGGCCTATTGGTTCAAGGCATTTAAGGAAATCTCTGTGTAATTATTATCCCACCACTAAGCTAACTGAGGACTCCTGTGTAGTATGAATGGTTAACACACTCGGCTCCTAACTGAAAGGTTAGAGGTTCATATCTACCCGGAGGCTCCTCAAAAGAAAGGTCTAGCAATCTATTTCCGAAAAATCAGCCATTGAAAACCCTGTGGAACAGTTCTGCCCTGACACTCATGGGGTCACCATGAGTCAGAATAGACTCAACAGCAATTGGTAAACTAACTGAGCAATGACTTCAGTGGCCACACATGATAACTGTTTTACCCCTATAAACTTCTACTAAATATGGACATTTTCTTATATAGGTGCAATGCATTTCTTATACTTAATACAATACATAGTAGTTCCTAATATTAAACTTTCACTGTCTAAAAATCGGTTTGTTTAAAACAAAATCCACAAAACAATTTGTTTATTGTTTATCAGCTGTAACAAAGGTACCACACTAATGCAAGACGTTAATAATAGAGGAAACTGTGGAGATGGAGGGGGATTTATGGAACTCTGTATTTTCTGCTCAATTTTTCTAAAAACCTGAAATTAAAGTCTTAATTAAAAAAAAATGTTCAAACTACTTTTCTGTGACACTAGTATGTAGCTTCAGCCAACCTACTTTCCATTTGACTTAGGAATTAATGTTAATAAAACTTTCCTGGCCTCTTATGAATTTGAGGATCATCAAAGAAAAGTTTCTAAATGAATTTGTATATCTCTCTCTTTTTTTTTTTTGGTAAGGTATGAAAAACTTTTAATTTATGTTTTATTCTTTTTTTAAATCTTACTATAATGAAATTATTTAAATATGACTTTGTGTCTGTTCCACTCTTAGTATGCTTTCTAATTTTTAATAGTTGCTCTTAAATACATAAAATTAGGAGACCAGTAATCTTACGATGTTTGAGGCAAAGTTTTAATAAAAGCTAATAGTGCTTCATACATATGATGCTTGAGGCAAAGATTTAATAAAATTTAGCATAGAGAATTAATTATTATTTATTCAATCAAAAATATCAGGCCCTTCGCAGCATTGGATAATTGTTGGGAATATAAAAATTGATTAAATATGGTTCCTATCCTTACAGAACTTAGCTTGATAGAGGGAGTTGAATATGAGAATGTATTCAAATGGACCAGATTTTCCTAACATTGTGTAAGAGGACAAGGTTAAAAAAGAATATGTGTGGCAGTACTTTGCATAGTACAGAGTGAGTTTGTAAGTTTTTAAAACTTTTATCTTGATGGAGAAAGGAAAAATTGTTTTTGTGGTAGAATCTATTCAAGTTTCTTTAAAGAGAAACTGGAAATTATATCTGTGATTATGAATGTTTACAGTGATTGTACTGTGATTCTTCTGTGTGTGTATTTATGTGTTTCCAGTGGGAGTTAGAGAGACCCTGAAATAGTGTGAAACCCTGAATCTTTTTGATATTTGTGTTTGATTTAAATCAATGTAATAATTCAGTTTGGGGCAGAGGTCTTTGGGTTTGATAACTACTGAGTACTGGAAGTTTTGAATACAATTTTTAAACTCAATCAGATTCAAACTAGTTTTCATGTGATATCTTTGCTTCATTATTTTTTCCTTTTCTTCTTCTTCTTCTTTTTTTTTTTTTTTTTTTTTACTATTACCTTACCAGATGTATCCTGTATCTGTGTTTTATCCCTTAGAAGTGCCCTTATGATGGATGATATTTGTATTTTTTATCACCCTGTGACATGGTTATTGATAATATGTGGTTAGCTACAAGGTCACTTTTTTGGGCGGTTCTGCTTGATAAATGGAAACTCCCTTTGACTGAGTGCTTCATAAATCCACAGTATAAGTATTATTTTCAAATGGCAAAATGATTGATGATTAAAGATAGATTTGCAAGGGAAACATGGAAGATGCAAGAAGATAGGAAAAAGATGCCAGTCTTCATTTTTTCTATATTACTGTTTTTATATTTCTCTGTGACACTAAGTCAGCTTGAAGCCTTTTCTGTTCATTAAAGGAAGGTGCACTCATTGTAGACAACTTGGAAAATATGGAAGCATGTAAAGAACGTCCTCCTGCCAAGCAGTACTTACTGTGAACATTTCGTATATTCCTTTCTCAACTTTATTTTATATGTATTATAAAATAAAGCATGTATTGTCTATATAAACCCACTCCTCACTTATCAACATGTTTAGGTTCTAAAGACCAGGTGATTACACAGAAATGAGCATTATGCAAAAATGGAGTATGACCACATCACATCACATCACAAAATGGAGGATGACTACATCATTACATAACTGCCAAATTACATCATTACATAACTGCCAAACTACTGAGAATCATGGCCCAGCCAAGTTGACACATATCGTTAACCTTCATAACCAGCAGTAACTCTTGCCTCATACCTCGGCATTCATTACTGCAAGACATACATTGTTAATGTACAAAATAGCCGGATAGTAGATATTCTGTTATTGTCATAAATGCAAAATGTCAGATAATGAAATAGCTGATAAGTGAGGAGTAGGTGTAGTCTGTAGTATGTTTTTCCACTTACTATATTGTGAACATTTGTGTATATAGCTGTGTAGTATATTTTCCCACTTATTATATTGTGAACATTTTTCATATCATAAAAAATTATTTGGGAACATCATGTGATGGCTACATAATATCCTTAATATGACTGTGCCATAATTTATCTATTTATTTATTTTGAACACTTATTTAGTTTTTAATTATTACAAATCCTGGGAGAATGACCAGCTCAACTTATAATCTTTGGTGGCAAATATTTCTTGAACATGCATCTTATTTTGTTTATTAAGCTATGACAGTTAATTCTTTTTATGTGCAAAACAGTCCTGACTTTTGTGGTACTTCTGTTTTTCCCTTATATTAACAATCTTTTCTGACGGAAGTTTTTAAATTTAGAAAACAATAGCTTTTTTTTTTTTTTTTTAAAGCTTGATTGAAATGTTTATATATAAACTCAGGAACAGGTTACAAGGTATAAAACTACAAATCCTGATGATAGAAGTTTATAATGGAAATGCTTACAGATTTTTAAATATAGCATGGTAGGGAAGGGCAGGAGTGAATCAAGTTGTTACAGTTTGTTCCGTGAAAGGCATTTTGGATGAATGCCATCTACTTTTACAAAGATGTCCTGTGATTTTAGTTTTATCTGCTCCGCTTAACCTTTCCCAAAGTGATTACTGAAACAAATGTATGCAGGACAATAAAAGGAGTTAGCATAATTATAATTTCTTTAGTTAACTGCAGAAAGGCAATTCTTTTTCTCCTAAGGTATTACTTGAAGTTTAATATAGGTACTGAATTTGAACCCAGTCTTTAATCATGTCAGATTAGCCAGCTGCCTTCCTGGTGGACTGTCATTAATCAATTTAGGTTAAGTATTTGTTGCAGTCAGACATTTGTGAAAACTTCTTCATATTTTATTTCAATGTTTTAGAGTCATCTCTTTGGAGAATAACAATATCTGGCAGCTTATTGACAATGAGTATTTATGCTGCGCCAGGCACTGTGCTATATGTTTTATGTAGCATTATGTAGATTTCCCAAGCTTCTCAAAATTATACTTGCTTAGCATTGTTATTATCTTCCTCTTGCATATGAGGAGACAGAAGCTTAGGAAGGTTAATCATTTGGCCAAGGTCACACAGTAAGTGTCCATTTTGGATGCAGAACCAGGGAGTTCTTAGTTGTGTAATAATATATGCACGCTGTATATATTATAGTATATAATACAACAGTATGTAATATGTAAAGTTATATAATGTATATGTTGTTAGTTGCCATCGATTCTGACTGATGGTGGTATAAAGTTACGTTGTTTTTAGTGGAGTTGATTCCAACTCACAGTGACCCTATATGACAGGTTAGAACTGCCGCATAGGGTTTGCTAGACTGAAATCTTTGGCCTAGGTGTAGATCTCCAGGTCTTTCTCCCTTACAGCAGCTGGTTGGTTTGAACCGCCAACCTTCTGGTTAGCAGCCACGCATTTAACCATTGCACCATCAGGGCTTCTTACATAAAGTTATATATATGTAAATGTGAAAATATCTTACATTGGATTTTTTTAAAATGTTAAGAAAACATAATGAACAAATTCAGTGTATGACATAACTTCCAACTTTTAAGATCATAGAACAAACTTGGATACTTTCTTTAAAGTTTTAAAAAGGAGACTTACCTCGTAAAAAGAATCCTCATTTCTTCTTCTTCCTGGCTTGAGATCTTGGGAACTAGGAGTGTGGTTGCTGTTATCGTGACTTTCTTTGCCCGTTGTGTGTACAGATTCACACTCCCAGGTTTGACATCCCTCACCTTTTATAAACACCATGTTTAGCTTGGAAAGGGAAAAAGTTGTTCTTGGCAACACTCATATAACAAAAGAAAAAACTGCAAGGGTCCACCAATGAATATACTGACTAGTGGAAACTGAAAATAATATGCCTAGCATTTAACATAAATACTGCTTAGAATGCAGGTCTTCCATGAGGGAGGGAATTGTTATTCAAAGTTTACTAGGTGGCAGGAAAACTGCAAAACAAGGTTTGCATGCCATGTATTTAAGACGAATAATTTATTGATACTTTATGATACTTATTGACATTGTCATTGCCAAATATCAAGAAAATTAGTAGATAGCTGGTTCACCCAGACACTGAAATGACCAAAACAGTTAAAAGACTTGTTTTTTGAGAACAGACTGAAACGATAGTCTCTGGTCAGCGAAGATGTGTAGACCAGGTATAGATAACTGCAATGAAGTTCGTCAGTATATCCTTGAATATGAAAGCTCAAGAATCTCTTTGAAAGTTGAAAGAAATGCATTTAGAATAAGTGAAACAAGTGTTGCTTTAAACTGTTAAAAGTAAACCTTTAGGAAGTATTGCTAAAGTGATGGTCTAAGAGGTGGTACAAGCTAAAAAAATCTGTAGATTCACATAAAATGTAGATTGGTTTATTGCTGATGGGTTCAGAGTGAGTTATTATAAGAGGTTAAGGATGTTTGTTCAGACATTCATTTAATAAATCCGTTCTGGTCCCCTAACCTTTTGAGATGATGTCACAGAAAATCACATTTGTATCAAAGTCTTGGTCTAGGAGACTTACTGGACTGACCAAAGATGACTGAATTCTTCTATCTGGAGTCCACCAATGCTTCTCACCTTACCTATGGTGATTTAAATCCATCATGGATGCTGAGCTTTTGTAAAAAGAATGAGCATAAACTATTAAAAAACAACATGGAATAAAAAACACGATCTACAAAATACGAACTCAAATTTTCATTATTATTGAACAGGCATAAAATTACCTTGACAAATTTCTCTAAAAGTTTCTCAAGGCTTATGCTAAATTTCTGTACTTATTTTATCTCAGATCAGTAACAGCCAGTTCATGAACCAGCTTTGGTCCATGGCCCTATCTTGAGTTGATATCGATGAAAGTTTTTTCTTGTGTTAGTGTCCCTTTCTGTATTCATTTTTCCTGTACTTGTCTTTCTACTATATATTCTTTTCTTCTTTTAAAAGTGGATTGAGCATAATCCAATGAGAATTGCTAGGTTATTTTAGGGGACACTACCAAGGTACAAAGATGCATGTCACTCTTTGAGTTTCCTAGTAAAATATATTTACAAAATTAATTGTGATGTTTACATATGCATATACTTGAATGTATGGTCTACTGGATTTTTGAGACTCTAGACCAGTGTCTCTTGAAGTGTGGACTGATAAAGGACTACCTGTATCAGAATTAGCTGGTGATTATTATTTAAAAAAATCCAGACTCGTATGACCCATCTCATACCTACAGAATCAGAATTTTTGTGGTTTTGTCTGTAGAGTCTGAATTTTAATCATAAGTCCCAGATGATTCTAATACACAATAAAATTTGAGAACTACTGTTTTAGGGTTTTGGAATCTGTGTGATATGTTTGATTCTACATCATATACTATGGTGGTTAGTTATAAATGCTAATTCTAAAAATATTCATGAATGTGAATATATTTGAGTCTCTAAATATGTGCTTTCAGCAGAGCATCTCCAGGATATATTATTGGATTCACTGCTATCTCAACCATATGCAAAGCATTGTTGTTGGAAAAAGGTAATGCTCCCATTTTAGACAGAAACAAAGGACACACGCAAATAAAATAATTTTATGTCCATCTCTATTTGTTTAATTTTAATTGCAGAGTTTTACATGTCTAAAAATCTACTCTTAAATTTCCTCTGATTTACAGCAGTATAATTTTATTTGGAATAAAAAATAGCATAGCTGCAGAACCTATTAATGATGCAGTTAACCAGTCGTGCAGCCTCCTGAAAAATGTTCCTCTGCACCTTTCAGCCTTGCCATTGTGTACCCTCGTTTGTCACTAGACCTCTCTGAGCCGTTTCCTCATCTTGGAGATAATAACACCTTTCAGAATTGCTGTGAGAATTCTATCAGTTAATGATTCTGATATACCAAGCACAGTTCTTGGCACTTAGTGAATGGTAGTTTGCTGTTGTTGGGGAAGTTTTAGAATAGTAGGAAGTGTATGCACAAGCTTTGGTGTCGTACAGGCCCTAGATTTTAAATTCATCGTCTAGTTTCTCACTATGACATCTTTTGTGAGCAAGTTATTCAGTCTCTCTAGCCCCTAGTTTTCCTAATTAGTGAAACGGGGATTGTAATTATTCCAGAAGGTTACTTTGAGGATTATATTAGGGAGTATGTATATACACTTGTAGTGCCTACCATGTAGTAAGTTCTTAATCGATACTAGATGATAGCCACTATTATTTTTATTGAATTTGATTACCTACCGCTTTTCTAAGTTAAAAAAACAAAACAAAAGAAAAAAACCCCAGCAAATCTCATATGCATGTATCAGCTTGGTTTACATTTGAGATCCTACCCTTGATCTTTTAGCAACTATCTCACTTTTTTAGCACATTTTCAAAAAGCTTTCTGATTTATATACAAACTGACGTGCATTTCTATTGGAAGATTTTGAAAATCTGAAAACCGTGATGATGAGGTGGACATTCATCTGGTTGCTTTCTGAACACAATGTCAGAAGAAAAAGGCTCCAATAAAAATTGCAGCAGAGAAGCACACATATTAAATAGTGTATATGAGTGATGTCACATTCAAAGACATGCAAAATGCATAAGCACAAAAGAAGTTAATAACAAGCTTTTCAGGAAAAGGGTTATTCCTTCCTGATGGGCTGACCTTGATTCTGTCTTGTTTTTTTGGTGCCAGCAGAAAGATAGATGGAGACACTGCTAAATTTTTCCATTGTCAATTTGTATTGCAATCTAAGAATTGTATCTTTGCTCTTCCCTTAATAAATAATCTGGGAGCCTTTGGGAATAAGCTACTTTAGCTAGTTAATGTCTTTAATTTTCCATGATCAATCCATTCAGCATCCGCAAATCACAGGTTCGCCCAAGAGCATCCTTACTAGATCAATAACTTTGAATGTTGAGAGCTGTGATAATCAATTGGGCTTTCAGAAAGAGAAGGTCTTATGGAGATGGGAAATGGGACAACTTCCATTCCCTTATTCTTAAGCTTCCCTTTCTCTCCCTGTATGCTGATGCTTAATATTTCAAAAGCCTGACCTCCTTCACTGGCCTCATATCTCCCTTATCTTCTATGCTGTAACCACACTGGTCTTCCTCTAGTCTTTGAAAGCGCAATGCTACTTCCCACCATAGGGCCTCTGCACGGCTCTTATATCTGGAATGATCTCTTGGTATTTTCTTCTCTCCCTAGTCATCCTTCAGAATTTAGTTCAAACACTGATTCCTTGAATGAGCTTTCTCCAGTGCTCTGGACTGGGTCACACCAGCAGCTCATCATTTCTTAGGACCTTCTCTTCTTCTTTGTAGCATGTATCACAATTGTAATTAAAAAATACATTTTATATCGTTTAATGCTTGTCTCCCTCTCTACACTGTAAGATCTGCCAGGGCATGGACTACATTTGTCTTGTTTACAACTATCTCCCCTTGCTAGCACTGTATGATACATACCAAGTAAAAACACGAAGGTGTTATATGGATGCAAGGTTGTTATTAAGGGGCTTCCCCAAATTTTATTGTTGTTAATTTTGCTGACCTTTCCTTGCAGAAGGGTGTGATTTGGAGAAAGGAATATAGCATTATGCGAATTTTGAGGTCTGGCACTCTGATCCTCTGGCTGTACCTTCTCAATAAATTTGTTTACTGTGATTGAAGAAGGGCTGATTGAATTACCTGCATTTCAAAAATATCTCCAAAAAGTACATGCATGAGATGTCCTTAAGTCTAAGCTCCAACATTCATCTCACCTCCCATGCTACGCTCTATAAGTGTCTTTCTTGATCAGCTGGGAAATCCAGTGCTGTTATTACAGTGTCTTGTGCTAAGGAGAAATAGGTTTCCTTTATGCAAGAAAATAGGTTCTGTCGTATCTGGGCGTAGGTGACACATAGATGAACCAGAACCTGGAGTTAGCTAATGTGGCATATCTGGCAAATGTTACAGTGTTTGAAAGACAATGGCAGCTTGGAGGACCACAGTGGTGGGAGCTTCAGGTCATGTTCAGAGACTGGAGTGAGTAGCAGCAAGAGCTGCACCCCTAACAGAGTGGGTGAGCTTCTTTCCAACCCCTAGCAGGGTCTCTTGCTCCATAATTAGGAAGAAGTCACAAGGTCAAGATTATCCTCTATCCTTGGCTGGGGATGGAAACAGAGATGCTTACGCTGTTGATAAGTCTGCTTGTTGTTTGTAGGCTGTTGCCACCTTTGATGCCAATAAAAGGAAATGAATTGATCTTTCGGGACTTGTTTTTCTTTATATCCTACTAGTGACTAGGTAGCTAGGGACCCATGGATGACCTGAGTAGTGAGGTGGCTAGTATTTTCAGGAGTATTATTTGAGGGAGGTAGTGTATTGAAAAAGAGCAAGGACTAGGGTGTCATTCAGACAGGCTTTAAATCCCGGCTGTCTTTATGTCCTGTCTGTGAGCCTCAGTTTTCTCATCTATAACAACATATGCAGTCTGAAATTGATCAAATATGCAATTAGGATGCATTGATAATTACTGGTGATTGGAATGTGAAAGTTGGAAACAAAGAAGGATCAGTAGTTGGAAAATATGGCCTCAGTAATAGAAACGATGCCGGAGATCACATGATAGAATTTTACAAGACCACAACTTCTTCATTGCAAATACTTTTTTCCAACAGCATAAATGGTGACTATACACGTGGACCTTGCCGAATGGAATACACAGAAATCAAATCGACTACATCTGTGGAAAGAGAAGATGGAGAAGCACAATATCATCAATATTGGCTAGAGCCAACTGCAGAACAGACCATCAATTGCTCATATACAAATTCAAGTTGAAACTGAAGAAAATTAGAACAAGTCCACAAGAGCCAAAATATGACCTTGAGTATATCCCATCTGAATTTAGAGCCCATCTCAGGAATAGATTTGACGCGTGGAACACTAATGACTGAAGACCAGACAAGTTGTGGAATGACATCCAGGACATCTACATGAAGAAAGCAAGAGGTCATTAAAAAATAGGAAAGAAACAAAAAACCAAAATGGATGTCAGAAGAGACTCTGAAACTTGCTCTTGAATGTCAAGTAGCTAAAACAAATGGAAGAAATGATCAAGTCAGAGAGCTGAACAGAAGATTTCAAAGGGCAGTTTGAGAAGACAGAGTAAAATATTATAATGACATGTGCAAAGACCTGGAGTTAGAAACTAAAAGGAAAGAACATGCTTGGCATTTCTCAAGCTGAAAGAACTGAAGAAAAAATTCAAGCCTTGAGTTGCAATATTTGAAGATTCTATGGTGGAAAATATTAAATGATGCAGGAAGCATCAAAAGAAGATGGAAAGAATACACAGATTCGCTGTACCAAAAAGAATTGGTCGACGTTCATCCATTTCAGGAGGTAGCATATGATCAGGAACCGATGGTACTAAAGGAAGAGGTACAAGCTGCCCTGAAGGCACTGGCAAAAAACAAGCCTCCAGGAACTGACAGAATACCAGTTGAGATGTTTCAGTGAATGGATGCAGTGCTAGAAGTGCTTACTCACCTATGCCAAGAAAGTTGGAAGAGAGCTACCTGGCCAACTAACTGGAAGAGATCTGTATTTATACCCATTCCAAAGAAAGGTGATCCAACAGAATGAGGAAATTATTGAACAATATCATTAATATCACATACAAGTAAAATTTTGCTGAAGATCATCCAAAAGTGGTTGCAACAGTACATCGACAGGGAACTGCCAGAAATTCAAGTCGAATTCAGAAGAGGACATGGAACCAGGGATATCATTGCCGATGTTAGGTGGATCCTGGCTGAAAGCAGAGAATACCAGAAAGATGTTTACCTGTGTTTTATTGACTATGCAAAGGCATTCAACTGTGTGGCTCATAACAAACTATGGATAACATTACAAAGAATGGAAATTCCAGAACACTTAATTGTGCTTGTGATGAACCTGTACATAGATCAAGAGGCAGTCGTTTGAACAGAACAAGGGATACTGCGTGGTTCAAAGTCAGGAAGGGTGTGCGTCAGGGTTGTATCCTTTCACCATACTTACTCCATCTATAAACTGAGCAAATAATCTGAGAAGCTGGACTGTATGAAGAAGAATGTGGCATCAGGATTGGAGGAAGGCTCATTAACAACCTGTGTTATGCTAATGACACAACCTTGCTTGCTGAAAGTGAAGAGGACTTGAAGCACTTAACTGATGAAGACCAAAGACCACAGCCTTCGGTATGGATTACACTTCAACATAAAGACAACAAAAACCCTCACAACTGGACCGATAAGCAACATCATGATAAATGGAGAAAAGATTGAAGTTGTCAAAGATTTCATTTTACTTGGATCCACAATCAACGCCCATGGAAGCAGCAGTCAGGAAATCAAATGATGTGTTGCATTGGGCAGATCTGCTGCCAAAGACCTCTTTAAAGTGTTAAAAAGCAAAGATGTCACCTTGAAGACGAAGGTGTGCCTGACCCAAGCCATGGTGTTTTTAATCGCCTCACGTGCATGTGAAAGCTGGACAATGAATAAGGAAGACGAAAGAAGAATTGATACCTTTGAATTATGGTGTTGGTGAAGAATATTGAATATACCATGGACTGCCAAAAGAATGAACAAATCTGTCTTGGAAGAAGTACAGCCAGAATGCTCCTT
>NW_004443992.1:3553646-3568717 GCF_000243295.1 Trichechus manatus latirostris | reverse complement strand
TATGGTGTTGGTGAAGAATATTGAATATACCATGGACTGCCAAAAGAATGAACAAATCTGTCTTGGAAGAAGTACAGCCAGAATGCTCCTTAGAAGCTAGGATGGTGAGACTTTGTCTCACATACTTTGGACATGTTATCAGGAGGGACCAGTCCCTGGAGAAGGACATCATGCTTGGTAAAGCAGAGGGTCAGGGAAAAAGAGAAAGTCTCTCAATGAGATGAATTGACACAGTGACTGCAACAGTGGGCTCAAGCATAACGATTGTGAGAATGGTGCAGGACCAGGGGTCGTCTCGTTCTGTTATACATAGGGTCCCTACGAGTCGGAACCAATTCTATGGCACCAGACAACAACAACAACAACAGTAACGCTGTTGACCTCATTCTTAGAACACAACGGAGCTCTTTAGAGACTGCTTTTAAAACATCTCCTGTATCCGTGGCATGCAGTAGCCGTTCTGTACATGCTTTCTATTATTGTTGTTTGTTAGGACATGCTCGAAGATCCATAGTGATTTGTTCTAAGACTGGGCTGGTTTGGAGTGTACAGAGGAGGCCTGGATGGGGCGGTGGTAATTCTGGAGCTCCAGACTTGCTGTGTTTACTCAGTCTGTTCCAGAACCAGCCCAAAGCTCTGTGGCCCCTAGAGGCTTCAGGAAAACTGTGCCTGGGATAAGGGGTGAGTAGTGGGAAATTACAGCCACCAAATGTAGGACGGAGCTCAAGCCCAGTCTGCCTCACTTTACAGCAAATGCACCTGACAAATGGGGATATTTCATCCTGCTTTCCTGGATGTTTCCTGGAAAGAGATAAACTTGCAGCCTTTGACTGCATCAACCCTTTCAGTCAGCACTTCATAATTGCAAGGTCTGCCACAGACGGCTCAAACAGCTCCAGGAGGCCCCTTTCTCCATTAAAGAACAATGGATCTGATCTGGCAATTTCCCCACCCCAGCCTCTTCCTAGCATAAGACAAAAGCACAAGCTAAATTGATGATTGTATCCATTTTTCCATTAAATGTGAAAATAAATTTGGATTGATAACCGTTTGAATTTTCATTAAAGCTATATTTTATGTTTGAAAAAAATTTTAGTCTTTATTTGCAGTTTAATTCACAAGTCCATGAATTCCACTCTGGATTGGTTAGGATCCTGTAAGCTTATTTCAGTAACCTAAATGAATGGTGTATCTGAGTATTGGTAGTACTAAATTGTGATCCCATATAGTGGCCACACTAGTATGAGTAAACTCAACAGCAGGCTTCCCTCTTCCGTCAGCTTGTTTGCTATCAGTCTGCTGTGTGTGTGTGTGTGTGTGTGTGTGTGTGTGTGTGCACATAACTCATTCTTTGGAATTCTCCCATGGAAAAGCAAAGGAAGGAAGCTGAGGGGAGGATGGGGCGATTGCATCCTGTACCCTTTACAGGGGTGTGGCCACAACTGCCTCAGCTGAGGGGACATAATGTGTTATGTTTTTTCACTTAAAATGCCTGAAGAATGCTAAGTCTTGCTGAAAGGCAAGAATGGCTCTCAGTGCTGTTCCTAGCTGGACGAGAGTTTCCCGATAGGGGCCTGACTGAATCCCACTTAGCATTTCCTTTCTGGATCCTTTGGGGAAGAGGAAGAGAAGCAGGCACATCAGTGAAGTGAGCCTGCAGAGCAATCAAAGTCCCTGTAGGACTCCAGACCTGCCTTGACTTCAGTTCTGGACACTTCTGTGAATGAAATTGCAAAGTGGGTAGGCCAAGTCCATGATTTTAAGGAGAATGAATCATTTTTCTTCTTGCTGCTTCCTAAATCTGATTTGAAGTGATGGATTCTACCCTGGGAAAGGCAGAGAGGAACTATTTGGGATTCAATGAGGTAAGCTATTGGAACGTTCTGGGAAATGAATTTCAGTCTCACCTGATTTCTTTGTCCAACTGTCTTTCTCTTTGAAAAGCTCTTAAATAATGGTTCCCTTTTAGCTTGATTCGGGATAATTACTAACAAGCTATGTAGTGCATTTTAATCACATTTAGTCATTTAACTCAGCATGGGAGATCAGTGCTGGGATTAAAGTATGTAAACATATTCAGATAAATGCCCAGTCACCTCACCGTGAATTTCCAAGGTCCCACTGGTATTCAGTGGGTTACTTTACATGTTCTACCTACAAGAATGCTTTTGAAAATGGCATTAGATAGAGTCTAAACAGATTTCATGACAGGTTGTCTGCCCCTGGAATAATTTTTTTAAAATGAATTTTAAAGCTCTTAGGGAATGAGATGTTGAAAGATTTATTTTTCATCTGAAGTTTATATGGACAGGTATTCGTACACATTCACGTTCCAGAGACTGGTGTAACAAAAATCTTAAAACCTTAAGAATAAAAGCATAGTTTTAAGGATTTTCTTGGGCAACTGTGGCAAACTGACCTACTTTTCTATGTACCTTCAAAAATTACAAGCAGAATATCTGCTTTAATTAATTGTCTAAAAAACCAAGATGAATCCAGGACAAAATGTTAGTTCCATCTTGTAGATGTTGTGTGCCGTTGAGTTGATTCCAACTCATAGCAACCCTATAGGACAGAGTAGAACTGCCCCATAAGGTTTCTTAGGCTGTAATCTTTAGAGAGCAGATAGCCAGATCTTTTCTCCTGCGGAGCTGCTGGTGGGTTTGAATGGCCAACATTTTGGTTAGCAGCTGAGCGCTTAAACATTGCCCTACTAGGTTTCCTAATTGTATCTTAACCCCTTATAAATTATTTTTTTCCAATGAAAATTTTACTTTTTAGGTATAAAATGCCTATTAGTCGTTCTCAAGGGTTATGTGTGTGGGGTGTTTTCTTATTGCTATACAGGGTGAAACTGCAGTGAGTGCCTGAGCGTCAGGCATGGTGACAATTCCTGTATTGCCCTGAATAGAATGTAGCCCTCTCTCTGAGAACATCTGAGAAATGCTCAGTCTAGTTAAAAGTAAGTGGGTGGTTTAGTGAAGATTCAGGTGAGCTGTCTAATGTCTGAGATCATTCATCTTCTGGTAAATCAGTCTTTGGGAAAGACCCACAGGAAGCAGCCACTTCTGCAAAATTAACCTTGGGAATCAATAGCAATGCATATTTCACATACTTCTAACTAATATTTTCAGACTGAGTTTGGATTGGCTCCAACAAGTATTTGGTTCAGTTCAATAAGGATAACCTTCTTTAAATAAGGTTAGCTATTAGAGTTTCCAGTCCTTATTGTATGAGCGCATTAAGATCAAAGGAGTAGTTTACTCCTAACCAAAGGATGCTTTTGTGTTGAACATTGTGTTTTATAATGATTGTTTATTTCTTAGAATGGTTAGCTGTTAGGTGCAATATAAAAGCCACGTTTTCATCCTGAAGATCTAGAGTTGGCTTTTAAACTTCACTTGCTGTTAAAGGGAATTATCTTTGAGTGAGAGCTTAGTTTTTGCATGGTATTATTATTATTTTTAATGATATTATTTTTTAAAATAATGATTAGAGAAAAGAAAGGAGGACATGTAATCAAAATCCCATTAGCATTTCTGGCAGCTTTTTACACATATAATGCTAAGGTAGAGAGTCCCAAGTTGAGCATTGTATTCAAAGTCTTGGTTTTATTGTGTAGGGAGATGAGGGGGTGTCCCCCTGGTTCTTTATCAGGACTGGCCTAAAACTTATTAACAGAAGTTTAATGTTTGTGTGACCTTCCAACCAAGAATTTGGCATATTGAGATACTATGTGTGAGGTACGGTGCTACGCTCTTAGTGACAAAGTTTATTATTACTGTACAGTAAGGACTTCTCCTTTGCTGCCTTGTCATTTGGCATCTGTTAATAAACAGAGTCTCAAAAAATACAAATAAGCATATTTTTGTTTTAATGTATATTTATGAGAAACTAGAACAAAATAAGTTTTAAAAATTAAGGAAATGATGTTGAGGAATTGTGCTTATGGGTTTTAAAAGAAGAAATATAGTTCCTGTTGGAAGAAGGAAGAAATGGATGAAAAGTTTTAAAAACTCATCTATTTAGCTCCTAGTATGTGCCTGTCACTGACTTCTGCAGGTTCACATGCTGTCCTCAAGGTTTCCTCATAGCTTTCCAAGCTAGAGAAAATGGAGGCTGTGCAGTCTCAAGACTTGTCTAAGGTCATAAATACAGTAAATGGGAGAAATGGAATTTAAACACAGGTCTGCCGATTCTTGAAATCCTGGGATCTTACCATCACCCTGGCAGCATCATTATCAACAGTGTATTACTCCCACTGCACCTGCAGTGTATGTAATGTACCTAAAAAGAGAAAACCTAACTTCTGGTAAACAGAGGGCTCATGTGGACTAAACACTAGTGATATATTAAATATGTTTCATTAAGGGTTCTATTGAGTTGCTAAGTGGCAGAGAATTAGAGCTTTATATTTCGATTGATTAAGGTTAAACGTGGGAAAGTTGGACTTTTGGGGGCTGTTTGAATAAAGGGAGGGAGAGGAAGAGCATGGTGGACTTAGTGAATGAAGTTATAGGATGGTGGTTTGGCTTGGGGAAGGCTTGGAGGTGGATGAGCCACCTCATAGGATCCATTGAACCGAAGACTCTGAAATTGGTTTGTGGCCTTTTCCACTAAGGGTGGATATTTACATCTGCTGTAGCTTTGTCTGCACAGGAAGGATAGAAATGGGAGGAGAGTCATGTTCAGGTTATTGCTGAAATGTTTGGTGCTAAACCTGGACATGAAGCATTGTTCCTCTCTATGGTCTACTGTGCACACAGCAGCCAGAATGATTTTTTTAAAACCTAGATCAAAATCTTCCAATGACTTTCCATCATCCTCAGAATGAAATCCAAACTCCTCGCCATGGTGCAGTTTAATGTTGAGGAACATGTCTCTGGAACAAGATAGCCTGGGTTCACCCTGCATGTATTAGTTAGCTGTTCTTAGGCAAGTTTTTCAACCTTTCTGTGACTCAGTTTCCACGTCTGTAAAATGGAGGATGATAATACTATCTACCTCAAAGGGTAGTTAGAGGCTTAAATGAGTTAATAAATGTACGTGGCACATAATAAGTTATACGGAGTGTTTATTATTATTATTGTTATTAATATTGCAGTCTACAAGCTGGTGTAGGACTGGGCAATGTTTCATAATGTTATACCTCAAGTCACCAGGGGTTGGAGCTGGCTTGACAGCAACTAACAACAAGCTAGCCCCTGCCTATCTTTCCAATCTCATCTTCTCCCAAACTCTGCTCCTTCACTCTGCTCTAGCTGCATCACTTTGTTGTTCCTTGGTACATGGTAGGCTTGTTCTTATTTCATGTTCTTGTATATGTTTGTCTTCATTACCTAGTGCTGCCATAACAGAAGTACCACAAGTGGTTGACTTTAAAGAACAGAAATTTATTTTCTTGTAGTTCTGGAGGCTAAAAGTACAAATCAGGGTCTCGGCCATGTTGGTTCTTTCTTGTCGGTAGTCCCAGGCATTCCTTGGTTCCTTTGCTTGTAGGGAATCCTCACATGTTGTATATCTTGTTCTGTTTGTGTTGTGTCTTTGTGTTTATTCTGGTCTTTTTATAGCTCAGAAGTAATTAGGTTTAGAAGCCACCTTACACTGGTATGACCTCAACTGATTGACAACATTACACTAGGTTACATTATGGGAGGTGATAGCATTATATTACATTAGATGTAAAGTAATTACATTACGTTATGGAATTGGGCAAATCTTCTGCAAAAGACCTCGTTAAAGTGTTAAAAAGTAAAGATGTCACTTTGAGGACTAAGGTATGTCTGGCCCATGCCATGATATTTTTAATTGCCTCATATGCATGCAAAAGCTGCACAATGAATAAGGAAGACCAAAGAAGAGTTGATGCCTTTGAATTATGGTATTGGCAAAAAATATTGAGTATACCACAAACTGCCAGAAGAACAAACAAGTCTGCCTTGGAAAAAATACAGCCAGAGTGCTCCTTGGAAGCGAGGATGGTAAGACTTTATCTCAAGTAATCTGGACATGTTAATTAGGAAGGCCCAGTCCCTGGAGAAGGATATCATGCTTGGTAAAGTAGAGGGTCAGTGAAAGAGGAAGACCCTCAACAAGATGGATTGACACAGTGGTTGCAACAATGGGCTCAAACATAACAACAATTCTGAGGATGGTGCAGGACCAGGCAGTGTTTCGTTCTGTTGTACCTAGGGTTGCTATGAGTCGGAACCGATTTGACAGCACCCAACAACAACAACAACAACACATCATGGAAGGTGACAGCATTACATTATATTAGATGTAAGGTAATTACATGACATCACACAACACGACAGGACACTATACTACCTTATGGAAGGTAATCTGCTGAACCCAAGACCGCTGATTTAATCACTTGTAATCACTCCATGACAGCAACTAGACTAGTGTTTGGCCAAACAACTGAGAACAATAGCCTTGCCAAGTTGACACAAAAAATTAACAGTACGTTTCTTGCTTGAAATGCCCATTCTGCCAAATCTCCCTCACTTCATTCACTCCCTCACTTCATTCAGATCTGTTGAAATAGCACTCTCCCACCAATCTGTTTCTACCCTACACCTGGCTATCTTTCTTCAAGGCACAATATCATTACCTGACATCACCTTATATTATGTGTTGATGTATCTGCTTATTGACCACCTTCCTCACTGGACCATAATCTCCATGAAGACAGGGACTTTGACTCTCTTATTCCCTTGAGAATCCTTGTTCCCTGTAATATTGCCTGGCAGATAGTGGGTGCTCAATAAATATTTGTTGAACTAATTTTTAATTTCTTTCTATATCACTTCTACACTTGCTGTTTTCTTCTGGGGCAAACTGTTCCTCCCAGCTCTCTTTAGACTGTCATCACTTTGCCCCAAACTGTGGACCTTTAGAAAAAAAATCATTTACATTTTCTCATGCAAGTTCTTTAGCAACAGGAAGTCTTTTCTAAAATGTCAGCCTTGGTGCGCAGAATAAGTTTGAGGCATTTTAGGGTCATTGTCATAAAATATTCCTGAGGGGCTTAATTTTGGGCCTTGTGCTAAGCTGTTTACTAAGCTACCAAATGCTGGCCATATTTGACCCTTTGAAAGAGCTTGGACTCATGTTCTCATTATAAAAGTATAATTGCCAGAGGAAAATAGCTTTAAAAATATGATGGGGGAAAATTATGTGCTGACAGCAAATTGTACTTGACAAAGACTCTGGAAAGTTTTAAACCTCAAATTTTACAGGGAGCATCTAGTTTCTGCTGATATTTTAATTATGAAATTGGATAAAACTATTACAAATGCCTTATTTTGTTTGCATCATGAGATTATAAATTTTTATAGTAGCCAAATAAAATAGATTTCTTGAATAAGTAGACCTTTAATATTTTTCCATTTGAAGTATTGTCAGAGAATTTGAGTTCTGCTATGAGTCAGAATTGACTGATAACCAAAAGGTTGGCAGTTTAAGTCTATTCAGAGGCACCTCAGAAGAGAGGCCTGGCAGTCTACTTCTGAAAAATCAGCAATTGAGAACCCTATGGAGCACAGCTCTTCTCTGACACACATGAGGTCACCATGAGTGGTAATTGACTCAATGGCAGCTGATTTTGGTTTATTCAGTTAATGTCTTAACGATCATAATCAGAAGAAGATAAGACACCTTTCATTCATCAAATCTGAGCATCTGTGTGCATTCTTGGCATTTGGAATATGTCAGTGAACAGAACAGAAAAAGTCTTTGACCTCTTGGAGTTTACATTCTAGGAAAGAAGACAGAGAATATACAAGAAACATAAGTAAGTTATATATCATGTTAGATGGGGATAAGGGTTTTGGAAAACAAGTTGAGCGGAGCTGAGATAGTCCAGAAATGCCGGAGGAGGAGTTGTGGTTTTAAACAGGGAGCCAGGGTAGGCCTCATTGAGAAGATGATGTTTAAGCAAAGAATGGAAGGAGAAGGATTGAGCCATAAGGATATCTGGGAGAAAGTTCCAGGCAAATACAACAGCTGCAGCAAAGGCCTAAAGGTAGATTCCCGACTGCTTTTGAGGACATCGGGGAGGCCAGACTGGCTGAGTAAAGTGAGGAGGGAGAGGGAGCATGTAGGGAAAGATGAGGTCGGAGTTCTATTGCAGAGGCAAGGACAGTTCCTGTAGGCCTTTGTAAGCCTTCATAAGGACTTAGGGTTTACTCTGAGAGAAATAAGGAACCACTGAAGTGTTTTGAGCAGAGGAGAGATGTGTTTGAATATGTAAACATTAGCTGTGTTTCAGATTGTCTATTTTATCGGCCCTCTCTGAACTGCTTATTACTTCATATTCTGGGCCATGACTGAAATTCTTGGGAAGAATTTGCTGAAATAAGCCCATGATTTTCTTCCTACTAGTCTGTTGGTGGTCTCTCCCTTGTCAAAATGAGTGTTTAATTAAATACTTTAGGATCAGCTGTTTTGTATAAAAAGTTGTTGAGCAGTACTTCATACCTGTGCCCAGCATATCTGGAGGTGTGAGTGTTCAGGTGGCTCCCAAGGGCTGTGGTGAGGACCCAGGTGTAGATCACCCCAGCATGGTTTTAGTGAAGCATTTCCGATGCTCTGGGTTGGACTCCATCACCCCCTGGTGGGTGGCCTCCCATAGAGATAAACAAACCAAACTAGTTGCTGTTGATTCGACTGAGACTCATGGTGACCCCACTGTATGTCATAGAAGAACTGTGCTCCATAGGGTTTTCAGTGGTTGATTTTTTGGAAGTAGATCACCAGACCTTTCTTCCAAATTGCCTCTAGGTAGACTTGAACCTCCAACCTTTAGATTAGCAGCTGAGCACATTAACCGTTTGCACCACCCAAGGATCCCATAGAGGTAGGCAATAATAAAACATCTCTTTCATACTTGGTGCATGAGGTTGAATTCAACATGTGTGTCCCAGCTACTCTCCACCCTGCCACGTATTCCTTTCTGGCAGCGATGCTGTCCCCATCAGAAGCTGTGGTGTTCACACCTTCCAGTGCACAAATACTTGCAAGGCCACATCTTGCATCTCTCTGACACATTGCTCTCAGCAAATCTTTCTTGTGCCTTAAAGAAAATGGGCATTTAAGTGACTTCAGAGCCATGGTGGCGCATTTCCAGCGGGTGCATTCTCAGCTGGTGGCGTACTATCATGACTGTAATGTCTAAGCAGGTCTTAAACCGAATCCCTCTCTTTTCCATCCAGAGAGGGATTCAGTTTAAGGAATTAGGCATCAAGGGAGGGTAGGCTAAAAACTAAAGACAAGTTTGCAGATTCATTAATGAACTCTGATTGCACTAAATTAAGAGTAGTGCTCTGTTTGGTATGTTCAGTGGTAAAGGCTTTCCCTCCCTCACAATATAATTCATAACTCAAAGTCATGGTCATTTTTTTCCCTCTCATGTTGCGGTAGGACTCCAGTAATGTGCACAGTGTATGATACTGAATGTGCAGTTTGGACAGTTAAGCAGCCCAGGTGAAGGTGCATTCTTTGTTCAGGTCTAGAATATTCATTTTCATTCAATTGTAGCTTAGTATTGCTCCCCAAATCCCAGACAAGCCATCTCATTCCCCACTGTAAGCAGAATAAGGCCAGCCCCCTTATGATCCAGTGTTAGCACATAGTTAGATTCAGTTTGTATCCAAAAAGTAATTGAAGATAAATGCAGATCTTTATGCCATTTGTTTTTTAGAAAGTATAGGGAGGAGATGGGATTACTTTAATGCAAAACAAAATTTGTAAGCATCTTTTTCACCCCTCTGGCACAATCTGTCACATGACATTTTTCTCACAAAATTTCTCATCTCTTCTCAACTCCCCTGGGTTGATAGAAAGATGAGGACTTTGAATACTTGTTTGTTCCTATTTTGTTTCCATTACTCTATGGAGGTTTGGAAATATTAACATAGACATAGAAACATTTCCAAATCCAAATTATGTTTGATATATCTGATCATGTCTCTTATATATTCTCTTAAAGCCTATTCACAGGACTTTTTCTAAAAATCCAAAAGTAATGTGTAGGAATAAAATAAATCTTAAAAATAATTCTCACATCTATCCACTCCTGTGCATAAACTATTATAGGGAAGGAGGATTTAAAAAACTAAGTTTTTATGTTTACATGATTTTAGCTTTCTGTGGCATTTTTTAAAAAGTATTTTTAAATTTTGTAGTTACTCTTTCCAGTCACCCTGTAGGTTAACATAATTAATCCTACTTTTCCAAGGGAGAAAAGGATATTGTCATTTGTTCTTTGCTTCCGATGACCATTTATGGAAACCAAAAAATGAACCTTGGAAGGTGAAAGATACGTCTAGGGAATGATGGTGAAGCAAAGGAATGAATGGGGACCTTAATGACTGGCTCAGAGTTGCAGATCTCCCAGAGGATATCTCCCAAAGGCACTCAAGCTTGACAGATCCGGGGCTGTTATTAACTATATATGCACACTTGGAGCATTAACTACTTCCTCCTTTGTCCTCCTTTGACACTGTAAAAGTACGCACATCTCTAGTATAGCCCTTTTCTTTAATTGTAGGCATGTCTTTCAAGTACCCCCATGTGCCCTACAAGTGTTAACCATCGTCTGTGGGCCATGAGGTCAGAAAGCTTGGGAAATACTGCTTTCAGGCCTATTCTTTGCATCACTGCCCTTTCTATTTTTCCACACAACAGCGTAAATGCTCCCTCTTTCCTTTTCTCATCTTGGCTTGAGGTTTGCTGTCTTTGGCCTTATATAAAAGACTGTCCTAGCAGACATGATGACTTGGTTGTATCTCCCGAACACTGTTCATGCTGTGCTCTGTGTTGACTCAGTTACATAGCCGAATATCCCTTTTATTCATATCATCTTGAGCACTGTCCTATTCTTCCAGCATTATTCTTCCTTTCCTTTTTATAAAGGCTTTTATAGATGGGAGCTCACCCCAGCCCCTTTCTTATGAATGAGCTTTATGCTGCAGCTGTAGCAGTAGTCCCGGTTGTTCTTTGCTGTTCTGTCTGGCATCATTGACCCACCTGGCCAAGTCCAGAGATGCCATCTTCTTTTCACCCTCCCTCTCTAATTCTCCCATATAAAGACAGGCATAGAAATCCATAGTAATAATCTACTGGAAAGCAGTCATTGAGAAAAGTATTTATTAATATTTTCCCCTTTATCTGTTTTCCATTTATTTTAGAACTTGTACTAATTTTTGAGCTAAGGAAAGACTGATTCAAGTTCTAAAATGAATGAATGAATACCGGGTTATAATTAAGCTAAGAAGTGTTTCTTTGGATTTTCCAGATGAGAATTCTCCAGCCAACTTCTGGGATTCTAAAAACAGGGGTGTGACTGGAACACAAAAAGGACAAATTGTATGGAGAATTGAGCCTGGGCCGTATTTTATGGAACGTAAGTAACTAAGCGTGAAATATAAGCTTCAGTATGCAGAAATCTACATATTATTTCTGAAAGTTATTTTCAAATGTTTGGTTCTGATTTATATATTTATGCTGTGTAGCTCTGATGGCCCAGTGGTTAAGCACTTGGCTGCTAACTGAAAGGTCAGCAGTTCAAACCTGTAAGCTGCTCCCTGGTAGAAAGATGTGGCAGTCTGCTTTCATGAAGATTCACAGACTTGGAAACCCTCTGGAGCAGTTCTACTTTGTCCTGTAGAGTTGCTCTGAGTCAGAAGTGGCTCAGTGGCAAGGGGTTTGGGGCAGCTCAAACTGTGAAAATATATTGCCTTAGAAAATTCCCATTAGAGAATGTTCACATATTTTGAAATAAGTAAATGTGTGTGCGTGTATATATGTGTGCACATACATAAATATGTACATCGTATATATGTAAATATATATATACACACACATGCTTTATGCATGTATGTTATATAAGTTATATATGGTTATTTTAAGGCGCCCTGGTGGCGCAGTGTTTAAGCACTTGGCTGCTAACCGAAAGGTCAGCGGTTCGAACCAACCCAGTGACTCCGCAGGAGAAAAGACCTGGTAATCTGCTTCTGTAAAGATTACAGCCTAGGAAACCCTATGGGGCAGTTCTGCTCTGTCCTATAGGGTTGCTGCGAATTGGAATCAACTTGATAGCATACATCAACAACATGGTTATTTTAAATATCACACATTTTTATATGCCCTTGTATATATATCTGTAAGTTTTGTTAAATTACTTATACTAATTTCAGGAAGCAGAAAGAATAATTCAAAATATCAGTAATTTAAGAATTTTACTTGACTTTAGAATACTTCATTATTATTTTTCTTAGCAGCAGAATAACTAGCAGCCATTGGGTCTTGGTCTTTACAAAGGGTTAATGAAGTAGCCTAGGGCATGCTGCCATGGAGGTCAACTTAATAGGAATCGCAAATTAGCTGCAGATGACTCAGCCATTAGCCAGTTGATCTGATGTTATGTTTATTTCTGAATACAAATGCTTATATATATATATATATATATATCACATGGTGCACGTAAACATCTCATCCCTTTTTATTTTGGATGGAGGGGGTAGTTTATATTTGCCACTAATATTGTTGGGAACATAGTAAATACTCAGTAAATTTCTGTGAAATAGATAAAATGAATAAATGCTATACTGGTTGGTCCAGGTTTACGGAACCATTTACAGACTATATTTTTCTTTTTCGTTAATGTAGAAAAATTGAGATCCTTAAATTTTTTTCCTGAATTGTTGATCTCTGTGTAAGAATTAAGATTTGTATATGCAAGGGATTTAACTAAGAGAGAGAATGTGTGAATTCTAATACTTAATGATGATATTTATTAAACCTTGAAAAATAAGAGTAACCCAAACCAAACCCCCACTGCCATCAAGTCAATTCTGAGTCATAGCAACCCTGTAGGACAAAGTAGAACTGCCCTATACAGTTTCCAAGGCTGTAAATCTTTATGGAAGCAGACTGCCCCATCTTTCTCCCATGGAGCAGCTGGTAGATTTGAACCGCCAACCTTTCAGTTCACAGCTGAGTGCTCAACCACTGCGTCACCAGGGCTCCTAATATTAGAGCAAGTTTTGATTAAATGGAAACCTGTTGCAGGTATATATTTATTGAAGCATATAAAACATAAAAAGTTATTAAAGAAAAATTAAAAACTATTCCTTTGAATTGCCATTAAAGGCATCAGACAGTTTCTTCCACTATTTTTAATGGTAGGCCAGAGCTTTCTCTAATCCTGCTTCTACCCTCTAATGAGTGTCTTCTTTTCGTAGTTCAATTTTATGGCTACATTCCCTCTTTTAACCTAAAGTAGATGCAATTTTTAAGGACAATTGTTCATGATATGTGGAGAAACAAAAGCAGATACATACAGCATAACGCCAACTAATAGCATAGCAAGCATATAAGAAAAGGTTTGGAAGGAAATTTGCCAAAATGGGAACAAGAGTTGTTACTGGGAGGTGAGATTATGGATAGTTTGTTTTTCTTGCTTATTGCATCTTCTCTTAACTTTCTAACATTTGCACAGCTGGCATTACTACAAAAGTAATGAGGGAAATAGAAAGGGGAGAAAAATGTGAGGAAAATGGAATGGGAAGTAGTTTTATGTTCAGTGTGATTCCTCTGAAAGGATCCCAGGGTTTAAGGGAAGCCTATTTGGGAAATATGGCCAACTCAACTTCAGGGAAAAAGGTAAAACCACCTTCTGTTCACTCCATGATGCTGAAAACTGCTGGGAATGGTTACCTCTTGTTGGAGGGTGTGGATTTCAATTATGGGGCTTGTTTGAACACCTAGGAAGAAGTTAGCGTTACATGCTGCTATAGTTTGGAACACTATGTGAGAAAAACCCTGTCTGCAGAGTAAATGTCATGATTGATTTTCTTTCTCCTGCGAAAGAATTAGATGTGTAATGTCCTGGCTGATTAGGCTATGGTAAATACCCCTTCTTGACAAATGTTTTTCTCTATGTCTCACTCTAGTAGTGTATAGAAGTTGGCTTGACATTAAAGCTAGGAATTGGAAATGAAGAAAATAAGTTTTTTTTTCCTCCTCTAATTCAGCATTTTCACTTTTAATTCTTCACACATAAAATTGGAGATATTATGTAATATGGTTGTAAAACTGGAAATACTCAGTAATATATATTTTTTAAGAACTCAGAAAGAAAGTCTAAGGACAATGAATAGGAATTTCAGGAAGATTCTACATTAGAATAAGCTTGTCTTCAGTAAATCAGAATGAGGCCTCCCCCCAAAATCCCTATCTTTGCAGTATCAAAATGTCTCAGGTTGTATTTATATCAGTGCTTAGAAGTAAAATCCGATCAGACATCACTTTTTTACCCCATGTCTGACTAGAGCAGACCTAAGAGGACATCACAGCATATCGTTTTGCTTAAATCTGTCGAGCTGGAGCTTGGAACCTAAAAAAAAAAAATTGAGGTTTGGACAACTTCTGAAGTTCTGAATGTTTTCAGCTTCTGATCTTGAAAACTCACGGTATTTTAAAACTTTTGCTTTCATCTTCAGAAAGAAAATGTGTTTATCCTTAGCCCATCAGAAGTTCATTCAAAGTAAAATTCTCTGAAAATTGATCTGAGTTTCTGGGAAAACCTGGGTTTGAGCACTGTCTAGGCTATTTCAGAATATAAAGAACAGCTTTGGTTTCTCTGGATAAAACCCCCAGAGGAGGCAGGTGAACCAGACATGGTCTATTTGAATGGATTGGAAGGACAAAAACATGTTTAATTTTGGGTAAATGACCTTCCTGGACATTGGAGAGGAAAATCAGCTTCATCTGCACCTATTTGTCATAAGACTTGTCAAATATGCATCAAGTGAGCTTAGGCTTACAGAAAAAGAATGGATTATCTGTATAGTATGCATACTTGAGCTGTGAAATGTAAAAGGTTTTAAAAGCTGTCTTGGTGGAGTTCCAGCAAAATGGCGCTCTAGGCAGAGGCACCACGCTGTTCCTCCACAGCAAAGATCCGAAAAACTAAGCCGAACAGAGAATACAACAATCCTGAAACCCTAAAACATCAAATGAAGAGATAAAGAACTCAGCCAAGCACCAAATGGAGTGAGAAA
>NW_004443992.1:3551653-3552662 GCF_000243295.1 Trichechus manatus latirostris | reverse complement strand
CTCAGTTTCTCGTCTCTCTATATCTTCTTTCTCTTTCTACTCCCTGAATACCTGGCACTGTACACCTCTACGCCTTCTAGCCAGGCTGTACTGCAACACCTGAGAGCGACTTCCCCAGACCTCATAGCGGCACCGGTGTGATCCCTGGGAACTTGGCAGTTCTTTAACCTTTCCGATTTTTATTTATTCATTCTTTTCTTTTCTTTCTCTTCACCTTTGTGTTTTCCTCCGTTTCGTAGTCTCTCATCTCTCCACTCCAACGCAAGCTCCCCTAGCATTCTTTTTTGTTGGTTTGTATGTTTTTGGCTCCTGTTCCTCTCTCCTGTCTCCCATATCCATCTTAGCTCCACACATAACAATCTCCCTGCTGCATCCTGCCTACCTGCACTGTGCACTTGACATCACACCACCAAGCAGCACAGACACGGCCTACTGGAACCTGCCCTGCACTGATTACCGACCCGCTCTGGTGGCTGTAGTAAGTGCCACAAACAACCCGTCCCAGTAACTCCTCTTCACTCCTCTTCAGCTAGACCTGCCCTGCCTGCCATACAATATCTGAGTGACTGACCCTGCCAATTGGAGAAGGAGGCGAACAGTATTGTGCCCACAGACGAGCAAACAACAAACAACACACAGTCTGCCTGCTCAGACATAGTCAAATTTTTTTAAAATGGGGATGAGATAAAGAAATCTACAATCAGTAAATGAGAAAAACAACTACTGAATGCCCCGAAGACAGCAGACAATATCAAAACATTTATAAAAACAGGACAGGACGGTTCCAGTAGGCGTCCAAAATAAAACACCAGATGACTTTTCAGTGGAAGAAAATGCACTAGAACTACTTGATAGGGAATTCAAATCTCTAATACTCAGAATTCTCCAACAGCTGAGGCAAAAATCTGACAAACATGAGTAAAAAATAGACAAATTCATGGAAAATACAGACAAAAAATTGGAAGAATTCAGCAAAATAATGCAGGAACAAAATGCCAAAATAAATTCA
>NW_004443992.1:3508451-3545897 GCF_000243295.1 Trichechus manatus latirostris | reverse complement strand
GGTTGTTAACCAATGTCATAAAACAACACGTGTACTACTGTTTCATGAGAAACTATTTGTTCTGTAAGCCTTCACCTGAAGTACAATAAAAAAAAAATTGTCTTGGCATGGCAAGTATGTCTATTTTATTCCATTTAATCTTTCATAAATCATAGTCATTCATTTATTCATTCATTTAGGCCTGCCTTCTTCCCTTCCTTCATTCCTTCCATCCTTCTGTCCATCGATCCCTCAATCCATCCAATAATATTTATTGAAGTTTCACTTTACCTGGCACTGTCCTAGGCCGTCACTAAATCCTGGGTCAGTAAGCAAGCTTAGAAGTAGTAAACTTCAGTCTACATTGTTATGTACTGAATTCCTTTGTGATCTTTAAGAATAATAACAAAACACTGATATTTGAATAAATCATATAGTATGTTTATACGTCTTACCTGTCTCAATCCTGGGAAAAGTAACACTTACAAGTAACAGGCATATCTCTGAGTGACATTCAGGTTAGAGTCCTTTCCAAGATGCAGTACTTGCCAAAATAGACACATTAGGGATGGCTTTTTATTAGGGGATATGAAGGGTCTGGCCACAGCCTCTTATTTTTACTGTCAGAGCCCTTACTCATACGTTCTCCATTCCTAAACCTCTTCCCACCAACGTCAGAAGAGTCTTTTTGCCTTGGATGGATATTTGGAGCCTCTCTTTCCCCATCCTCACACTTTATGGTTTGGGTTGTTTGTTCTCTAATCCGCTTATTAGTTTTCTGCCACATTTCCACTGTTAGTGTCTGTCTTTAAATTTTCATGATTGTCTCTCTGAGCTTGCCCAGAGGAGGGCCTGGCCCTTTCAGGCTCCATGGCCCTTGTTAAAGAGAAAACAACTTGCAGTACCATATTAGCAACATTAGGCTGATTTCCTCAAAAGCATGAGGAGTAAAATGAGTTTACTTGTTTTCAGTTTGTGGCCTCTGAATAAAAGAGCCTATGAATAGAAACCATAAATATTAAGAATATAATAAAATAGTAAAAGCACATAGGGCAATGGTTAAAAGCATATTTTAGAGTAAATTTGAAATTAATCTTACTGTTTAGATTATTCTGTTTTAACCAAGTAGAAATGTTTAAAGGAAGAAGGACATTTATATTCCATTTGTCTTTATGGTTCAAAATATTCAATGTTTAGGAACTTGGGAAAAATCCAGGTTTTCTAAATAGGAACAAGCTGTCAAGTATTGCCTAAGTGAATCTTATAGCTATTTAAGGTAATAGAAGAGATCCTAGTCTTTGAAGTGAAACCATTTCTTTTTTTTCTTTATTGTTCTTTAAATGAAGGTTTACAGAGCAAGCTAGTTTCTCATTAAACAATTAACAAACACACATACTGTTTTGTAACGTTGGTTGCCAACCCACAACATATCAACACTCTGCCATTCTCGACCTTGGGTTCCCGATTACCAGCTTTCCTTTCTCCTCCTGCCTTCTAGTCCTTGCCCCCGGGCTACTGTTCCCATTTAGTCTTGATCTGGTTTATGGCCTTGTCTAATCTTTGGCTGAAGGGTGAATCTCAGGAGTGATTTCATTAGTGTGCTACGAGGTTGCCCAGGGGCCATATTCTTGGGGTTTCTCCAGTCTCTGTGAGACCAGTAAGTTGTGGTCTTCTTTTTTTTTTTGGTGAGTTAGAATTTTGTTCTACATTTTTCTCCAGCTCTGTCCAGACCCTCTATTGTGATCCCTGTTGGAGCAGTCAGTGGTGGTAGCCGGCTACCATCTAGTTGTGCTGGACTCAGTCTGGTGGAGGCTGTGGTACTTGCGGTCCATTAGTCCTTTGGACTAATCTTTCCCTTGTGTCTTTGGTTTTCTTCGTTCTCCCTTGCTCCAGATGGGATGAGACCAGTGGCGTACTTTAGATGGCCACTCAAAAGCTTTTTTAAGACCGCAGACCCTACTCACCAAAGTAGAATGTAGAACATTTTCTTTATAAACTATGTCATGTCAGTTGAGCTAGGTGTTCCCCGAGACCATGGTCCCCACAGCCCTCAGCCCAGTAGTTCGATCCCTCAGGGGGTT
Source organism: Trichechus manatus latirostris (assembly GCF_000243295.1). Taxonomy (NCBI): domain Eukaryota; kingdom Metazoa; phylum Chordata; class Mammalia; order Sirenia; family Trichechidae; genus Trichechus; species Trichechus manatus. The sequence goes on along the minus strand of NW_004443992.1, from coordinate 3,543,837 downwards.
TGGATGTGTCTATGGAGTTTCCATGACCTTGCCTTGCACAAGTTGTGCTGGCTTCCCCAGTATTGTGTACTGTCTTACCCTTCACGAAAGTTACCACTTACCTATTGTCTAGTGTTTTTCCCTCCCACCTTTCCCCTCCTTCGTAACCATCAAGGATTGTTTCTTTTTGTGTGTAAACCTTTTCATGAGTTTTTATAGTAGTGGTCTTATATTTGTCCTTTTGTGATTGACTTATTTCACTCAGCATAATACCCTCCATATTCATCTATGTTGTGAGATGCTTCGCAGATTCATCATTGTTCTTTATCATTGCGTAGTATTCCATTGTGTGTATGTACCATAGTTTGTTTATCCATTTGTCTGTTGATGGGCACTTAGGTTGTTTCCATCTTTTTGCTATTGTGAACAGTGCTGCAGTGAACATGGGTGTGTTTATGTCTATTCCTGTGATGACTGTTATTTCTCTAGGATATATTCTTAGCAGTGGGATTGCTGGATCATATGGTATTTCTATTTCTAGCTTTCTAAGGAAGTCCCATATCATTTCCAAGATGGTTGTACCATTTTTGGATTCCCACCAGCAGTGCATAAGAGTTCCAGTCTCCCCACAGCCTCTCCAACATTTGTTATTTTCTTTTTATTCTTGCCAGTAATGTCGGAGTGAGATGGTATCTCATTATGGTTTTGATTTGCATTTCTCTAATGGCTAGTGATCATGAGCATTTCCTCATGTATCTTTAGCCACTTGAATGTCTTCTTTGGTGAAGTGCCTGTTCATTCCTTTGCCCATTTTTTAATTGGATTATTTATCATTTTGTTGTAGAAATGTTGGATTTTCCTGTAGATTTTAGAGATAAGTCCTTTGTCAGATCTGTCATAGCCAAAAATTTTTTCGCAGTCTGTAGTTCCTCTTTTCACACTTTTGGTGAAGTCTCGATGAGCATAAATGTTTAATTTTTAGAAGATTCCCGTTATCTAGCTTACCTTCTGGTGTTTGTGTATTGTTATTTATTGTTTGTATGCTGTTAATGCCATATATTAGGGCCTCTAGCATTGACCCTATTTTTTCTTCTATGATCTTTATAGTTTTTGGTTTTATGTTTAGGTCTTTGATCCATTTTGCATTAGTTTTTGTATATGATGTGAGGTATGAGTCTTGTTTCATTTTTTTGCAGGTGGACATGCAGTTTTGCCAGCACCGTTTGTTAAAAAGGTGTCTTTTCCCCATTTGATGGACTTTGGGCCTTTGTCAAAGATCAGGTGACCATAAGTGGATGGATTTACATCTGGGTTCAGGTTCTGTTCCATTGGTCAATGTATCTGTCGTTGTACCAGTACCAGGCTGTTTTGACTACTGTAGCTGTATAGTAGGTTCTGAGGTCAGGGAGTGCGAGTCCTCCTACTTTATTCTTCTTCTTAAGTAGTGCTTTATTATCCAGGGCCTCTTCCCTTTCCATATAAAGTTAATGATTAGTTTTTCCATCTCTTTGAAGAATGCTGTTGGTATTTGGATCGGGCTTGCATTGTATTTGTAGATTGCTTTCGGTAGAATTGACATTTTCACAATGTTAAGTCTACGTATTCATGAGCGTGGTATGCTTTCCCATTTATGTGGGTCTCTTTTGGTTTCTTGCATAGTGTTTTGTAGTTTTCTTTGTATAGGTCGTTTACATCTTTCGTTAGATTTATTCCTAAGTATTTCATTTTTTTAGGGGCTATTATAAACAGTATTGTTTTCCTGATTTCCTTTTTATGGTTCTCTTTATTGGTGTATAGGAATCCAACTGATTTTTGTATGTTTTCCTTGTATCCTGCTAGTCTGCTGAATCTCTCTATTAGTTCCAGTAGTTTTCTCATGGAGTCTTTGGGTTTTCTGCATATAGTATCATATCATCCACAAATAGGGACAGTTTTAATTTTTCATTACTAGTTTGGATGCCCTTTATTTCTTTTTCTTGCCTTATTGCTCTAGCTAGGACTTCCAGCACAATGCTAAATAAGAGTGGTGATAAAGGGCATCCTGGTCTTGTTCGTGTTCTCAAGGGGAATGTTTTCAGCCTCTCTCCATGAAGAGTGCTGTTGGCCATTGGTTTTGTGTAGATTCCCTTTATTATGTTGAGGAATTTCCTTTCTATACCTATTTTATTGAGATTTTTTTTTATCAGGAATGGGTGTTGGACTTTGTTGAATGCCTTTTCTGCAGCAATTGAGATGATCATGTGACTCTTTTGTTTTGTGTTGTAGATTCTGTTGATTGACTTTCCTTGCATACCTGGTATGAATCCCACTTGGTCATGGTGTATTATTTTTTTGATATGATGTCGAATTCTTTTGGCTAGAATTTTGTTAAGAATTTTTGCATCTATATTCATGAGGCATATTAGTCTATAATTTTCTGTTTTGGTGGTGTCTTTGCCTGGTTTTGGTATCAGGGTTATGCTGCCTTCATGGAATAAATTCAAAAGTATGCCTTCCATTTCTATGTTTGGCAGTAGTTTGAGTAGTACTGGTATAAGCTCTTCTGTAAATGTTTTGTAGAATTCTCCAGTGAAGCCATCTGGGCCAGGCCTTTTTTTTTTTTTTTTTTTGTTAGGGTTTTTTTGTTATTACCTTTTCAATCTCTTCTCTTGTTATGGGTCTGTTCAAATTTTGAAGGTCAGTTTGTATTAGTTTGGGTTAGTAGTGTGTTTCTAGAAGTTTGTCCGTTTTCTCTTGGTTTTTGAATTTGTTGGAGTATACTTTTTCATAGTACTCTGTTATGATCCTTTTTATATCAGTTGAGTCTATTGTAATATCCCCCATTTCATTTCTTATTTGGGTTATTTGCTTTCTCTCCTGTTTTTCTTTTGTCCATTTGGCCAACAACTTTTGGTTTTGAGTCTTTCTATTGTTTTTCTATTCTCTATTTCATTTATTTCTGCTCTGATCTTTATTATTTCCTTTCTTCTGGTGGCTGTGGACTTCTTTTACTATACTCTGTTTATTCGAGTTGTGTAGCTAATGTTTTGATTTTGTCCTTTCTTTTTTGATATGTGCATCTCTTGCTATAAACTGACCTCTAAGCACTGCATTTGCTGTGTCCCAAGGTTTTGGCATGATATGTTTTCATTATCATTTGATTCTAGGAATTTTTTGATTCCATCTTTGATTTCTTCTATTACCCAGTGGTCAGGGTGTTAATTTGTTTCCATGTATTTGAGTTTTTTGCCTGGCTCTTCCTGTTATTAATTTCTACTTTGATGGCATTGTGATCAGAGAAGATACTTTGTATTATCTCAGTGTTTTGGATTTTGTTGAGGATTTCTCTGTGGAGAACGTTCAGTGTACATTGGAAAAGAATATGTAACTTTGCTGCTGTTGTATGTATGTCTATGATGTCAAATTGATTGATTGTGGCCTTTGGATCTTCTGTATCTTTGTTGAGTTTCTTTCTAGATGTTCTGTCCTTTACCGAGAGTGGTATGTTGAAGCCTCCTACTGTTATTGTGGAAGTATCAGTTTCTCTTTTCAGTGCTGTTATAGTTTATGTATTTTGGAGCCCTGTAAGTAGAGATTTTTTATGATTATGTCTTCATGGTGGATTGTTCCTTCAATCATTATATAATGCCCTTCTTTGTCTTTTATGGTAGATTTTGTTTTAAAGTCTATTTTAGCTGAGATTAGTGTTGCTACTCCTGCTCTTTTTTGGTAGCTGTTTGCCTGATGTATTTTTTTTCCATCCTTCAATTTTTTAATAAATTTATGTCTTTGTTTCTAAGGTGTGTTTCTTGTAGACAGTGTATTGATTGATCCTGTTTTTTTTATCCATTGTGTCACTCTCTATCTACTTATGGGTGCATTTAAGCCGTTTACATTCAGTGTGATTGTTGATAGGTGTGAATTTATTGCTGTCATTTTGTAGTGCTTTTTTTTTGTGGTGCTGATGTTTTCTTTGTTCCTGTTACTCTTCCATGCTGAATTCCTTTTGTTTGTGTATTTTTTTTCCATTTCTTTGTTTTTGTAGGTTTTGTGTTTACTGAGACTTTATGTTTTTCTTCTTTATTTTGATGAATAGGTTTGTTAACTTTCTTTGTGCTTACCTTGAAATTTACCCCTATCTTCCTCAGTTTAAACCAGTCTTTCGTTACTTGACTTTCTCTTCATTTGAAAGTTCTGTACCTATACCATTTAGTCCCTCTATTTTTGTTCTGACGTTGTTGTCATTTATAGATTGATCTGTCTGGTTCCCTGTTGTAAATTTTTTAGTTTGTTTTATCCTTGAGCATTCATTGCCTAGGTTGATATCTGGCTAATGCTGCCTTATGTGCTAGATTCAGGATGGTGTCTGATATTGTTGATTCTCTAATTGAAGGACTCCCTTTAATTATTCCTGTAAACTTGGTTTGATTTTTTAGTGTATTCCCTTAATTTCTGTTTATCTGGAAATGTCCTACTTTCACCATCATATTTAAGGGTGACTTTTGCAGGATATATTATTCTTGGCTGGCAATTTTTTTCTTTCAAGATTTTATATATGTCATCCCATTTCCTTCTTGCCTGCATGTTTTCTGCCAAGCAATCAGAGCTTAGTCTTATTGTTTCTCCTTTGTATGTGACTGTTTGTTTTTCTCAGACTGCTCTCAGGATTCTTTTTTTGTCTTTGGTTTTAACAAGTGTGATTATGATATGTCTTGGTTTTTTCTTTTGGGATCTATCCTATATGGGGTTTGTTGAGCTTCTTGGATAGTCGACTTTTTGTCTTTCTTGATATTAGGGAAGTTTTCTCTCAGCACATGTTCAATGATCCTCTCTGTGTTTTCCATTTTCTCCCCCCGTTCTGGAACTCCGATCACATGCAGATTTTTGCTTTTGTTAGTATCCCAAGTCATTCTAAAGTTTTCTTCATTCTTTTTTCAATTTTTTTCCTCAAAGTGGTATCCAAAGATATGTCTTCAATTTCGCTGATCCTGTCTTCCATTGTTTCAGATTTGCTCCTAAAACCTTCTATTGCACTGTCCGTTTCTGAAATCTTGTTGTTTATCTTTTGGATTTCTAATTTCTGTTTTTGTATGATTTCTAGTTGTTTATTCATTTTGTCGTTTTGTTCCTGTATTATTTTCCTTATTTCCTCCATTGTTTTGTCTTTCTTTTTCATGATTTTTTCTGTCTTTTCCATGATTTTGTCTAATTTTTCCCGATTTTCCTCGGCATTTTCCTTCATCTGTTGGAGAACCCTTAATATTAGAGTTCTGAATTCCCTATCAGGTAGTTACAGTGCCTTTTCTTCTAGCAGAAGGTCATCTGGTGTTTTTTTTTTTTTGGTTGTTTTCTGGAGCCATCCTCTCCTGTTTTTTTATATGTTTTGATATTGTCTCCTGTCTCTGGGACATTCAGGAATGATTTTCTTCATTTTTTGATTGTAGGTTTGATTGTTTCGTCCTGCTTTTTTGTTTTATTTGGTTATGTCTGGGCAGGTAGTCTGTGTTTTGTTGCTTGCTCGCCTGTGGGCATGATACTTCTCACCACCTTGTCCAGGTGGGCAGGGCTGGTCACTCAGCTATGGTGCTGCAGGGCAGGTCCCCCAGCAGGGTGAAGTGGCAGGGGTGGGTAGTTTGTGGTACGAACTGGGGATGACAGGGTGAGGCTGAGTGGCAGTGCAGGGCAGGATCTGGGGGACCATGTTGGTACCACTCAGAAGCACACAGTGCAGATAGGCAGGAGAAAGAGGAGAGGATGTGATGTATAGTGCTAAGTGGGTGGCAAAAGAGAAGAGAGAGAAACAAAGGCAAAAAAAGTAAAATAAAAAGGCAAAAAATGAAGTAAAAAAAATTAAAGAAAAAGAAAAAATGGTGGTGCAGCAGGATTTGGCAGGTAGGGGCAGAGCAGACTCTGTGAGGCCATGTGCTGCTGCCTGTAGCTGAGCGGTGTGGCTTGGCCTGTTAAGTAGTGGCATGGGTGGCACATGGGGCTAGGTGGGGAAGAGAAAGGAAAGGAAAGACGTGAAAGAGAGAGAAGAAACCAACAATCAAACAAATAAATAATGATAAAAATGAAAATGACGAGCAAAAAATGAGTGGTGGTAGGGATGCTGGCCTTTGGGGTCAAGGCGGAATTGGGATGGCAGCAAGCTGATGTCTCTCTCGCCAGGTGGTAAGGCTTCCAGAAGGGGCAGGGGCAGTGCACAGGGCTGAGCAGGTGGGAGAAAGAAAGAAAGGAAAGAAGAGAGAAGGAAAAAAAAAGAGGAAAAAGGAAAAAGAAAAAGCAAACAAACTGAAAAATCACAGCCCATCAAGAAGGGGTGGGGATGGCACATGGGGCTAGCTGGGTAGGAGAAAGGAAAGGAAGGAAGGGAGAGAGAGAAGCAACAAGAACAAAAACAATATATATAAAAAAGGAAAGAAAGCAAACAAACCAAAAATCACAACCCATCAAGAATGGGAGAGGATGGCACAAGGGACTAGCTGGGCAAGAGAAAGGAAAGGAAGGAAGGGAGAGGGAGAGAAGCAATTAAAAAAAATAAAAGGAGAGGATGGCACAAGGGGCTAGCTGGGCAAGAGAAAGGAAAGGAAGGAAGGGAGAGGGAGAGAAGCAATTAAAAAAAATAAACAAGTAAACAGAAATATAAAGGAAAAATTACACTGAAGGGGACCGGCTGGTGGGGGCAGGGTAGACCCAGCATAAGTGAGCTAGTGTCTTTCTGGCTGAGCAACTGTGGCCCATTGGCAAGCAGCAGAGGCCTCATACAGGGAAAAAGGATGAGAGGTGGGAAAGCATGTATCCTTGGTTACCAGGTGCTCTGTCTTCTGCTGGGAGCTTCGTGGAGTTACCTTCCCATATTCCCAGGTCACAGTCCTTGGTGGCTGATGTCCAAGATGGCAAATCCAGTTGGCAGTGAGCTGGTATCTCTCTGGCCGAGTGACCGTGACACATTGGCAAGCGGCAGAGGCCTCATACAGGAAAGAAGGATGTGGGGTGGGAAGACGTGTATCCCTGGCTACCAGGTGCTCTGTCTCCTGTTGGGAGCTCTGTGAAGTTGCCTACCCATACTCCTTGTCTGAGTTCTTTGGTGGCTGTAGCTCAAGATGGCAAAACTGGTGACATTAGCTGGTAGGGGACCTCCACTCTGTAGTCCTTCTCGTTCTCTGTTCTCTGTCAGTTTCTTATTCCATTCAGTACTTGATCAAGTTCTTTATTCCTTTATTTGGTACTTAGGGTTCCAGGATTGACGTTTCTATCTGTTTTACTTAGTTTTTCAGGTCTTTGCTGTAGAGGGATAGCATGGTGCTTCTGTCTATAGTGCCATGTTGGCTCTACCTCGCGAAACCATTTCTTGAAATGCTGGGAATAGCCTGTAGAATCTTTTTTCAGATAGTAAATTAACAAACAGGAAAAAGTAATCTGCCAGCTCCCCTAAGATGGGAAATCAAGGCAGGCACAGCTCCTTTGCATAGGCACAGGCATAAGGGGTCCATGGACTTTGAATGTCTTTCACCCCTGCATAGACCTGTGTAGGCCCATTTCGACAGCGTAGGCCCTCATTAGCACAGTATAACAGGGTATATACCTGAAACCTAACTTCACTGTACCAGCTATATGATGGAGTGGCGGGTTTGTGACATTTGATACCGCTCTGCACATTAAGCAGGGTCCTCACCTAGCCACATTAGGGGTCTGATGACTGGTGGCACCACCCACAGCATTTAGCCACCTGCAACAGAGGTCCAAGAGTAAGTGGTGCCTCCCAGTCCTTACAGCCAATGGCATTGGATACCTATAGTCCAATTGCAAAACCCACCCACCTACTTACTCTAGGGAACCAAGGACATGCTTTCCTCCCAGACACTCAGGGGCAGCCATCAGCCCCCTGCCTTGCTCAGCATGTGACCCCCTACTGCAGCCACTTACCTGTGCCTACTCTAATGACCTTTGCCTATCTAGGACTGTATGTGAGAGCCTGTACCACACACTTGGTGACCGACTGCCTGGACACATGAGCTGAATCCATACAAGAAAAGTAAATGGACTCCTAGGCTCGCATACCTACTAACAGCTCTAACTACCTGGTGACAGGATGTTAGAGCTTTAACGATGCCAATAATCAAACTAGCTCACACAAGCAGCCTATTTGGGCATATCAAAACAAAACAAGAAGCTCTAGGGCACAGTAAGCAAACATAAAATAAGTAAATATAATATCTTATTGATGTCTCGGAGACAACAGTCAATATCAAATCACATAAAGAGGCAGACCGTGATGACTTCAGCAAGCTCCCAAAACAAAGAATCAAGAAATTTTCCAGAGGAAGAGAACTTCTTGGAATTAGCGGAGGTAGAATACAAAAGACTAATATACAGAACTCTTCAAGAGATCAGGAAGGAGATCATGCAAAACGCAGAACAAGCCAAGGAACATATAGATAAAGCAATAGAGCAACTTAAGAAGGTTATATAAGAGCATAATGACAAATTTAACAGGCTGCAAGAATCCATAGAGAGACAGCAAACAGAAATCTAGAAGATTAACAATAAAATTTCAGAATTAGGCAACTCAGTAGAAAGTCATAGGAACAGAATTGAGGCAACGAAAGTCAGAATCAGTGAGACTGAAGATAAAGCACTTGACATCAACTTATTTGAGGAAAAATCAGATAAAAGAATTTTTAAAAAATGAAGAAATCCTAAGAATTATGTGCAATTCTATCAAGAGGAATAACCTGAGTAACTGGAGTACCAGAACAGGGGGGATAACACAAAATACAGAGAGAATTGTTGAAGATTTGTTGGCAGAAAACTTCCCTGATATCGTGAAAGATGAGAAGCTATCTATCCAAGAAGTTCATCGAACCCCACACAAGGTAGATCCCAAAAGAAAGTCACTAAGACATATTATAATCAAACTTGCCAAAACCAAAGATAAAGAATTTTAAGAGTGGCTAGGGATAAACAAAAATTCATCTACAAAGGAGAGTCAATAAGAATAAGCTCGGACTACTCAGCAGAAACCATGCAGGCAAGAAGGCAGTGGGATGACATATATAAAGCCCTGAAGGAAAGAAATCACCAGCCAAGAATTATATATCCCGCAAAACAGTCTCTCAAATATGATGGCAAAATTAGGGCATTTCCAAATAAACAGAAGTTTAGGGAATTTGTAAAAACCAAACCAAAATTATAAAAAATACTAAAGGGAGTCCTACGGTTTGAAAATCAGTTCACATCAGACAACAACCCAAGACTAGAACACAGGACAGAGCAACCCGATATCAACCAAGATAGGTAAGTCACAAAAATAAAGCAAAAACAGTGAAAATAGGGTATCAGAGACGTCAATATATAAAAGATCACACCATTAAAACAAAAAAGAGGGACTAAAAAATGTAGTCATAGATCTTTCATATGGAGATAAAGTCAAAGTGATATAAAGAAACATAAGATTGGTTTAAACTTAGAAAAATAGGAGTTTATATTAAGATAACCACAAAGGAAAGTAACAATCCCCCACATCAAAATAAAAAACAACAAAAACATATAGAGTCAGCCAATACAAAATCAACAACAGTGAAAAAGTTGAAAATACATAAAGAAAAACGACTCAGCGCAGAAAATTAAGTGGAACAAAGAAACTGTCAACAACACAAAAATAGACATCAAAGTAACAGGACAAAACGCGTACCTATCAATAATTATGCTGAATGGGCTGAATGCACCAATAAAGAGACAGAGAGTGGCAGAATGGATAAAAAAACATGATCCATCTATATGCTGCCTACAAGAGACCCACCTTAGACTTAAAGACACAAACAACTAAAACTCAAAGGATGGAAAAAATATATCCAGCAGACAACACTCAAAAAAGAGCAGGAGTGGCAATATTAATCTCTGAAGAAATAGACTTTAAAGCAAAATTCACCACAAAGGATAAGGATGGACACTATATAATGATTAAAGGTGAATACACCAGGAGGACGTAACTATAATAAATATTTCCACACCCAGTAACAGGGCTCTAAAATACATAAAACAAACTCTAACAGCACTGAAAACAGAGATAGACAGCTCCACAATAGTAATAGGAGACTTCAACACACCGCTTTTGGTGAAGGACAGAACATCCAGAAAGAAGCTCCGTGAAGACACTGAAGGTTTAAATGTTACAGTCAACCAACTTGACCTTAGAGACTTCTATAGAACACTCCACCCAACAGCATCCAAGTACACTTTCTTTTCCAATGCACATGGAAGAGTCTCCAGAATATATCACATATTAAGGCATAAAGCAAGCCTTAACAGATTCCAAAGCATCAAAATATTACAAAGCATCTTTTCTGACCATAAAGCCATGAAAGTGGAAATCAGTAACAGAAAAATCAAGGAAAAAAATCAGACACATAGAAACTGAAAACACCTTGCTCAAAAACTACTGGGTTATACTGGGAATGGAATAAAGAAATTCACAGAATCAAATGGCAATGGAAACACATCATACCAGAACCTTTGGGACACAGCAAAAGCATTGCCCAGAGGTCAGTTTATAGCATAAATGCATACATACAAAAAGAATACGGGGCCAAAATCAAAACATTAACCCTACAACTCGAACAAATAGAGAGCAACAAAAGAAGCCCCCAGGCAACAGAGGAAAGCAGATAATAAAAGGGAGAGCAGAATTAAATGAAATAGAAAAACAGTTGAAAGAGTTAACAAGACGAAAAGCTTGTTCTTTGAAACGATCAACAAAATCGATAAACCATTGGCCAAAGTGACAAAAGAAAAACAGGAGAGGAAGCAAATAACCTGAATAAGAAATGAAATGGGCAATATCACAACAGACCCAACTGAAATTAAAAGAATAAAACAGAATACTATGAAAAATTGTACTCTAACAAATTTGAAAACCTAGAGGAAATGGACAAATTTCTAGGAACACATTACCTACCTAAACTAACACAAACAGAAGTAGAACAACTAAATAAACCTATAACAAAAGAAGAGATTGAAAAGGTAGTTTAAAAACTCCCAACAGAAAAAAACCCTGGCCCGGATAGTTTCAATGGAAAATTCTACCAAACTTCTGGAGATGAGTTAACACCACTACTACTAAAGGTGTTTCAGAGCATAGAAAAGAATGGAATACTCCCAAACTCATTCTATGAAGCCAGCATAACCCTGATACCTAAATCAGGTAAAGACACCACAAGCAAATAAAAAAAAATTACAGACCAGTATCTCTCATGAACATAGATGCAAAATAACCTCAACAAAATTCTAGCCAATTGAATTCACCAACATATCAAAAAAAATAATTCACCGTGACCAAGTTTGATTCATAACAGATATGCAGGGATGGTTCAACATTAGAAAAACAATCAATGCAATCCATCACATAAATAAAAGAACCATAAGATCTTATCATTTGATGTATTTGACAAAGTCCAAAACCATTCATGGTAAAAACTCTTAGCAAAATAGGAATAGAAGGGAAATTCCTCAGCATAATTAAGGACATTTATACAAAGCCAACAGCTAACATCATTCTAGATGGAGAGAGTCTGAAAGCATTCCCCTTGAGAACAGGAACCAGACAAGGATGCCCTTTATCACCACTCTTATTCAACATTGTGCTGGAGGTCCTAGCCAGAGCAATTAGGCTAGAAAAAGAAATAAAGGGTATCCAGATTGGTAAGGAAGAAGTGAAAGTATCTCTATTTGCAGATAATGTGATTTTATACAAAGAAAACCCCAAAGAATCTACAAGAAAACTACTGGAAGTAATAGAAGATTTCAGCAAAGTATCAGGATATAAGATCAACGTACAAAAATCAATTGGATTCCTTTACACCAACAAAGAGAACTTTGCAGAGGAAATCACCAAATCACTACAATTTACAAGGGCCCCCAAGAAGATGAAATACTTAAGAGTAAATCTAACCAGAGACGGTAAAAGACCTATACAAAGAAAACTACAAGACACTACTGCAAGAAACCAAAAGTGACCTACATAAGTGGAAAAACATACCTTACTCATGGATAGGGAGACTCAACATTGTGAAAATGTCAGTTCTACCCAAAGCAATCTACAGCTACAACGCAATTCCGATCCCGATTCCAATGGTGTTTTTAATGATATGGAGAAACGAATCACCAAATTCCTATGGAAAGGGAAGAGGCCCCGGATAAGTAAAGCATTACTCAAGAAGAAGAACAAAGTGGGAGGCCTCACACTACCTAATTTTAGAACTTACTATACTGCTGCAGTAGTCAGAACAGCCTGGTACTGGTACAACAGATACATAGACCAATGGAACAGAGTTGAGAATCCAGATGTAAATTCATCCACCTATGAGCAGCTGATATTTGACAAAGGCCCAAAGGCCATTAATTGGGGAAAAGACAGTCTCTTTAACAAATCGTGCTGGCATAACTGGATATCAATCTGCAGAAAAAATGAAACAAGACCCATACCTCACGCCATGCACAAAAACTAACACAAAATGGATCAAAGACCTGAATATAAAATCTAAAATGATAAAGATCATGGAAGAGAAAATAGGGACAATGCTAGGAGCCCTAATACATGGCATATACAGAATACAAATCATAAGTAACAAGGCATAAACACCAGAAGAGAAACTAGGTAACTGGGAGCCCCTAAAAGTCAAACACTTATGCTCATCAAAGGACTTCACCAGAAGAGTCAAAAGACAACCTACAGACTGGGAAAAAATTTTTGGCTCTGACAAATCGGATCAGCGTTTAATCTGTAAAATCTACAAGATACCATAAAACCTCAACTACAAAAAGACAAATCACCCAATTAAAAAATGGGCAAAGGATATGAACAGGCACTTCGCCAAAGAAGACATTCAGGCGGCTACCAGATACATGAGGGAATGCTCATGATCATTAGCAATTAGAGAAATGCAAATCAAAACTACAGTGAGATATCTCACCCCAACAAGACTAGCATTAATCCAAAAAACACCAAATAATAAATTTTGGAGAGACTGTGGAGAGACTGGAACACTTATGCACTGTTGGTGGGAATGTAAAATGGTACAGCCACTTTGGAAATTGATTTGACACTTCCTTAAAAAGATAGAAATAGAAGTACCATAGAATTCAGACATCCCACTCCTTGGAATATATCCTAGAGAAGTAAGAGCAGTCACATAAATAGATATATGCACACCCATGTTCATTGCAGCACTGTTCACAATAGCAAAAAAGATGACCTAGGTGCCCATCAGTTGAAGAATGGGTAAACAAACTATGGTATGTACACACAATGGAATAGTATGCAACAATAACAACGATGAATCTGCGAAACATCTCATAACATAGATGAATCTGGAAGGCATTTTACTGAGTGAAATTAGCCTCAGAAGGACAAATATTGTGTACGACCACTATTATAAGAACTCAAGAAAAGGTTTAAACACAGAAGAAAACATTCTTTAATGGTTACCAGGTGGGGAGGGGGATAGTAGATAGAATTATCTTTTAGGTGAAGGAAAGGGCAGCATATAATACAGGGTAAGTCAGCACAACTGGACTAAACCAAAACCTAAGATGTTTCCTGAATACAACCAAATACTTTGAGGGTGGAGTAGCAGGGGCAGGGGTCTGGGGACCATGGTTCCAGGGGACATCTAGGTCAACTAGCATAACAAAGTTTATTAAGAAAGTGTTCTGCATCCTACTTTGGTGAGTGGCATCTGGGGTCTCAAAAGCTAGCGAGTGGCCGTCTAAGATGCATCAATGGATCCCAGCTCACCTGGAGCAAAGAAGATGAAGAATACCAAGACACAAGGAAAATATTAGCCCCAGAGACAGAAAGGGCCACATAAACCAATGACTCCATCAGCCTGTGACCAGAAGAACTAGATTCTGCCCGGCTATCACCAATGACCGCCCTGACAGGGAACACGAAAGAGGGTCCCTGATGGAGCAGGAGAAAAGTGGAGTGCAGAACTTAAATTCTAGTAAAAAGACCAGACTTAATGGTCTGACTGAGACTGGAGGGACCCTGGAAGACGTGGCCCCTGGACTGTCTGTGAGCCCAGAACTGAAACCATTCTGGAAGCCAACCCTTCAGACAAAGATTAGACTGGATTGTGGGACATAAAATGATACTTGTGAAGAGAGTGCTTCTTAGCTGAAGTAGATACAGAGATTAAATGGGCAGTGCCTGTCTGGAGGTGAGATGTGAAGGCAAAAAGGAACAGGAGCTGGTTGAATGGACACAGGAAATCCAAGGTGGAAAGGAGGAGTGTGCTGTCACTTTATAGGGAGAGAAACTAGGGTCGCATAACCATGTGTATATAAATTTTTGTATGAGAAACTGACTTTAACTGTAAACTTTCACTTAAAGCACAATAAAAAAATTTTTTTGAATAGTTAATACATGAAAATAGTATAATGTTTAAAAGGTTAAAAAAAAATTGAAAGTAAATATCTCCCCAACTTCATGCCCCAGTTACCCATTTTTTCCTCCCTGAAGGCAACCACTGAGTCAAGTTTCACAGTATCTATTTGGAAATAGTTTATTCATATGTTGTTGTTGTTAATTGCCATTGAGTCAGTCCCAACTCATGACAACCCCAAGTGTGCAGAATAAAACTACTCCATAGTCTTTTAAATGCTGTGACCTTTCGGAAATAGATCGCCTAGTTCTGTACCTTACTTTGCTTTTTTTTTTTTTTTTAACGAGATTGCTTTTTAAAATGCAATGTCAGAGTTACAGAAACTCCTTTACTTAGGAACAGGTTTAAGTTCCTACGCACTGTTCTAAGTCCTTTCTACTCCCCCCCTCCCTCCGAAGCTCACAAGAAGTCCAAAGTGACATCTTACAAATGATCATCATCCCCATCCATGGTGGGAGATGGAGTTGGCGTGCTCTTGCTTGGGGAAACATCTTTGTTTGTGAAGTTAGTCATGTGAAAGTTAGTAAGTTAGGATGTTGAAAATGAAGGGGCTTCTGTGCCTTGTCAGCATTTAAAGAGAGGGTGCCAAATCTTTAATTTAGTAATCTATGAATGAAAGTATCCTGAAGATGATTGGAAGGCACCAAAGTTTATTTCCATGGTTCCTGCCATTCAGAAAGAACCTCAGAGAGAGGAAGATGACCCTTGTGTGGTGCTTCTTCCTTCCAAGGCAAGAGCTGGCCTGGGGGACAGTAGGTGCTGGAGGGTTAATATGGGAGGCTTCAGCCTTCTCCTGACTTGGTGATCTCCGAGGCAACATGCTTTTTTAAGTAAAATTTTTAGAGATAATACTCATGCTTTTATAGCCCAGTGGAATGGCTGTTTTTTTTTTTTTTTCCCCTCGTAACTTGAGGCCAGTAGGAAGAGATGTTGGCTGCCACATCAGGCTGTGAGGAAACTATTTTAGGGTCAATAGGATCATTCATTCCTCCTCAGTCCATATCCTCATCTCCTTGCCTGTGAATGGGCCTGTGTGCACTGGGTTCCTACCTGATCTCATGCTCACCCCTCATGCTTGTGTTTGCTTTCCCCTGTCCTTCTATGTATTTTCCAGGAATAGCTACTTCTTTTTGATTTTTTTAACCTCTTATAATTAGAGATTACAAACTGTTGCTGAAATAGAAGCATAGACCCAGCTTCCCTTTTCCACCAGTTTTGAGTGCCAGGATTGTATCCTTTCACTATACTTAGTCAGTCTGTATGGTGGGCAAATTATCTAAGAAGCTGGACTATATAAAGAACGGGGCATCAGAATTGGGTATCACTCATTGACAACTTGTGATATGCAGATAACACAACCTTGCTTGCTGGAAGTGAAGAGGACTTGAAGCACTTGCTGATGAAGATCAAAGACTACAGCCTTCAGTATGGATTACACCTCAACATAAAGAAAAAAATTCTCACAACTGGACCAATAAGGAGCATCATGATAAACAGAGAAAAGATTGAAATTGTCAAGGATTTCATTTTATTCGGATCCATGTCAAGACCCGTGGTAGCAGCAGTCAGGAAATCAAAAGATGCATTGCATTGGGCAAATCTGCTGCAAAAGACCTCTTTAAAATGTTGAAAAGCAAAGATTTCACTTTGAGGACTAAGGTATGCCTGACCCAAGCCATGATATTTTCAGTCGCCTCGTATGCGTGCAAAAGCTGGATAATGAATGAGGAAGACTGAGGAACTGATACCTTTGAATTATGGTGTGTGTGAAGAATATTTAATATACTGTGGACTGCCAAAAGAAGGACCAAGTCTGTCTTGGAAGAAGTACAGCAGAGTGTTCCTTGGCAGTGAGGTTGGCAAGACTTCGTTTCACATACTTTGGACATGTTATCAGGAGGGACCAGTCCCTGGAGAAGGACATCATGCTGGTAAAGTAGAGGGTCAGCGAAAAAGAGGAAGATCCTCAACAAGATAAACTGACACAGTGGCTGCAACAATGGGCTCAAGCATAACAATGATTGTGAGGATGGTGCAGGACCGGGCAGTGTTTCATTCTGTTGTACATAGGGTCACTGTGAGTTGGAATCGACTTGATGGCACCTAACAACAACAGCAAGTATTCTTCTCGTCTACTCTTTCCATAACCAAAATGTTCAAGTGCATTAATCAAAATGCTCTTTTCTCTCTTAGTCAGAGTAGATGTTTAGTTACATCATTTTTTTTTTCTTATTTTGAGTGACCTCCTGTAACAGTAAATAATATTTGAAGATGAAAACTCCCATTCAGCGTGGAACCATCCCTTATTATTTTAGAGGGCAGAATCGTTGATTGATGTCCTGCTGAAGGAGCTGGCTAATTTCAGACCAGGTACAAACGACTCCTGGATCTGTTCAGTACTTTTTTTTTTCTCCGTAGTGATCAGCCTCTATGTTTGTTTTTGTAATACGTGATCTGCATAAATCCCCTTGAATTTGTACTTAGCCTTAAAGCATTATGAAGCTGTCAGTTCTGCAGTGTTTTTGGTGATCATGTCCACAAAATCTGCCTTGTGAAATTCAGAATAAGTTCATTTTATAGTTTCAGGGATTATAATTTGTCATCCGGGTTGGAGATTTTTGTACCAGAGTGAATAAAATAACACCCCAAAATCGGTCAGCTAGCAAAGCTGGCCTGCTTATCAAGATCCTGCAAATAAAGATAAGTCATTTTTTCTGCTTTGCTTCACAGTCTGTTACCTAGCTGACTGTTAAACCTTAGAAAATACCAGATGGCATCCTAACCTGAGAGGGATTTAGGGGAAGATGTTTATTGAAAAATTACCTGCTCACTCACTAACCACTAATTTGTTCTATGGTGCTCTGCCATAGGAAGATTCACGCACTGCCAGTTGCTCCAGCATTTAGAATGTGATACTAATGAGTTCATGACCACAGAGTTCAATCCTTATGTGTATCACCAAACTTTTTCTGTTTTAGCAGTCCTTTTGCACACTACTTAGTTTTGTTCCTGCAGAATACATGCTATTGGTCTTGGAAGAAAGCAAGTGGGAGAATAAGGCTTGCTCAGATCTGTGCAGCTATTAACTATTTTAAAAATAATCCCAGACCAGTGTTAGCGTTCCAGAAGATCACTTGCTGAGCAAGGAAGGGCATTGTTCTCAGGGAAGTGAAGTAATAGGAAAGCTAGAACCCATGCATAGGTCATCTTGCTGATCCTCAAGCCAATCACACTCATTCATGGTTCCATGCTTTTGCGCCTCATCACCCCTAACTCTCTCTAATCTCATTTTTCTCATAAGACCTGTTGGTTCCATGAAGCCTTTCTGATTCTTCCATGTCTTTACAAATCTTCTTGGTCTCCAAACTCTTGTACCCAGTGCTCTTCCTTATTAGTGTTTGTCTTCTGTATTTTTGTCACGCCTGTGGTTGTCATCTCACCAGCTACATTATAAAACAACTTCTAGAACAGGAACCTTTTCTTGATGTTCTCGTAATGTCCAGCACAGTACTGGGGATGGGTTGTTGTTGTGTGCTGTCGAGTCGATCCCTACTCATAGCAACACTATATGACCGAGTATAACTGCTCCCATAGTGTTTTCTAAGCTGTAAATCTTTATGGGAGCAGATCACAGGTCTTTTCTGTGAAACCGCTAGTGTGTTGGAACCACCAACCTTTTGGTTAGCAGGTGAGTGCTTAACCATTGTGCCACGGGCGCTCCTAATGGGTACAGAGTAAAAATCTTTTGGTTGATATTACTAACTACATTGTGAATCACTGGATTGATGAACGTATCATAGAACTCATTATTTTATTCCATGATGGACCTTTTTTTTTTTGAGATTTAGTATTTGGCCATTGATAGGAAAAGTGTAAAAATATAAATTCTTAGAAGGGGATTTTTCTTTAATCATTGTATCTTCCCTTAAAATACTCAAACCAAATACTCTGCAGAAGGCCATTTGATACCGTCAGGAAAACTCAGTGAAAGATCAACTTCCTTGGGGAAATAAATTGAGCCAATTATTAATTAATAGCTATTAATTAATTATTAATTAGTAATCCAGGGTGGCTAAATTGAGACAGGAACTCCATTCCTGTAACCTAGGAGTCTCCCTCTGGGGTCTGCCCATCTGCATTGTTACCTATATAGAATGACACCTGGGGAAAAATGCTTCTCACACTTACACGTCAGTGACTCTGATGCTCTGTATCCAGAGAAATTCCCATTACTGTAGGATTTATTTTTGACACACTTGGGCTTCATGCTGTTTGAAGTTGTAGTTACTTTGGAAGAAGCATAATTGGCATTTATACACTTTTTATCAAGCTCAAATTATCAAAACAAAATGTATAAAATGTATGGATTTTAAGAGGTTATGAGATGTACATACATCAGTGGTTCCTAAATTTTATGCCTGTCTATTGGCTGCATTTAAGTCACTTGGAAAACTAAAATAATAATGGATTCCAAGACCCTATCCCTGGGGAGTCTGCTACAGTAGGCCTGCATGCTTTGCTCAACTGCTTTTTCTCTATTTTCACTGACAGCTGCAGCCCATCTGTATTGTAGAGGTTAGGGTGAGGCTTTAGAATCAGACAAGTTGGGTTTGAGTCCTGACTTTGTCATTTCCTGTCTGTAACCTATGGCACACCTCATCTGTAATGTGGGGACAGGAATTTCTGCCTCACAAGGCTGATGTAGGGATTAAGTCAACAACACAAGCACGAAATGTAGCACCCTGTCCAGCACATTGTGGAGCACCTCAATAAATGTTAACTACTTGTATTCTTATCTCTACATGTATTTTGTCCGTCATTTTTTCTGATATGTTTGAGATTTTCTTCAAAAGTTTCAGAGAATCATATAAAATCAAACAGGAATTGGTATAATAAGTTGTCTCTGATTGGAAAGGAAGGGATCATTCAAGAAGTCATGAGTAGGATTGCCTGAGAAGCAGTGTGGAGGATTTCTTCCACTGATTCCTGAATGACTGTTTTAGTGTTAAAATTATTGTTTTTCTCAAATTGATTTGCAGCGGAGATAAAAATCTGTTTTAAATACTACCACGGAATCAGTGGAGCCCTGCGAGCCACAACACCCTGCATCACTGTGAAGAACCCTGCTGTGATGGTGAGTGCCCTCATTGCTGGCTTCCTCATCATGACCACAGAGGAACTTGGTTTCTATTTTTGCCTGTGCAGCTCTGACAGGGTTATGAGGAACAATGGAAAAGGAAATGCGTAACAGCATGGATGCCATTTTGGGAAAGGAAATAACTTACAAGGCAGGCATACCTGAATCCATAATACAAATCATTGGAAAACTATGGCCTGTGTATAGTCAGCTCTCCCAGTAACCCACTCATGAGATGAAGTAGTGAGTGTCTCATCATGGAAGGTTTTAAACTTAGTCTGAATGACTGGTTGATTACAAACAGGGACCTTGCATCTTACATTAACATAATGTAATTAATTTAATTTACACAAATTCAGCTGTACTTTCTTAAAATAAAAAAGAGTGAGTAGAAGAGAGAAAAATAATAATTTAAACAGTATATGATTCCACTTGTCAATCTAGTTGAGAAGCTCTTGTTCCAAAGAGAGTGTGAGATTGAAGTCACAAATGTGCTGTCTTCTTAAGAGATCCTAGCACAAGATCCCTCTCCATGCTGAGTTGGAGTCTAGTACCTAAAGATATTGTCCATATTGTTAGTACAACACAGCCACTAAATGGAAGCCAAACTCTTCATCAGGTCCTCAATTGAAGAAACAGTCATCTTATATAGTTTGGGAGGAAACTGGTTGTGTTGGACTTCGTAAAGAAAGTATGTCCATTGATAACATGACACTTTCCTAAACATTATTTTTCATGCTGTGATTTTTCACTTGATAGACCAACTTTGGAATCTTACAGCCTTACAAGATGCAGCTCCATTGTACATTGGTGGTTGGAGTCAGATGGTCTTTGGAGATTCTTAGAGTTTAAGATCTGTAAATCATTGCAGTTTTTATTAGTCATTCATAAAACTCAGATCATGAAAGTATAGGAAAAAAAATATTGATTCCTAGAACATAAGATGTTTACAACATTGTGTGTGTGTATCCAGACATTTATAGATGTGTGCATTTTTGTAAATAGGCAAGTGGCCTAGGTTGACTCCCTGAAATTCAGAAAATAATCTCTGCAAGTGGCATTTTGAAACTGTCCAGAGAGACCCACCCAAAGTTTTCCATAATAGTGCCTGTCTCTGTTCTGAACTGTCTTTTCCTTTCATTTATTCATTTAACAAATATTTATTGGGTGCCTACTAAGTGCCAGGCAATGTGCCTGCCGCTAGGGATAAAATAATGAGCAGAAACATAGTCCTTTCCCTTACTGATCTGGTGGGAGATACATCAATCCAGATGTATTTGTGTGAGTGATAATTGCTATGAGGGAGAGTGAAATGAGGCTGAGAGAACACATACTAGTGAGATTTGACCTAGTCAGTAAGGTCAGAAAGGCTTTCCTGAAGTAGGTGTGTTTGAGGGCAATCTGAAGGACTAGAAGTTACTTACATGAAGAAGGGAGGCAAGAGCATTTCAGGCAGAGGGAACAGTATGTGCAAAATCCTCAAAATGTAAGTACTCTGCTCACATTAGAATTATATTTTAGTTCCTACTTGTAGCAATATAGTATAGAATATGAAAGGATAGCCCGTGTTTAACTGTGTAAGACTTCGAAGGTCACAAGGAGAATAAAGAAAAAACTTTAGTTAATATTCTAAAAAGATAAGTTGTAAAACTAGAAAGGTGAGGCTGTTTGTAATAAACCCTTTGCAGACTTAACTGTGTGTGACGTTAGACAGTGGCTTCCAGACTTGGTTAAGCATATTCCAGAGTCAGAGTTTCTTAGACTTGAGCAATTTCAATATCCAGATATCATTGAAGACAGTGGGAGTTTACAGCCTGGTGAACATTGATCTCATTCTGTTGATTTTGCATTGAGATCATTGTCAAAGCCTGTCGATGGTTTAGAGATAATTAATTTGCTTCAAACAGATCTTAGAGCCCTTTAAAAAAGCTTCATAGATAAAGCACCGAGAATCAGAACACTCTGGGTCAAAGGCTAGCTAATGGAATTGGTGGTCAATAGATTTCTGACCAAGCTTGAGACAGTTGGCTCTGTATCTGAAATTGAGAGGCTGTGCCACATAGACCCTTCATTGTGTGGGTGAGCACAGTGTTTCTACAACAGCATATTGGTCACATGGGTATATGACATAATGTGTTTAGTTATTGTTAAGGATTAACAACACTGATATCCACAAAGCCCATTTAGTATAATTATTGTACAGCCAGATGCCAAGAATAGACCGACAAGAAGTAACTGAGAAACTCCATGGGGAAGGAAATGAGTTGCCATCCTAATCATATGGTCTCCTTTCTCACGTATCCTTTTGCAATGAATCGATCAAAAAAAAAAAAAAGTGTCTTCTCTGTCATTTGTGCTTTGACGTCACTATCATTCATTACAGTACATGGTAATATTTGTCTCAGACTCTTGGAACAGGAAATCCTTAGACTTCGGGGACAGATTAAGGCTGCCATCACTCACTACCATGTACTGTTTCAACACTTTGTTAACAATGTTGCATCTGAGTTTTCCTGGAATGAATCTATCAGTGAGTTTATTTAAAAACCTTTCTCTAAACATTGAGTACAGATGTGTTTATTATCACTAATGTCCCCATATCTAGTTGTAATGTTTGGTCTTTCCTGGATTTATTGTGATGTATGATAAAATTAAATTCTTTCCAAATTATTTCAGATGAGCATGTTGCCACTGTCGTGGTGAAGGACAGTGTTTATCAGTGGATCCTTTGAGACCTGTTTCAGTTTAGCTTTTTGCCAGCTCATGAATCACATTTTAGGACTGAGAATTAGAGGACTTTTTTTTGTTTCTTGTAATTCATGATAATATTTTAGGTAGGTTTTAAATGAAGACAGGCTGTGAATCTTTTCAGTCTTATTTAACTCAGCTTAACTTATTTAACTTAGCTTACTAGGCAGTGTGCCTCATTTGCGGTCATACCAGGGTTTGTCGGATGCCCGGCTGTGCCCAGGGTGCAGTAGGGGCGGGTTTGCTGAGTGTCTGTCTCAGTTGTAATCTGCACTGTCTCGTTGTTTACCATTCTCTTGTCTAGGGAAGAGGCCTAGATAGTCACAGCAACCACTTATCTGACCAGTTTGCTGCTCTCTCTGCTCCAGCTACACTGGGGATGATCAATCAGAAAAGTACAGTATAATATAATTAAAAAAACAAAACAGAACAAAAAAAACACTCGTTGCCATCAAGTCGATTTCCTGGTGACCCCACATTTCAGAGTAGAACTATACTCCATAGAGTTTTCAGTGGCTATAATTTTAAGGAAGGAATCCCTGGGTGGCACAGACAGTCAGTCACTGGAATACTAGCTGAAACGCTGGCAGTTTGAACCCACCTAGAGGCACCTCGAACCCACCTAGAGGCACCTCAGAAGATAAGCCTGGCGATCTGCTTCAGAAAGGTCACAGCCTTGAAAACCGAATGGAGCAGTTCTACTCTGCGCACATGGGGTTGCCATCAGTCAGAATCGGTTCGACGACAACTAACAACAATCTTATGGAAATAGATCGCTAGGCTTTCCTTCTCTGGCACTGCTGGGTAGATCCAAACCACCCACCTTTTGGTAAGTAGTCGAGTGCTTAACCATTTGTGCCACCCAGCTTAATGTTATAATAAATTTCACGTATTTGTTGAGTGCCATCTCTGTGATCACCAGGGAGTTGATTCTGTGGGTGCAATTAATATACCTGGTTGATAATCTGAGATACTGAAAATGGCATGTGAAGCAACCTGCTGAGAGCTATGAAGTGTCACACTAACTAGTCTTGACTAAGGAACAGGAAGGAAGCACTGGTGGTGCAGTGGTTAAGCCCTTGGCTGCTAACCAGAAAGTCAGTGGTTTGAACCCACCAGCTGCTCAACAGCAGAAAGATGTGGCAGTCTGCTTCTGTAAAGATTACAGCCTTGGAAACCCTATGGAGCAGTTCTGCTCTGTCCTGTGGGGTCACTATGAGTTGGAATTGACTTGAAGCAATGGGTTTTGGTTTTGGTTTTAAGGTATAGGAATTATAGAGAAGGAAGTAGATATTTATATTTCCAAAATTTGAAAAATTCCTTAGCTTTGCTTGGATAATCTCCTGGAGATGTGATTTTTGAAGTGTTGTATATTGTGGGGTATAGAAAGGATAAGATGGAGGAAAGGTTTAATCTGTACTTTAGAATTAAAATGTGATTTCTATTTTGCAACTCTTCCAAATACAGTCTGCCTTAAATTCTGTCTCTTACATTACTGTGGACATCTTTCTCAGTGTTCCATGAAACTCTTTCTTCCTAGTCTACCATAAATTGTACACTAGTTGTATGTAAATTTAGAGAAGGGCCTAAATCTGCTTTGTGCTCTATAACAAATTACTGGTTTCAAATGAGATAAAATTTACTTGAAAGCTTTTAGAAAAAGCTGTCAGTACAATAGCCCTGCAAATTCATATTATCACTACTTATAATAGTATGTGCCATATACTTGCAGCACTATAGCACATAGACCTGCAAGGGAGAAGGGATACCCACGTGGTCACTCAGAAATATTTAACAAGAAAGAAAAATCGTATATACTGGATGAGTCTGATATAAATCCACTCTTTAGTGTATTCTAGGTTTTCCTAAGAGATCTGAAGGAATTTGATGTTTAGTTTTTAACTTTAGGAAATATTTTAATATAGTAATAGGAATATATTTACTACATATCAACTATATTCTTACCAAAGGAAAAAAAAAAAGACAAAGTAAATTGATTCCTATCCCAGGGAATTTGGAAGCTCAGATTTGCTGATTTTGTGTAAAGATTAAATTTAAGAATGACCCTTTCTCTGACCTTTGAGAATCTGCATTTGTTTCCCAGTTCCAAGATTTGGAAGTGAAAAGACATATGCTATAATACAAATTTGATACAATAATCATCATTATTTGCAATCATATGTGATTGCCTTGGAGGTGTCGGGGGTAGTGTCACACTCCTGTGAAACTTCATATACTTACTTTTCCTCTTCAGATGGGGGCGGAAGGCATGGAAGGAGGTGCGTCAGGAAGCCAGCATTCTCGGAAACTTGTTAGCTTTACACTCTCAGGTAAGTATGTCTTTAAACATGGCATCCAGTTTCAAAGGGTGTAATTTCAAAGGCATGGATGTTCACTTCTTTCTACAGATTCTCATATAGATGTGAGCTAGTGGGTATTTTGTTTTTGCTTTGGCTAATTTGGAAATTCAAGTATATCACTTACCATGATAAAATTCAATTATTAATATAAATTCAGAAATTATTTTTTCTACCAAGTTTTCTGGTGATAAAAAGACTTTATAATTATGTGTAGTTGCTTTAAAAAAATAAACTATACTGTATCGTGTGCTAATTCCATGAAGAGTTTTGATTACTGAAAACAATTTACGCTTACCTCATCTAGAGAAAGGAAAAAATTAAAGACTAGGAAAAAAGCCAGGGGATATGTTTGTTTCTGTGGAGGAATATACATTGGAAAAGTGGCTAAAGACAATTTTTGGTTGTTTTCTGGTTAGTAAAATATCCCAGTTGCAGCTTTATCATACAACTTAACGCAGTGCTTTCAAGTTGTGAGTTAGGACTCATTTGTGGGTTGTAAGATCAATTTAAAGAACCCTGGGGGCTGCTAGGAAGAGCTGTGGTGGCACAGTAGTTAAAGTGCTCGGGTGCTAACTGAAAGATTGGCAGTTGGAACCTACCAGCCACTCTGTGGGAGAAAGATGTGGCAGTCTGCTTCCGTAAAGATTTACAGTCGTAGAAACCCCACAGGGCAGTTCTACTCTGTCCTGTAAGATTGCTATGAGTTGGAATTGACTCAGTGGAGTGGGTTTTTTGGGTGGGTAGCTGCTAACCAAAGGTTGACAGTTCAAACCCACCCAGCAACTTTGTGGGAGAAAGACCTAGCCATTAGCTCCCATAAAGATTACCACCTAGAAAACCCTATGAGGCAGTTCTGCTCTGTCACATGGAGTGGCTATGAGTCGAAAATCGACTAGACGGCATCTAATAAGATCTATTTAGTTACTTGAAACTAGCAATTAAAAAAAAAAAAGGAATACAATGCAAAATATCAGTTTACCACCAAAGTGAAGTATGTTTTTATAAAACATCAGTTTATATAAACTGATCATTAAAAAAAAAACTACACATCTATGTATATGTGTACTAGATTGCAATGTAAAATGTATTTCGTATGTAGGAAATATAAGAAACAAAGTTTGAAAGCCACTGATTAAGGAAATTAATTGACATAAAGCCAAGAATATCCTAAGAAAATCAGTATTTGAAATGGAGTTTTGAACAGCAGTACAGTGCATACAAGGAACCCTGGTGGCGCAGTGGTTAAGTGCTTCACTGCTAACTGAAAAGTGGGCAGTTCGAACCCACCAGCCACTCCACTGGAGAAAGATGTGGCAGTCTGCTTCCATGAAGTTTACAGCCTTGGAAACCTTATGGGGCAGTTCTGCTCTGTCCTAGAGGGTTGCTATGAGTCGGAATCAACTCGATGGCACACGACAACAAGGCCTGCAAAATAAAAGTCTAACAGATTTCTGTCACTGTAAGATGTTCTGTTTTCATTTTTCCATAGATGTAGTGCTTCTGAACTTTAAATTAGATTCACTTTTCTTGACTGCAAAAAATGTAATGAATGAAAATAGACTTTCTCAAGAGAGAGTTAGAAGACCTGATCTTGAAAACAGACATTTACACAATGCATAATTTGCACGCGTGAAGAGAGTGTGCACATTAGTTCATCACTAGTCCATAGGTTCTGAATATCTGTTTATTGTTACATGTTTCTTCTCTCCTCATCTGAGGTTGCTTATTATGAAAGTTTTTTTTACTTCAGTTCTCTGGTGAATCTCAGAGGTTGTAAACTGGTGGCTTATAGTTGAAATGGTTTGGCCAATAACCGTGTTTTATTTGGAACCCTTAGGGCTTTAAAAATATCTAGATTTTTTAGAAGGGCATTTAGAAGTACCACTGCCTGTGGTACTACTTCTCTAACCTCATTCATTATCTGAAAACACTGCCAATTGCAATCAGTGCTTTAGACTTTCACAGTCCCAAGGGCCAGCAGATACAGAAATCTCTGGTCTGTAGGTAGGGAACAATTAGCCAACCCCGACAGCTTAAAAAATTTAGAGTTTGACCATGTCACGAGTTTCTTAGTTTAGGATCATCGCTCTTTGCATTCAAGTAATAAAATACCATACCATTCTAATCTGATAATCACATACTAATTTTTTACTCCAGAAGGGTTGTTATTAACTCACCATGGGAGAATGACCATCTGGAAGTTGAGAATCCTATGGCATTTTCCTAAGAAGTAGGAAATAAGCTTTGGGGCATAGCCCAAAGCTGCTTCTTTAAATATGACTTCTTCTAACACCCCAGCTTTATACACATGGAGGCTAGGTACCTAACATCTGTGTTTTTCCTGCCATGTAGCTAGACGTTTGTAGATAGTGTACGGAAATGGCTAAAACTTATAGGCGTTGAAAACATTTTTATAATTAATCTGGTTGTAGCATATTGACAGTGGATGATAATATTTATCTGAGAGCATTTAAGCACTGTAGAATGGCTGCCTACAAATGTTCTATTCTTAATTATCTATGGATAAGTAGGAACACACATAATTGAACTCTACAGCTAAAACAAAAACTGTGTTTTGATTAATATCTTAAATCTGCTCCTCAGATAAGACTTTAAACTAGGATATTTAATATGCCATACCTTTGCGACTTTGAGTCTTTCTTTGGCCTGTTATGTGGTGTGATATTTATAAACAGTAAAATATATAACAGACAAAAGAGAGAAGCAAGGAGCAAAAATGAGATGAGTAAAGTAAACTGAGTAATCAGACCAAAAATAATTGGTAGTTTATTGTATTTATTAATGAAGGTTTATTTGCATACAGTGTCCCATTGTGGAAAAATTAGATATTAGGATTATTTGAGCAGTGATGTCTTCCATCACAGTGGCTTAATCTTCTGGTAGAGTGCTTTTTATTCAAACGGATGTTTTGCTTGAATGATTCAGCTCTGTTGAACTTTGTGGTAGCTATTTATCTACATGTTATTCCTCATTTACTGTAGAAAAATCCGTTATTTGGAAGTAGATTTAATATCGAAAGAATATCATTCTTCTGTCTTTGAGTACTAGGTGAACATAATCAAAAAGGGCAAGAATATAAATGTGTAAATTGTGTTTTCCTCTCAAAGCAACTTTATGCTAAAGTAAGCCAGGTGGAAACATGTAGCATTATTAAGCTGACAGTAAAATGTAAGTGCTGCATTAATAATGACTACATAGTTTATGAAGAGCCTGGAATTGGGACTGTAAGGCTAATGAGATTATGGCAGCTTCTCTGAAGTGCCTATCTAGTTCTTTACCCTTCTTCACCTTCTCCTGCGGGTTTTCTGATCAAAGACCTTACTGTATTTTGTGTAGTGGTCTTCACATAAGGTCTTCTTGGTTGGATTTTTCAGTCTTTGCTAACTTATTAAACTACTACCTTCGGCTACCACATATGAGGCCTTAGGTAATCCTAATCTGTTTTCATCACATGTACCTGGGCCACGAGTTCTATGTGTCATTGCTGAGCCTCCTCCAGGGAGTGCTCCCTAGAGAATATGCTTCTGTGGGTAACCCAATACCATTTCTGTCCTTCTAAGAAAGACCTTGTGTTTTAGGACTGGCCTTGCATGGGATAACCCTGGTGCCCTCCTATAATTTACAGTCACTATATAGAGTTTGGAGCCCTGGTGGCGCAGTGGTTAAGAGCTTGGCTGCTGACCAAAGGATTGGCAGTTCAAATCCACCAGCCACTCCTTGGAAACCCTATCGGGCGGTTCTACTCTGTCCTATAGGGTTGCTATGAGTCAGAATCGACTCGATGGCGGGTTTGGTTTGGGTTTTTTAATACAGATTTTAAGGAGCCCTGGTGGCACAGTGGTTAAGCACTCAGCTGCTAACCAAAAGGTTGGTGGTTCGAACCCACCAGTTGCTCCTTGGGAGAAAGATGTGGCAGTCTGTTTCCATAAATATTACAGCCTTGGAAACCCTATGGGGCAGTTCTACCCTGTCCTACAGAGTTGCTGTGAGTCAGAATCGACTCGACGGCAGTGGGTTTGGTTTTGGTTTATACAGAGTTTAAAGAGCCCTGTTGGCACAGTGGTTAAAGCACTTGGCTGCTCTCGACTGTTAACCAAAAGATTGAGGGTTCAAATCCACCAGCTGCTCTGTGGGAGAAAGATGTGGCAGTTGGCTTCTATTCAGTTCTGCTATGTCATGTAGGGTCACTATGAGTAGGAATCGACTTGATGACAATGGGTTTGGTTTTTGGAATACAGAGTTTAGGAACCCTTGTGGTGCAGTGGTTAAAGCACTTGACTGCTAACCAAAAGGTTGGTAGTTCAAACACACCAGTGGTTTCATGGGAGAAAAGACTTGGTGATCTGTTCCTGTAAAGATTACAGCCTAGGAAACCCTATGGAGCAGTTCTACTCTGTTAAATAGGGTCTCTTTGAGTCAAAATTGACTCTGTGGCACCTAACAACAACAATATAGAGTTTGCTTCCCAGCTGACCTAGGCAACCCAAAGTTCTTTGAAGATTCAGGGGCCATCTGCAGAATTTCTATCTGAATCAGTGTTTAGGACCTCCCTAGACAGAGCGTAACCATATAAGGTTACCTAGAAACCATATTCTTTCCAGAAGCTTTCAAGATTGGTCAGCTCCCAGTCCCACCTTATTCAAATTGATATTCTTAGAAAGATATTGGGAACCCCTGTGGAGCCAGCTTTATTTCCTGACTTTTTTATATCCCTTAGCCTGGGCATTTTTAACAGTGTCAGTCTCCTCGCTAAAAAGACTTTATCCAGGTTTTAGCAGCTCACACAGTATGAAACAACAACTGGTGAATCTAGATGAGTTACAGGACATTCATCAAATATTTAAGTTAACTTTACAGGCTATTGAAAAAGCAACGTCATGGTTATTTATAAGAGCAGGTAACATTCAAATTTTGGAAGTATTTCTGGTCTCTTTTTTTCTCCCTAACATTCATCACATTTGTGGAATCTATTTGATATTTTAAGTGTAGTACAAATGAATGTGTTCTCTGAACTTTCAAAATAATATGGATGTACTACAGTCAACTCAATTTGTTCACTCATCCCCAAATATACTTACTCTAAACCCATTTCTTGTATGTATGTGGAAGATTCAAAGGAACATGTTGGTTTTCTTCTGTTAATAAACTCTTTACTAAGGATTTCTCTCAAGACACTGTCTGAAATGTTGGCTGCCAAACTACAGTTGTCCTAGGAGAAAAGTGGTGAAGATGCACATGTTGGAATCAAAAAGGTTCTCAGGAAAAGTCAGTTTAGGCATGTGAGACAGTGGTGAGGGCATGTTTCATTTCTGCAGCCTGTTAGGAGACCTTCTGCTGGAATTACTGCCTTAACCCACCTGTCTTCATGTATCTAAGAAGTCATTGTGTGAGTAGGATTGTTATGGTTTTACAGGCTAGTTTCTGTTTAGAACTACCTGTGTGATTATTTAAGAACAAATTGTCATTGAGCTGCTTGTTCTAATCAGGATATATGGATCTTTCTCTCCTCCTTTTCCTCTCTACCTTCCTTCTCCGTCTTCTCTATTTCTCTCTCTCTCTTTAAAGATCTTAGGGCAGTTGGGCTAAAGAAAGGCATGTTCTTCAATCCTGACCCGTATCTTAAGATGTCCATCCAGCCAGGTAAGAAGAGCAGTTTCCCCATCTGTGCCCACCATGGGCAGGAGAGAAGGTCTACTATCATCAGTAACACCACTAATCCAATTTGGCACCGAGAGGTAAGGGGTCTTCTACTTGACAGTTAAAAAGTCTGTAAAATTCATCTCTTTCTTCTGGCCTATGGGAATTTTGGAGCTATTTATGGGTATGGGCACGGTGGCTAAAATCTCTAGGGGTTCTGTTAGAAATAGGGTACAATAAGAATGAGATATTCACTTCTAGCCAGGGCCAGGACTGGGGTGAGATGAACGAGGCACTCACCTCAGGTGCATCATTTAAAAGGGCACCAAAAACTGAGTAACCAAGATAAATCACATTTTAATGTACCATTAAAAAAAATAATTCAAAAGATCCAGGATGAGCAAAATGTCCAAATTTTAAATAAAGACAGGATTAGGAACAGTGCATTGCTGAGCCATATGGGAGTCTGGAGCAAAAGGAAAAATCAGTAATACTGATCCTGTCTGTATTTAGGATTTTAGTATTTTCTTCTAGCATATATTCAGTATACATTAAAGGAGTTTCTCTCCCTAAGGGCTTTGGTAAATGTTCCATGGATTTCTAGACTTCTGTTAATTCGATGAGCCATTCAAGCAGTCATCAGCCCCAGTGAGGCCAGATTGTGTTGATTTCATTTTAGACTTCTTCACAACTACCAGTCATTTTAGTGCACCATTTCATTGAAACAAAGAAGGGCTTTCTCATTCCAAAAAACCAAACCAAACCCATTGTTGTTGAGTCTGTTCCGACTCAGAACGACCCTATAGGACAGGTTAGAACTGCCCATAGGGTTTCAAAGGCTATAAATCTTTACGTAAACAGACTGCCACATCTTTCTCCCACAGAACATAGCTGATGGGTTCGAACTGCAGACCTTTCAGTTAGCAGCCGAGTGCTTAACCACTGCACCACAGGGCTCCTTGGGTTTTCTCATTAAAACTACATAAAATTGAAGAAGGACTTTCTCTTCTAGGGAGCAAATCATGAGCTCTCCAGCCATTTCTGAGGCGTCTGAGGCAGATTTCACAGACTAGTGTTAGAGAGTTGCTGTGTAGACCTTTATTGGCATATGTGTCACACAATTGATTAGCTCACACCTGAAATGTTTAATGACAACAGTGTGTTCTAACAGTGTTATAGAAATATTTAATTGGAGAGGGAGATCATTTTAGAGCTATAAAACCAACTGGAGAAAAGATGTGACTATTTGAGGTGTCCTAAGGAGCCCTGGTGGTGCAGTGATTAAGTGCTCAGTTACTAACCGAAAGATCAAGCATTTGAACCCACCAGCTGCTGTTCGGGAGAAAGATGTGACAGACTGCTTCCATAAAGATTACCGCTTTGGACACCCCATAGGGCAGTTCAGCTCTGTCCTACAGGGGCACTATGAGTCACGATTGTCTCAGCAGCAATGGGTTTTAACACAGCAAGATATTTGTCTTGGACAGTTCATATGGTTATTTAAGTGGATGAATATTGCATGTATCCTTGAACTTGGTTTAAAAAACTCCTATGATCTCATATGGTAAATAACTTTTAAAGGCGTACCACCGGACCTAACACATTTAAAAGCCTTGAAAAAATGATATAAATCTCAATATGAGCTGTAGGTGTACATGGTAGATAATAATAGTAATAACCTTATTTTCCTAACATTTATATTTACAAAGTTCTTGACCTTGTTACCAGTACAAGCCTCATCAGTGAGTATAATAGACAAAATTATTATCTCTCCATTTTGGTGATTAAGAAACTGAGGCTTAAAGTGTTAATGAGACTGACTATTCATAGGCAGAGATGGAGCTTAAACTCAGCTTTCTTATTCTAAGTCCAATTACCATCAAGTCGATTTCAGCTGGTGACCATAGGGTTTTCCGTGGTTAATTTTTAGAAGTAGATTACCAATCCTTTCTTCCTAGGTCCTCCAGCCTTTCCTTTAGTAGCACGGCACTTCACCCATTTGCATCACTGAGGGACTCCATATTCTAAGCAAGTGCATTTTCCATTAATCAGACTGCCAAACTGTATGACCCTTGGGAGAACTTGAATTGTTTTTGACTAAATAGACTTTGTAACGTAAGTATAAAGCTGGGTAGCACTATTAACGTCACTATGGTTGCGTGAATACTGTCATGGAAGGGGTGAAATGATTTAGGTTAGATTCCTGGTTCCATCATTTACTTACCCTCAGACCCTCATCTCTAAAAAGAAATTTTTATCTTTGAAAATAAAAAATGATGATAATATATGTAAAAATATTTGTAAATGAGTATTTTATTTTCTATCCATATATAAAGCTCTTTATATTTATTGTATATCCTTGTGAATGTTCAATCCGATTTTAAACCAAAACAGCAAAGCCTATCTTAACTTCATACTTTTATTTTTCTATCCCAGAAGAAATTATTCCTGTGCCCTTTAAACTTAATTAGTAATTTCATTTAAACAGCATTTTATTTCAGCATTATCAAGGAAACCATAGTATTCTGTAGATGTTCTCATTTTAACCACCAGGTGAAGAAGTGTTTTAAACTATGTTTTGCAACTTCAAAATTCCATGAGATTAGGAATTCAATTTGTGGCTAATCAACGTAGTTAATTCTAAACCATCCTCTAACAGGATATTGAATTTCCAAGAATTAAGATATAATAAATATAGTTAGTACTAAAATCATATTGTGCATAATTTACTGTTTAGTATCTCCTAAAACAGTTGAACCAGGAAGGAGTGGATGGTTGACTGATGAGACTTCTTTTGTGATACAGACCTTAACTGGTGCTTTTTAAACATTGTGAATGCTCATTACTTTGTGTGCATAAAGGTTAACAATAGCTGCAGATATTTCTAGCAATGTGGACTCTGTATAGCATTAGGATTTAAGAGAGACTGTTTACTATAATAATAAAGTGATATATAATATTGGTCTTTCTTTTGAATCAACATATCTGGGTTTTTGTTTTCCAGAAATATTCCTTTTTTGCACTTCTAACTGATGTCTTAGAAATTGAAATTAAAGACAAATTTGCCAAGAGCCGTCCTATCATCAAGCGTTTTCTGGGGAAACTAACCATCCCGGTCCAGAGACTATTGGAGCGGCAGGCCATCGGGTAATCAGCCCTTACCCTCAGGGATGGTGTTAAGATTGGCTATTGAAATGATACTTGTAGTCCCAGAATTTTTCTTACTGATAAAAGTGGTAACATAAGTCTTAAAAATAAAAGTGCCTTTATACTTACTAAAGTGTGCTGGAAAAAAAAGCAGTTTGTTCTAATTATGTACTTTTTTTTATTTTTAACTTTTCCAAGATGTGCTTACCATGAGTATTCCAGTGTTAGACCTCATAGTGTTAAATTGTTTTTGCATATCTTGAAATCTTGTTATAAAACCTTCTTCTTAGAGCAGAATTCAAGTGTAAGGTTGACACCTACCTTATTCTGAATAATCCTATCCAGAGAACTTTTATTCTAGCAAAACCAAAACATTCTTGTTTTAAGAGCTATTTGAAAGAAGACCTAGACTCTGAAGAGCTCCTAGACATAAGCATTCATTCAGGCAACTAAACTTTATTCATTGAATTTTAAAATGTGATTTCATGTGTTTTCTTTCTGTGAGCTTTTGTAAATTGTGAATAAAGTAGTTAAGAAATCATAACATGCTTCCATCCTTTATTGTAAATGTTGTATGTATTTTTACCTGGTCAATACAGACAAACTCAATAACACTAGTGCTATGAGGTAGCATTGAAGGAGCATCTTGTTTTGTAATTTTTTTCAGTGTAGCAGCACATGATGAACATATGGTAATAGTGCTAGTAGTAGCAGTAGTAGTAGTAGCAGCAGCAACAGCAGCAATGATAATTACCCAAGATGCTGAGAGCTTACTCTATGTCAGGGGTTAAGTACATGACTCTCATGAGCACATGAGATCTCAGCAACCCTCGGAGGTAGATTCTGTAATTCTACCCATTTCAGAGATAAGGAATCTGAAGTGAGCAAGTAGATAGTGGGGCTGTAATTTGAACTCACATTTGCCTACTCTAGAATCCTGGCTTCTCTGCAACACTTTAAGGACTGACAGTAATGGAACATCACTCTAGCTAGGTGAGAAAGATTCATCGTTGGTATTTATTCTGCAGCTAATTAACTAATTTTGGCAAGTCACAATATTCTTGGACATTAGTTTCTTCATCTGAAAAATAAAGTTTTCAGAACAGATTATCTCTAAGACCCCTTCAAAATCTGAAACTCAGTAATTGTAATGGATTCTAATTCTCTGACTATCAAAGGTAATAGATTTTGTGGTTGAACAAAACCATATCAAGTAGAAATATTATACTGAAATTCTAGCAGCCTTGTTTATCTGATAAAAGCTGGAAAATCACAATTATTTTTTGTGTTGCTGGGTTTCTTTGTTCCAATTAGTTTTCTGTGCTGAGTCATTTTTCTTTATGTATTTTCTTTGGGATCCTTTTTATTGTTGTTAATTTTGTATTTGCTGAGTCTTTATGTTTTTCTTGTTTTTTATTTTGATTTGTAGGATTGTTGGTTTCCTTTGTGGTTACCTTAATATTACCTCTGTTTTTCTAAGTTTAAACCAGTCTTTTATTTCTTTATATCGCCTTGACTTCCTCTCCACGTGAAAGATCTATGACTACATTATTTAGTCCCTCTTTTTTGTTTTAGTGTTGTCATCTTTTACATATTGACATCTCTTTTTCCCTATTTTCAGTGTTTTAGCTTTGATTTATTTTTGACTTCCCTATCTGGGTTGATATCTTGTTGCTCTGTCCTGTGTTCTAGTCTTGGGTTGTTGTCTGGTGTTATTGATTTGCTAACCAGAGAACTCCCTTTAGTATTTCTTGTAATTTTGATTTGATTTGTACAAATTCCCTAAACTTCTGTTTATCTGGAAATGCCCTAATTTTGCCATCATATTTAAAAGACGGTTTTGCTGCATATATAATTCTTGGCTGGCAATTTTTTTCCTTCAAGGCTTTATATATGTCATCCCACTGCCTTCTTGCCTGCATGGTTTCTGCTGA
>NW_004443992.1:3477281-3508351 GCF_000243295.1 Trichechus manatus latirostris | reverse complement strand
TCATCTTTCACGATATCAGGGAAGTTTTCTGCCAACAAATCTTCAACAATTCTCTCTGTATTTTCTGTTATCCCCCCTGTTCTGGTACTCCAATTACTCAGGTTATTCCTCTTGATAGAGTTGCACATAATTCTTAGGATTTCTTCATTTTTTAAAATTCTTTTATCTGATTTTTCCTCAAATAAGTTGATGTCAAGTGCTTTATCTTCCATCTCACTAATTCTGACTTCCGTTGCCTCAATTCTGCTCCTATGACTTTGTATTGAGTTGCCTAATTCTGAAATTTAATTGTTAATCTTCTGGATTTCTGTTTGTTCTCTCTCTATGGATTCTTGTAGCCTGTTAAATTTATCATTATGCTCTTATATAACCTTCTTAAGTTCCTCTATTGCTTTGTCTATGTGTTTTTTGGCTTGTTCTGCGTTTTGACTGATATTCCTGATATCTTGAAGAGTTCTGTATGTTAATCTTTTGAATTCCACCTTTGGTAATTCCAAGAAATTCTCTTCTTCCAGAAGGTTTCTTGATTCTTTGTTTTGGGCACTTGCTTAAGCCATCATGGTCTGCCTCTTTATGTGATTTGATATTGACTGTTGTCTCCGAGCTATCACTAAGGTATTATATTTGTTTCTTTACTGTGTCCTAGAGTCTTGTTTTGTTTTGATATGCCCAAATAGGCTGCTTATGTGAGCTAGTTTGATTATTGACACCTTTAAAGCTCTAACATCCTGTAACCAGGTGTTTAGAGCTGTTACTAGGTATGTGAGCCTAGGAGTCCGTTTACTTTTCTGTATGGATTCAGCTCAGGTGTCCAGATAGTCGATCACCAAGTATGTGGTGCAGGCTCTCACCTACAGTCCTAGATTGGCAGGGGTGATTAGAGTTGGTACAGGTATCTGGCTGCAGTAGGGGGTCATGTCCTCAGCAAGGCAGGGGGCTGATGGCTGCCCCTGAGTGTCTGGGAGGAAAGCGTGTCCCTGTTCCTAGAATGCATAGGTGGGTGGGTTTTGCAGCTGGACTATGGGCACCCAGTGCTGTTGGCTGTAAGGACTGGGAGGCACCCCTTATTCTTGGACCCGTCATGGGTGGCTAGGTGGCGTGGTTAGAGCCACCAGTCTCAGGCCTCTGATGTGGGTAGGTGAGGACCCTGCTTAATGGGCAAATGTCACAAACCTGCCACTTCATCATATAGCTGATACAGTGAAGTTAGGCTTCAGGTATATACGCTGTTGCACTGTGCTAATAAGGGCCTACACTGTTGAAATGGGCCCACACAAGTCTATCAAGGGTGAAAAGCATTCAAAATCCATGGACCCCTTATGCCTGTGCTTAGGCAAAGGGGCTGTGTCTGTCTTGAGTTCCTGGCTTAGGGGAGCTGGCAGATTATTTTTTCTTGTTTGTTAATTTGTTCCCTCTCCAAAGCTAGGAAATGGCTCAGGGTGCGTGACAGGTCCTACTTCTCGCCCAGGGGACTTGGCAGTCGCTGAAGCCCACCCGGGACCCAGTGCAGAGCGGGGTGGGGGCAGGTAAATGGGAGAGAGGTTCTTCCTGAAGGGGGTGCTGTTTGATCCACACCGTAAGTTAGACACATCTTTTGCCGATTGAACGCTGCTTTTCACTGGTTCTGGAGGTTTGAGTGGACTGTCCACAGCTCGGTCTCTCCCAATGTGAAAAACATGTCCCAAGCACCACTGCTTGCTTCGCCAAGCACACCGGCCAGTCCAGTCTGCAGGGTACCAGTTCCCTCCAGGTCTGATCTGGCAACACATCGCTGCTTCTGAACCATCTCTCCCTCCCTCTACCACTCAGTCCAACTCCTGAACTTTGCCTTTAATGTTCAGGGCTGCTAGACTGTCATATATAATCTCTTCACTTGTTTTTTCTGGTCTTTGTTGTGAGAGGGACCACAGGAAGCATCTGATTATTCTGCCATCTTGGCCCTGCCTGTCACAATTATTTTTAAGAATAACTGTTATTGCTTCTAGTAGAGATAATATACTTTTGGGAGTTTTTTAAATTATTTATAGAAAGTAAAAGATTAGAGAGAGAGAATTAACCATAGGAAATATGATATATATCATTTTAATTTATATAATTTTAACAATATAATCTGCATGATATTATGACACTTGATGGAAGTGTCAAGTTATGTATGCCAGTAAGAATGATCAGGGAGGAAAAAAAAAACTTGTCAGTTCTTAAAGCTGTTGATTACTTGCTGGCTTCTCATTTAATGTTTTAAAGAGCTGGACACCTAGAGAACTGCCAATCATGGATGTCACATGTACTAGAAAGAAATCTAGCATGAATTCGTAAAATAGCAGAATTGTGAAATATTTAACTATAAGGAGATTAAAAGTATTGCCTGGTAGAAATACTTAGGGATTTGCTTTATTAAATAAGAAAGATACATATTAGCATATCAGCTGTTGACATATAAATGTATATTTCTGATCTGATTATTGCTTACCATCAAGTAATTGATGCATCTTGAAAAATGCTGGGTTTTGTTTTTTATGTGTTTAGTAGGACATGACTCTCTGAATTAGTTGAGGTTTTACAGAGTGAGGTTTTATAGAACAGCCAGAACTCCTCACTCATAACCTATTATGAGTGCCTACTAAATGCCAAGCACTGTGTTGGGCATTGGCGATATGCTAGTGAGCAAAACAGATTGATGTAGCCTTCCCTTGCAATTCTTCTTAAACATAAATTTCCTAGCTAAAATCCATCACTTCTATAAATATTCATCGTTAGCACTAACACGTTGCTTTTATTGGCCAGGAAGCAGTTGAAGGGGGTCAATTTATTATTTTTGACAAAGAAACAATCATTTTATTATTTGTGGACAGTATGTCTAGAGAGATGGGTGAGGACCAGCAATGTTGAGAGAAAGTCTCTTCAATTTGTTTCGGGGTCATGCATTAATGGACAAATATTGAGCACTTTCATGTGTCAGGCACTGGTTAAGTGCTGGGAATACAGTGGTGAGGAGAAAAAGACATCCCTGCTGTTGTTATATAGATTATAACCCTTATATAATGTTAGGAGCCCTCGTGACACAGTGGTTAATTGCTCAACTGTAACCAAAAGGTTGGCAGTTCAAATCCACAACTGCTGCTTGGAAACCCTATGAGGCAGTTCTACTCTGTCCTATAGGGTCGCTATGAGTTGAAATTGACTTGGCAGCAGTGGGTTTGGTATGTGATGTTACTTGAATACTATAATGTAAAAGCGTTTAACTTACCTATAATGTTTAATAGTTATAAATGCCTATATATCCCTTTACAGAAGAATTCATTTTAAGTATCAGTTTAAGTAGAAAAAAACATTATTAGCATTCACATTAAGGTGAGCTATGGATAAAAAGCAGCCTGGAATCACTGGGAACACACATATAGTGAGATCATGTCTAAAGACTGCAGAGCAGGGACTTCTGCAACAGATGGATCTGTGTTCTACTCCTGGTCTGTCACTTAACAGTTGCCTGTTAAGTTAATTAGCCTCCCTATACCTTAGTTTTCTCCTCTTGAAAATGGAGCACCACCTACCTCACGGGGTTACCAGAGGATTAAATGAGATGATGCATGTCAAGTTCTTAGCTGAATGTACTTGCCACACAGCAAGCACTCTATTTTGGGGGAAAAAAAAAACATTTTGAAAGTATCAATCAAGAAAAAAAGATATGAGAATGTTAGCCCTAGGAAAGAAAAGGGTAAAGGGAGCAATCTTATTGTTTAAGAAAATCTTGCTGCTAAGTTAGAGGAATTCATAAGGAATTTATAAAAAGTAAAAGAAAAATATAAAGGAAATAATCTCATTGTTTTAAGAAATTCTTGCTATAAAGTCAGAAGAATTCATTAAGAGCTGAAGGGGGATTTTAGATTAGTATATGTTCCTTAAGGAGCCCTGGAGGTGCAGTGGTTAAGAGCTCGGCTGCTAACCAAAAGGTCAGCAATTGGAATCCAGCCAGTCAGCCACTCCTTGGAAGCCCTGTGGGGCAGTTTTCCTCTGTCCTGTAGGGTTGCTATGAGAAGGAATCGACTCGGCGGCTTTTTTTTTTAACTGTACAGTGGTACAAATACTAGAGGCATCATGTTTCCTTCTGAAATGGCCAGTAGTGGGCAGTGTGAGAGCAGATATGGTGTGATGTGGTATTAGCCCTTTGATTATTTTCCTTAATTAAGAATAAATCATTTGATACTGTACAAAAGTTACTTGCATACAAGAAAATGATGTAGTTTTATTTGACTTTGATAACTAAACACAAAATTGAAATCGACAAACAAATCTGTCCTTGAGGAGGCCTGCCTCCTTTGCTTTAGGGCCAAGGCAGGGGTGGAAACTAGGCAGGCCTAGCCTGGTTTCCCCCCTACCCCCCACTCCAACATGCTTTCAGGGGTGGGCACGTGACCCTGACACAGTGCAAGTCTAGCTTCTTCAGCCAATCCATCAACATCACTTACAAGCCACCTGAGAATCAAATGATAGGCCAAGATCACCAACAGTGAGGGCCAACATCTGCAGACCCCTTACCTCACAGGTGAGGAAGGAGAGGTTAAGTGGCCCATTCCCACTCACAGGGCCAGGGCTTAGTATCAGGACAGGGCAGTTGTTGTGCGTTCTCTCCTAACTCCTTAGCTACAAGTGTCCTTTTGGAACCAGATTCCTATTGTGTTAAATGCTCAGGAGCCAGGCCCTCTATACTCTTACACCTGAGTCAAAAAAAAAAACACCTAAAACTAGCCTCAGTTGCTCTTTGGTGACCTTCAGAATGGTTTTTCCCTGGTCACCCCTAACAGTGACAGAGTCAGTCAGTGGCCTTAGAAAACATCATATAATAATACTGTATTGTATTTTCTACTTTTACTAATAAATTTCCTTAAACACACAAGATTTCCTTTTATCCCTGGGTTTGTGTTAATTTGTGCAAATGAATGAATAACATTCCATTGCACCATAAAATGCCTTGAGCCTTTTATTTTCTTTAGTTTTGAGTCTGAAAGTTTTAAGAGAAATGTGCTGGGTTTGTGGGGTAGCCTACGGGAAGAAGGTGGAGGCTGGCACCAGTGTAGTAAGGATGAAAGAACCCCTTTCTCCTCTTGCAGTGATCAAATGCTCAGCTACAACCTTGGCAGAAGGCTCCCAGCTGACCACGTGAGTGGGTACCTCCAGTTTAAAGTGGAGGTTACATCTTCTGTTCATGAAGGTGAGAAGTCTGTGTAAATATGGCCATAGGAAGAATATTACTCGGTTTTCAGTCTGCTTTGAATAGAATTTCTGTCCCATTCTGAAAATAAAATCACTGTCAGATGATTTTCTGCTGATGTTTTCTAAGCAGATATGAAAAGCCTGTTTATCAAAAAATATCTGCACTTTGAAAGTGGGCTATAGAATTCCCAGCAGTATATATAGTATGTATGCCTCTCATGCCAAACTAACAGAGATATACTTGTTTAGTTCTAGTGGGTGGGGAATCTGAGCAAGTCTGTAAAGATGTAGAAGAGGTTGAATTGTTTGAATGGATAGGTGGCAAAGGAATAGGATGTAAGAAGTTAATTTGTCATTACTATTTCATTTTTTGTTTTGTTTTTTTTAATGCTGGTTTCTCATTCAGATGCTTCTCCAGAAGCTGTGGGCACAATACTTGGAGTCAGTACTGTGAATGGAGATCTAGGAAGCCCTTCTGACGATGAAGACATGCCAGGGGGCCACCATGATAGCCCAGTGTGCTCCAATGGACCAGTGTCTGAGGACAGTGCTGCTGATGGGACCCCCAAACATTCTCTCAGGACTAGCTCCACTCTAGAAATAGACACAGAGGAATTAATCTCTACTTCTTCAAGGACCTCACCTCCCAGAGGACGTCAGGATTCACTCAATGATTATTTAGACGCTATTGAACATAATGGCCATTCCAGGCCAGGGGCAGCTACCTGCTCAGAGAGGTCCATGGGAGCCTCTCCGAAATTAAGGAGTAGTTTTCCCACTGACACAAGACTCAATGCAATGCTTCATATCGACTCAGATGAAGAAGATCACGAGTTTCAGCAAGACCTGGGTTATCCATCTTCCTTGGAGGAGGAAGGCGGATTAATAATGTTTAGCAGGGCATCAAGAGCTGATGATGATGGGAGCCTGGCATCTCAGACGAAGCTAGAAGACAACCCATTTGAGAATGAGGAAGCCGCCGCAAATGAAGCCACTTCCTTTGAGGATAAGCCAGAAAATCTTCCAGAGCTTGCAGAAAGCTCCTTACCCTCAGGCCCATCCCCAGATGAAAACGAGAATGGCCAAGAGTCTCAGCAAAGTGCTGACCGGGGCAGCGGTGAGTTGTGTGGCTCTCAAGAGATGGATCAGCCCACAAGTGGGGCAGACACGGGGACTTCCGATACGTCAGGAGGAAGCCGAAGAGCTATCAGTGAGACTGAGTCCCTTGATCAGGGGTCCCAGGTGTCCTCTGAAACGGAACCCAGTGACCCTGCCAGGACAGAGAGCGTGAGTGAGGCCAGCACCAGGCCCGAGGGAGAGAGTGACCTGGAAGGCGCCGATAGCTCTTGCAATGAGAGCGTTACCACACAGCTGTCCTCGGTGGAGACGCGCTGCTCGTCTCTTGAGAGTGCACGGTTTCCCGAAACCCCTGCTTTTTCTTCTCAGGAGGAGGAAGATGGAGCCTGTGCAGCAGAGCCCACCGGCAGTGGCCCTGCCGAAGGGTCACAGGATTCCATCTGCACTCCCAGTTCTTTACCTGTGGTGCAGGTGTCCAGTGGGGAGGAGGAAGGGCCAGAATCAGCCACTTTGCCTGACCAAGAGGAGATGGGGGAGGTCTGGCAGCGGAGGGGGAGCCTGGAGGGAGCTGCTGCTGCTGCTGCTGAGAACCAGCCCCAAGAAGAGGGTGATGCTGGGGATGCCCAAGGCACTTGTGAAGGGGCCACTGCCCAGGAGGAGGGTGCAACGGGAGGTAGGATGTGGAAGACAGTATGGCTCATGGCCCAGGCACAGCTGCTCAAAGAGGAGTCTTGTGGTTTTGTCCTTCAATGTAAATTATACTGCAGGTCACATATTATCTGAATTCTTTACCTTGGGTTCCAAAAGGAAGAGTAAGAAGAGGAGGAGGGGCAAGATTGAAAACAGGGCAGGAAGAAAAGGCACCAGATAGAAAACGTGCAGGCACTTGAAACCCTTCCTCTAGATCAGGCCTCTCATTTCAGAGCTGAGGAGCCTGAGGGACTTAATCAACCACATAGCTAGGAAGAAGGTGGCCACAATTTGTATCCAAATAGGTAGAGTCCGCATTTGATCCTCTCTTTCATTTTTCTGTTGCTGAAATAGGAGGCATTCTGCAGTCTGTCAAGCAGCAGTCTTCAGACTTAAATAATGAATCTCTTTTGAGACTTGTGTTTGCAGATGCAAAACAAAAACAGGCTGCCAGCTTCAGCATGAGTGTAATCTACAGAGGTTATCAGGAACGCCTTAAGTCACTCCTCCTTGCACAAAACAGAAGATTAACATGTGCTTTGCATCAAATGTAATATTTTTGCCTTACGCAGCATAAGAAATGTCAACTACTTAGGTGGTGCGTTGTGATGCTTGAAGAATAAGGTTTTAGTGTCTGAGGATGCAAATTTACACATAAAATTTGTATTTTTGTTTCAGTGAATGTGGTTTGATAGATGATTCCTTTAAAATACTCTATTATAGATTCATTAAAAAGTCAAAGGATAATTTCATATTGCTTAAATAGCAGAGACTCAAAAATCAGAATGATTTTCCTATTCCGTAATTTATTTTTCTACTTAGACTATCCTTTTCCTCCTCCTCCTCCTCCTTTTTCTTTTCCCCATTGTTGCTGTGACCCTAAAGCATTAGTAGATCAGTGAATGACCAGGACAAGGGCCACAGTGGGGGAGGCATGAGGAGGGGAAGGAGGTGAGGGAGGGATGCATGCGGAAGATGGATAGGCCTCTTTCTCCAAGGCCCTCTTCTGACTAAGCATTCACTCTTATTCTCTTCTTTCGTTTCTGGGTCCTCATTTATGAAATGAGACAGAAGACAGAAAAAGACTCTAACCCCAGGATTTATGTTAGGTGTTTTTATAAAGACTGTCTGGGTACTGAAGGGGGAAACAATGCCCAGGTAACTTTTTCACCTCTAATCCCAGGTTCCCAAGCCAACAGCCACCAGCCATTGAGATCACTACCTTCAGTGCGCCAGGACGTGAGCCGGTACCAGAGGGTGGACGAGGCTCTCCCACCAAGTGAGAACCTGTTAGCTAAAGGGCTAATGTCATCAAAGGGTGCAAGGGTGGCACCTGTTCCCGGGGCTGTAAAATATGAATGTGTAGGCCTTTGTGAGTAAGGAATCTGGGGCTGCCACTTGACATAGAGGATGTAGCCTGGGAAGTGCTAAGCTGGTGACTCCTCCCTGGTACTGTTCCACTGAGTGCAGGCCGCTGGGGGAGAAGTAAATATTGTAATGCTGGGGAGTAAATCTTATGATCGTGGAAGTAGGTCCAGATATTTTGGGCAGTTGGGTGGAAAATAGGGTTTATTTAGAATTACGCCTAATGGCAGCGTGAATTTTCAGTTAGTAGACAAATTGGCATAATCTTTTAGAAAAACCTCACTCCATGTAATATACTGCTTTTTTATGCACTTGTATCATTTTAAATCACTAAGCACAGGGTTCCAATTTTTTTCTTAGAGATATTCAGAGAAGTGCCATTAATTGCAGATACTACTGATCTACCACTTATTTGGGACATGGCAATTACCTGGAGATTTGAAAGAGATTTCATTTCTTTCACTGTCAAGAAATACTTAGTACTTACAGGAGAGATAGTTGAGGAATAATAAGGATCCTGGGAAATAGTTATGTAACCTGTGTTTAAAGGTATTGGTGATACGTATGGCCAGTCATAATCTGGATATAATTTAAAACTCTATTCAAGTTTTTAAAATCCCTTAAAGTAATGTTCCTCTGTGAGAGCAGAGCATCTCAATGAGCAATTATAAAGGGATTTTTGAAGTACCAGTAGGCAACTTGTAGCTCAGTAAACATTGTTTTTAAGAAAATATTGGAGAATACCCCTTCCACTTTACTGTTTCCCCTTTTATCCACCCACCCATCTTATATGTGATCACCCATCTTACATGTGATCTTGGCAAGAGGCTGGTGGCTTTGACCCTCTGTACGTTTAAAAACGATGGGACCTAAAGAGATGTATGCATTTAAGAGCTGAAATGCTGAGTAGTTAGTTTTGGTGAGTGCTGACAAGAAAGATTCATACTATGTGGAGTTTGTCCAAACATTGACTTGACCCTTTTGAAATTCTCTTGTGCATAGATCCTTTCCTTTATCATGTGTTTGAAGACCAAAGGCTTTTACTCATAGGAAATGTGTATTTTAAGCAGTGTTTAAAAAAAGCAAAACATAGACCTCAAGATTAACTAACCATTGTGTTTTCTTAATCAGATGAGGGGCAAAAAAACAAAACTTCCTTATTGTTTACCTTTGGAGAAATGATTAGACAGAAAAGAAGAATATTCTTGGGGGATATTTGCATGTAATTAAAGCAAAATGAATTAGGAACACC
The DNA here is from genome assembly GCF_000243295.1 of Trichechus manatus latirostris. Lineage (NCBI taxonomy): Eukaryota > Metazoa > Chordata > Mammalia > Sirenia > Trichechidae > Trichechus > Trichechus manatus. The sequence continues at coordinate 3,498,756 of NW_004443992.1, read as the reverse complement.
AGAAGAGAGTCCTGGGAGAGCTATGTTTCTATGTGTATTTGGATTAATAGGAAGTAGTTTCAGAGGTCAGGATAGGAGACATAAACATGGCATGAGTGCATCAGTAAAGGCTATCCTTCTAGCTACGTCCAATTGCTCTAAGTTTTGTTGCAGTATAGTTTTGGTCCCTATATGATATTTAATAATGGTAGCTTAGGTATTTTCCTGTCCAGGTATGAGCTCCACTATTTGCGATATTTCAGTATGTTTCTTTAAACACTGATGTTTGCATTATACAGAATACATTTTAGGAATTTTTTTTTACAAAAAATTTACAGTTCATTTTAATAAGTTGATATATCCAAAAAAAATTTTTAAAAGCAATTTAGTGGTATAGCCTATTGATGAATGATATAAACAGGCGGGAAGTTCTTAAGAGATGTTCCTTCTTATGCAGTGGTTTTCAGTGGTGGCAGTGGGGGGTGCCACCACATAGGGACACTTGGAGTGTGGGGGATGTCTTTATTAGTGTTTGAAGGGTGCTACTAGCATGTAGTGGGTGGGGGAAAGGATGTTAAATCCTGTAATGTTGGGACCATCTGATACACCAAAGAATTGTCCTGCCCAAAATTCTAACAGTATGCGCACTGAGAAATACTTTTCTATAAATAACATTTAAAAAAATAAAATATAATCAAAATTTTTTTTTTTTTTATAAGACTTAGAAAGGATAATGCCTCTAAAAATATGTGTTTAAGTACACACACACACTCATGTTTTAGGACCAAGCAACTTGTAAATTTGGGGGTTTGTTTTATCATGGGTAGGTTACAGATGATGATCTGAGCATACCTGATCTCTGTTCAACTCTGTCCCCTCTGTCCCACACTGCTTTGCCCCTTCCTATCCCCATGTGTCTGTCATCCTTTAGACAGCCTATTTAATCACTTGGCTGCCTTCGCTAGTTGTCTGTCCCCACTCCAGCTGGTTCTCTGCCTCCTTTCCCAACTGGGCAACTCTGCCACCACCTCTGGCCATGTCTGTGACTTACAGCTGTGGCATTCCGCATTCCGCGGTGCCTTGCGCCTTCTGCCTTCACTCAGCGCTGACCTGAGAGGCTCAGGTAAGGGGTATCTGCTGGAGTGTGCAGCTTGTTCCATCTCTTAAATTACCTGGCTAAATTATTTTAAGGCCACCAGTTGTACTTTTGAACACTATTAATTATAATACCTCAAACTCGTGTAGTGCTTTACGGTGTACAAAGCCCTGTTACGTGCTTTCCTTTATTTTTATTTTTTATTCTTGTTACGGTTTTGTGAAGTAGGTCAAGCAGAGTTATTACCTGTAATTTACAGAGGGATTCATAGAAATCAGCCAATCCATTTCTTTCATTTTACAGATTAAAAAAAATTAAAGCCCAGAAAAATTAAGTAACTTGTTTAAAGACCCCATACTAGTGAAGGTTAAGACAGAATTGCAGACATTCCTCTCCTCTACCCAGTATTAGTTTGATCTCAGCTAATATTAGAAAGGAAACCCTGAGTGGTGCAAATGGTTAATGCACTCGGCTGCTAACCAAAAGGTTGGAGGTTCAAATCCACCCAGAGTCACCTTGGAAGAAAGACCTGGAAATCTACTTCTAAAAAATCAGCCATTGAAAACCCTGTGGAACACAGCTCTACTCTGACATGCATGGGTTGCCATGAGTCAGAACTGACTCTTCGGCAGCTGGAGTGTGGGAACATTAGAAGGAAAAGGGCTATAGTGTGGGTAAGTGAATCTAAGTTCCGAAAGTTTGGTTAGAGACAGAGTAGTGGCTTAGATTGTGGTATATTATTTATTGAGCACCAGGAACATCTCAAATTACAGTGTTTTTGTTGGTTTTCCTGAAGCTTCATGATATTATAGCACTTTGACATCAGGCCAAGAAAGGCTCAGAAAGTGCTCAGCTTTCCTCTCCTTCCCGGATAAGGTTACACAGCAGGGCCCTCTCCCTTGAGGCCCTTCACCTATAAGAGAGGAGAAGCAGCTGCAGTGACTTTATGAGCCACTATCACGTGGCCCAGAGCGGTTTGCTGGGGTAAGCGTCTATACCAGACTCAGCAGTGCCTCTTCTGCTCTGCGTCGGTTGGCGTCCCCATGCCTGCAAGACAACATTGTACTAGGGCTTTGATGGCCCCTTTTTTTTTTTTTTTTAATGGTAGCATGCTCTACATACTCTTCTGCACCTTTTTTCATTCGTTTAATAATATACTGTAGAGATCTTTGCATAGCAGCACATAAAGAGCATCCTTATTTATTTATTGTGGCAGAAATACATATAACACAACATTTGCCAATTCAACATGTTTTACATGTACAATTCAGTGACACCAACTACGTTAATCATGTTGTATAACCATCACCAGTATCCATGCCAAATTTCCCATCACTATTAACGGATACTCAATACTTCCTAAACAGTGACTCCCTCCCCCCCACCCCCCCACGCACCCACCCAGCTTTTACTTCTCAAAACCACTAATAAACTTTGGTCTCTACTGTTTACATTTGATGGCCTCATTCTTGATTTCTTTTTGTCTTTTACCTTATCATCAGTATTATTATAGTTGTTGCTATTTTTATTTTAGCTTATTTTCACCTTATAAAACTTGTGCCCTACCATTCGGCAAGCTTACGCTTCTCTCTGAAGATTCAAAAACTCAGTTAAGGGAATTCAGTGGTGTCCCTTGGTATGCTTCTTCAGTCACATGGCCGTCAACAAACCAGTGTAATAACCTAGTTTTGGCACATCTATTTGGTATCTTTTCATGTAGAGCGGGGTTTTCCTTGTTTGTTTACTTTTTCTTCCAGTCTTGCTCCTCCTATTTTAGGACTGAGGAACAGATCTTGGACTTAGTACTAAGACTACTCAGCTGTGATGATGATCTACCTTTGGTTCTCGAAATCTTACTGCTTTAGGGCATGGGCAGTACGCTGCAACCTCGTGGGCCACGTAACTCCAACCACTGGCTGAGAGATGTTCTAATGATTCATAGAAAGTGGGAGAGCTCCAGGCCTTGGAGGTGCACAGCACTGTTGAGAACCTCCCAGTGAAGTGGCTTGGACTTGATCATGCACTGAGTGCTGAATAATTTGCTGTTTCTGCTCATTCTGAGGTGATAGATGGTGATAGCGGCTAGAGGCAGTTTAGGCTGAAGCCCACTAGAATGTTATCAGCATGACAAATCTTGGTCTTTTTAGCATTAAGTGGAAAAAAGAATGGCAAGCGTAGTCCTTCTGAAAAACTATTATATTTCTGTAAGCATTCTGATTTAATTTTGAATGGCTTTGTTTTTCTCTTACTGACCCCAATACAATTGAGGCTTAACCCGTTGCTACAACTGGAGACAATATGGAATTATTGTAGACATGGTTTTTTTTTCTCCCTCAAAAGTGTTGTTTTTCTGGGGATAGGAATAGATTCTAGATGAGCAGTCTGAGTTACTGGACTCCCGTAGCATCCCAGGATTGTTGACATTTTGTTAGGATTAGTGGTTTACTTTTGTGTTTGGTTCAAATGGGTAGGTCTGAAAAACCATAGCGGAACATTGGTCATTTTTTGTGTTTGTGCATTTTCTTTATTAAAGCAGCCTTTAAAATGAAGGCCAAAAGTAGAAGTGAATCTGAAACGCATAATTTATCTTAGAGTTTCTGCTATGTTTAGGCCTAGGGAGTCTTATTCTCTAGAGCTTAAAATCTAAAATTAATACTTTTTTGTATAAAAAGCTACTTTCAGAAAAAAGTAAAGGTTAAGATACAAAATATGCAGCTACTTGATATTTTTAACTTTTTATTCAGATATAATATGCATACAGAAAAGAGCAAGGAGCCCTAATGGCACAGTGGTTAAGCCCTTGGCTGCTAACTGAAAGGTCAGTAGTTCAAACCCACCAACCGTTCTACATGAGAAAGATGTGGCAGCCTGCCTTTCCAAAGTTACAGCCTCGGAAACCCTGTGAGGCAATTCTACTCAGTTCTGTAGAGTTGCTATGAGTTGGAATTGACTCTATGGCATACAACAACAACAACACAGAAAAGAACACGTTTAGCTTGCTGAATCCTCTCAAACTGAACACACCCATGAGGACAGCACCTCATCACCAGCACCCTAGAATTCTTTAGTCCCCTTCCAGTCACTCACTCTACTCCTGAAGGGGAAGGGGACCTGACTCCCCAAATAATAGATTAATTTAACTTTCTTTATACACTTATACAGATGGACTCATACCTACTTGAATGTTAAAATAAAATTTAAAAAATCATCTTTCAAACACTGCGTCTATCACAAAGCTCATATTTGTCCTTGAAAGTATGTTTATTCATTCTGTCACCATCCTCTCGCTATTTTGGTGAAGAGACTCTTGGTTATTTCCAAGATCTTTTACCTGCCTCCATTACTCTGCCTAGAGGCGCTGTGCTGTGACATTGGTCTTGATGTAGTTTTGCTTACTTTATAACTCTCCGACCTCCCCTTTTTGTCACCTATTTAAAGGGACCTATTTATAATTGGTGGTGCTGTGGTTAAGCATTTGGCTGTTAACCAAAATGTCAGCAGTTCGAATCCACCAGCCACTCCTTGGAAACTCTATGGGGCAGTTCTGTGTTGTCCTATAGGGTCGCTATGAGTTGGAATAGACTCGATGGCAATGGGTTTGGTTTTTTTAATTTATAATTGGGAATCAACTCGATGGCAATAGGTGTTTATAATTGGGAATGCCTGGGTGATACAGACAGTTAACATGCTGTGCGGCTAACCCAAAGGTTGCAGGTTAGAGTCCACTCAGAGGCACCTTTGAAGAAAGGCCTCGGGATCTGCTTTTGGAAAATCAGCCATTGAAAACCCTGTGGAGCACAGTTCCACTCTGGCACACATAGGGTTACTAAGAGTTGGAGTCTACTCGATGGAAACTTTTTTTTTTTTTGGAAATTGTTATTTATGATTGAGGCTTAAGGCTTCTAAGAGGCTGCTTGTTTTAAGTTCTTATTCACTTGTGTCAGTATTTCTCAAAATTTAACGTGTCTAAGAATCACCTGGGAAGATTGCTAAAAACCTAGAAAACTAAGTCCTAGTCTGGGATAGTCTGATTCTGAAGATCTGAGGAGAATACTAGGAATCAGCATTTTTATTGATCCTCAAAGTGAATCTGACACGTGTTGTCAGAGTCCACGCCTTGAGAAACATTTCTCTAGATAGTAGTTTTCAGATTTCATTATTGTCATGAAATTTTATTCAGGTGAAATTTTATGTGGATGCCCAGTGTGTACAGAGCGGATAAAATTGGAGCTGCCATGGTTGAAGTGGGGTTGGCAGGTAGTTCCAGAGCCCTGCTCCTCAGTGCCTAAAGCCATTGGCCCTATTAGGCTTAATTAATTAGCGTTCAGTTTGTAAAATCTGGCCTAGACGTACAACATTTCCAAGACGTTGCTTGGTCCTTGCTGAGCCTCCTTTTTATTGCATTCAGTGGCAGTCATTCTATAGATTCATAGAATTTTAGAACTGGAAGAGACTTAAGCAAATGTTTAGCTCTGTACTCTAATTTTTCAGGCGAAGAAATGGTGGTCCATAGAGGCATAGTGACTTGTTCAGTGTCATGTAGCAAAGATGTGACAAAGCCATGGCCAGAAACCAGGCCTGTTACCTGATACTCTACACACACACACACACACACACACACACACACACACACACACATCACAATGCATTGCTTTTGGTCTCACTATACCCTTTTTACAACGTGGCAAGATAAGATAGTAAATGTTAAGATTCCAGTGTTCTGTCTGATTTTAACATTGTCCAAAAGAAACTTTGATGTTGGGAAATGAGTTCTCATATGCTTTCTTGTATTGAGAATAAACCAAGCCCAACATAAAAAACTAAAACCAAACTCTTTGCCATTCTGACTTACAGTAACCCTGTAGGACAGAGTAGAACCACCCCATAGGGTTTCCAAGACTATAAATCTTTAAGGAAGCAGACTGCCACATCTTTCTCCAACAGAATGGTTGATGGGTTCGAACCACCGACCTTTCGGTTGGCAGCCAAGCACTTTAGCCACTGCACCACCAAGGCTAATTAAAATATAAAGCCCAATATAAAGATATATAAAAGCCCAAACCAGTTGCCATTGAGTTGATTGTGACTCATGTGACCCCATGGGTGTCAGAGTAGAACTGTGCTCCTTAGAGTTTCAAATGACCGATATTTTGGAAGTAGATTGCCAGGGCTTTCTTCCAAGGCGCTTCTGGGTGGACTTCAACCTCCAGCCTTTCAGTTAGCAGCCAAACGTGTGAACCATTTACACTACCCAGGGACTCCTGTATAAAGACATATAAGATGTTAAAGCAAGTGTACCTTCCTTCCTTACCCTGCTAAGTAACTTTGGTAGATAGAACAGAAGGCTAACTTTCCTGCAGGTACCTCAACTGCCTCTTCCTGGATGGAAGGGTACTAACCACCTTGGTAAGCATGGATGTGAGTTCATGAGTAAGCCAATAGCATAACAGTCTTTCCTGATGCAGTGTCAAGTATCCATTTGAAACCAGCAATATAGAATTTCTATTTAATGGAACTTATATACAGTAAACTCAGTAACAACCTTATTTTGAAGGTACAATATTTGATAGAGCTAGAAAGCCAATTTTGGGGCCTTTTTTTTTATGCTCCTCATTGCACATAGAAATGTCTTTATTGAACTATGAATTAAAGTTGTTCCTGGCTTTTGTAGAGGTAAATACAAGATTCATTTGTTATTATGGTTTTATGTCATTTTAAATTGTTCATTTATTACACACTATGTGCAAGGCAAGCCCACCCAGTGGCACCATGGAAAAAGGCCTGGTGATCTGCTTCCATAAAGATTACAGCCAAGAAAACCCTATGGAGCAGTTCTGCTCTTTAACACTTGGGGTGATAGGAGTAGGAATCAACTCAGCATCAATAGGGGTTTTGGGTTTTTGTTTTTTATGTGCAGGGTATAGTTGATACATTTGGAGATTTTTTCCCTCTATTTTGCTACCCAAATGACCCTCATACAGGCTACATAAACATTTCATGTGGTAAATTATTATTTAGTTAGTTCCAGGAAAAAAATTCTATCTTTGAAGATTTTTCTCTTTTTATTTTCTTTTGTCAGAAAATGGAAAGTTTGCAACAATGTGTTTTCTTTTCTGCCTTAATTGCCAGAAAACTTAGAGCCAAATTTTAGCAACAACTTTTATCTTTGGAGCTCGGCAGCATCTACTGTTTGTTTCCTTTGATTGGTCTTTGTTCTGTTTTTATCCCTAACTGACCTATGCTACATTTTTTAAATTGTAAGCTACTGCAAACATTCTTGGGGGAAGGATTGGCCATTTGTTTTCATATGCCTTTAATTTGACATGTAGTATGTGCTTGACTTATCCCAGCTCTAGCGAGAAAGGAATGAGATGGATGTATCTGAGGGATGGAGGACAGCAGGGGAGGGGCAACAGGAAAGTGTGCAAGAAGCAGAAGAAAACAATGAAGTAAATCAAAGGATTTTGGAACGTGGTTTCGGAAGATGCTTTAAAGTACTTACTGTTTGTCAGCATATTACAGGCTGGGCATGAGGTCTTTCAGAAATGTTCACTGATGTGCCCAATGAATTCACATTTGACTTGCTGGTTTCGTTGTAAGTCTGTTCCCTTGGAGGATAAGTGACATTGAATTGTTTGTTGTTTGTGCAGTGCTGTTCCTCAGCCTAATTTTTCTCTCTTGTCATTTGTCATAAATTACAACGTGCTGAAATCAGCAAAAAGATCCCTTTGCACTCCCCATTGAGGCAGCCCTCTATGATGGTCTCTTTGGCTGACCTATGAGGATCCCTGGTCCAAGCTGGTATCTACCATGCAGGTCTTTCCAACCCTAAGAACTTTGTTGGAATACTTGCTCAGCTTACTTACAGAGCAAATGCCATGGGTGAACAGGAGAAAGCATACCTTCCTTCTCGTCTCTATTGTTAGACTCACAGTTGTCTGTTGATAAGCCATGCAATCACATGGTGAGAACTGAAGATAATTGAGCTGCTCAAGAGAAAAGTGTTAATTAATTTCAAAAAAGTATTTACAAAGAATGAGAAAGTTATAAAGAACCTTCCTGGTTAAAGAATAGATCTTGGACATTTTCATATGTTTCCTGTATAAATCATTCTTCGCAACATTGTATTTATTTGAGATTGGGGGCAAGAAATTGCCCTTTCTTTGAAAACCTTTTCATCTTTGGAAAAGTGCAAATGGAAGTTTGTAGATAATGGTACTGTTTGATCACTGAGCTAGCATTAATTAGTCACTTTTATTTTGAAGACTAAATTTACTAAGATTGTAGATAAATATGCATGTGGATATTCCCAGCTATGAGTCTTTCATCTAAGCTAGGAGAAAAAAAAACTGAGAAAAGTCAATTTTTTGGTGAAAATAAACCTCAAGACCAATTTTGATACAAATATATAATTAAAATATTATGATACCAACTACCTGTATTTTTTAAACACTGATGCTAATATATGAAGAATGAACATTGTGGTGGATTTGGAAGGAATCTGTACATTCAGATATTCTTTAAGGGGTTCGTCACACACTTTAGGTCACCGTGAATTGGAGCTAACTGGTTGGTTGTTGATTTATACATACAGGATATGCTTAATAACTGGTCACAAAAGATTCTGGAATGGACTGGGAGATTATGCAGTGAGGTATATGTTGTTAGCCCAAATTATAGCATGTCAGACAAAGAAAACAGGTACTAAACTTAATGAACCACATTAATGGCCTCAGCTCCTCCTCCTAATACTTCTTGGTGCATTATCGCTATTTAGACTGGGAGGCACGCATTGACAGCCATGGTAGGATCTTTTACGTGGATCATGTAAATAGAACGACTACGTGGCAGCGGCCGACAGCTCCCCCGGCACCACAGATGCTTCAGAGATCAAACTCCATCCAGCAAATGGAGCAGTTGAACCGGCGGTAAGGATGGGCACTTTCCTGTTGCTGATCTATTTTATGATTGAGCTGATTTTTACATGGCACAAAGTCAAAGACGTGGTTGTCTCTTTCATTTGTGGGTGTCCTGTCATTAAGGTATAGCTGTTAACCTCTTTTGATTCATAGATTTCATTGGACTACTCATGGTTAAAAAGTAATACATACATACACAGACAGTTTGGAAACTGGAGAGAACATAAGTAATGATGACCCCTGTGGTCAATCCAAGGCATTGATTTTTAGTAAAACAGAACATATACATTCATAATTTGCATCCAGATAGCTTTTAGAATCTCTAGAATCTTCATTTGGGGCCCTGGTGGCACGGTGGTTAAGAGGTTGGCTGCTAACCAAAAGATTGACAGTTCGAATCCACCATCCGCTCCTTGGAAACCCTGTAGGGCAGTTCTCCTCTGTCTTGTAGGGTCACTATAAGTTGGTTGTGATGCGTCTTTATTATCAGCCTAAGCTTTTTAAATCTGTTGCTCTTATTTAAGAACTAATTGCTATGGAGCATAAAGTTATTCTTAACAATATAGGGATTTAGTTTTCTTTGGTTAAAGACCACAACATTTTCTTAAGTTTTATTAGTATATAAAAAAATTGTTCCACAAACAATGGCAAGAAGAAATTGAAAGCAATGTATTTTTCTAGACAGCAGAAGACGCAGAAGGTCAGGGGGTGTGGTGTTGGGAGGAGGAGACAAGTGAGGCTGAGAAGATAGTGAAAACTTCTGGGCTGTGGGAGAAGGAGCTCTGGTGGGTCCGTGGTTAAGAGCTCGACTGCTAACCAAAATGTTGGCAGTTTGAATCCACCAGCCACTCCTTGAAAACCCTATGGGGAAGTTCTCCTCTGTCCTATGGGGTCGCTATGAGTCAGAATCGACTCGATGGCAGTGGGCACTGGGGGAGAAGTTGAGTCCCACCTTTTAGTGTCTCCTGTAATGTAACTCTAGGATCATGATTTTAGATATCAGAGTATCCGCAGAACCATGACTAATGAGAGGGCTGAGGAAAATACCAGTGCTCTTGATGGGACAGGGGAGGAAGCCGACTTTCACCAAGCCAGTGCAGGTAAGAACCTTTGGGTTACTTTGCTTGTTTTTTTTTTTTTTTTTACCCCAACCTCATGAAAGTAGAAAGAAAATAAGTAAGGATTTCCAAGAAATGAAGGCTTTTCTTTTAGAGAACTTTTGATCTTCAGTAAGATCTGGTAATCCAGCTCCAAAGGCACAATTTACCAAAGACCTCATCTAATCTTTGACTTTTTATCAGTACTAAGACAGAATCACAAAAACAAATGGAATATAAATTACTTTAATCTCTGGATGTGTGGAATAGTGGAAAAAGAACTTCATCAAATAAAAATTATAAGGATGGATTAAAATGTTAATAGTGACTAAAAATATTACTCACTTTTCATTTTAGTATAATTAAGGAGCCCTAAAGAACCATTAATTGCTCAGCTGCTACTGATAGGTTGATGGTTCAAACCCACACAGCTGCTCCATGGGAGGAAGACCTGGCGATCTGCTCCATAAAAATTACAACCTAGAAAGCCCTATGGGGCAGTTCTGCTCTGTCACTTGGGATCACCATGAGTCGAAATCAGCTCGATGGCACCAACAACAAGAGCGGTTAGGTTTTATGTCTGAATTTATACCAAAGAAAAACTATTTTGAGGATTAAAATAATAGCAAATGATATAGATAATTCTTTGGTTCTTTTTAAATGATATAGGTTGGAGTAAATAGATATATTTCCACCGTGTGTAAAGATTCTTCTAAATACCTTTGTGGTCTGTTCCATCCAGATTTCCGACGGGAGAACGTTCTGCCCCATTCTACCTCCAGATCCAGGCTCACACTGCTGTTACAGTCTCCCCCTGTGAAGTTCCTCATCAGCCCAGAATTCTTCACCGTGCTGCATTCTAACCCTGTGAGTACTGAATCTGAAAGAACGCGGTGGAAAAAGAAACAGGCCAAACAAAATTACCTTAATGGTGAGAATGATAATAGTTAGCATTTATTGAGCCCTACGCTCTGTATTAAGTATTATGTATGTATTAACATATTTAGTCCAAACAAACCTATGAGTTAGACTAAAATTCCCATTTTTCACATGAAGAAACTAAGGCACAGAGAGGTTAAATAACATTCCCAAGGTTTTATAGCTACTAAGTGGAGAAATTGGGAATAAAATCTCAGGGTTACTGACTCTAGAGTCCACACTCCTAATGACCACATTGTATTACCATACAAATATAAATAAAATGCCTGAGCATTGACCGCTGCAGTAGGCAGATTGGGCTTTGAGATTATGGCACAGGCTTTCTGAAGGAAAGACCCAATACCAAACCAAACCTGTTGCCATCGAGTCAATTCCAACTCACAGTGACCCCATGTGTTAGACAGTACAGCTGAGCTCCCTAGGGTTTTCTTGGCTGTAATCTTTTTGGAAACAGATTCCTAGGGCTTTCTTCTATGGCCCCACTGGGTGGGTTGGAATCACCAGCCTTTCGGTTGGTAGCTGAGAGCAAACCACTTGCACCACTCAGGGACCTCTGGAAGAAGGAAACAATATAAAATATACACATTGAGGTTGTCTAAAAAATGAATCAATAAATTGGGGAGAATATTAAAAATATGTGAAGTTTGTGTGGGAAATCAGTATTTAAAAAAATGTTTTTTAAAGATGGCATGGTGAAATCTTTAGGATGAAGTACATTTAAATTTCCCTCCTTTTAATAATGTGTCTACTCTAGAAACTCCACCTCTATAATTTCACTAAAGAGATCTAAAAATGTTAATATCAGCTAAAAATATAAATCTTTTATTAACCAGAATTTTATAAGAAACGTTAGCCTTTTAGTCATTGTTCTACATAGAAAGAATTTTGACTGTCTCATTTACCCATTTCCTTTCATTTCATCTAGCCCTGACTTTTAACCAAAATTCTACCCCCTTTTTCTGATCTTAACCAAGAAATTCCTCCCCTGCCACATTAAATACTCATGGCAACCAGTTTCTCTAACTAAAATTCCTTCTTCCCATGTTTATTTTGGAATTGCAACTTAGAATAAGATGTTTCTGCTGTTTTAAAAATTTTTACTCAGGAAGCGTTAACCTCCTGGAGGCACTGGGGCGTATGAAGTCCATAGGATGGCAGTGAAAAATGTTCACAATTTGTTTTCTGATCGTGCGGCATGATATCTGTCTAACATGTTTATAGAAAAAAGAGAAGGGTGTGAAAATATTATGTAAATTAAGCATAAACAGTTGTGAAGAAAAAACTAAGAATGTGAGAGGAAGAATTAGCTGGAAAGCATTCTTTGTGATATGAGTCTTAAGTTTTATCATGAAATAAATAATGGACATTGGTTGGCAAAATTGAAGTAGGACATCCTTCTGGGTGGAGATGCACATGAGCAAAGATGTTGTTGTTGTTAGGTGCCATCAAGTTTGTTCTAACCTATAGCGACCCTATGTCCAACAGAACGAAACACTGCTTGATCCTGCATCATCCTCACAATCATTGTTATGCTTGAGCCCAGTGCTGCAGCCATTGTGTCAACCCATCTCGTTGAGGGTCTTCCTCTTTTTCACTGACCCTCTACTTTACCAAGCATGATGTCCTTCTCTAGGGACTGATCCCTCCTGATAACATGTCCAAAGTATATGAGACGTAGTCTCGCCATCCTTGCTTATAAGGAGCATTCTGGTTGTACTTCTTCCAAGACAGATTTGTTCATTCTTTTAGGAGTCCATGGTATATTCAATATTCTTTGCCAACACCACAATTCAAAGGCGTCAGTTCTTCCTCTGTCTTCCTTATTCATCATCCAGCTCTCGCGTGCATACGAGGTGATTAAAAATACCATGGCTTGAGTCAGGCCCACCTTAGTCTTCAGGGTGACGTCTTTGCTTTTCAACACTTTAAAAGAGGCCTTTTGCAGCAGATTTGCCCAATGCAGTACGCCTTTGATTTCTTGACTGCTGCTTCCAGGGAAGTGAGAAAATGTGTTCTTATATGCATAATGAGTTATTTTGTTCATCCAGTAAATAATATTGAAAGCATGATTTATGCTAGGAATTATACTTGGTGCTGTAGATACAGTGGAGAATAAGATAAAATTCTTGCCCTCTTCGTGGGCAGAAAAGAAGGGCAACTTTAGAAAAATGGTCATGGAATGTCTGTCTGAAGAAATAGTTTTGCATTGAAAACTGAAAGGTGAGAAGTCATCAGCTATGGGAAGAGCCAGGGGAAGCTCATTTCAAGCAATTGAAACAACATTTAAAAAAAAACCCTAGCTGGCATAGAATTGATTCTGACTCACAGCGATCCTATAGGACAGAGTAGAAGTGCCCATAGGGTTTCCAAGGAATGCTTTGGTGGATTTGAACTGTTGACTTTTTGGTTAGCAGCTGAGCTCTTAACCACTGTGCCACCAGGGCTCCTGCAAAATATTGTGAATATAATTAACAACACTAAAGTGAACATTGAAATGGCAATTTTTTTTTTTGCTATATGTATTTTACCCCAATAAAAAAAAAATTTTTTTAAAGCCTGCTGAGTTTAAAAACCATCATCTTCTACCACAACCTTGCAGGGACACTGTGAGCAGAAGGGGTGCCTTGAAGTGATAGAAAGAGGTAGTGGTGTGATATTAGGTTGGAAAGTTACAGGATCCAGGTCATGGAGAGAGCTGTGGTACATGGCCAGGAGTCTGGATTTTATTCTGAGAGCAGATGGAAGCTATCATGCACTTAGAGTGACATGCTTTGATTTGAAGCCTGGAGAATGGCAAGAGTGAAAGGAGAGTGAGTAGAAAGAAGGCAGTTTCAGTGCCCCAGGGGAAAGACGATGATGGTGGGAACCAGGATGTTGACATAGAGCTGGAGAGAAGTGCATGGATTCAAGGATATTTTGAAGTTAGAATCAATGTGACTTGGTGAAAAGTTGGTTGTTAGGGGTGAGGGAAAAAGAAGAATCTAGAAACAGTTTTAGGGCTTTGGTTTAACAAAAGAGTTAATGTTCTTGGATCAGTGGTGCTAATGTGGGAATAAAATGAGCTCTAAACTTGATTAGGTGTGATAGGTGTGGTTACTGTTGAGATGTTTGAATGTAACATGGTGGATGGACAAAGAGAGATCACTCTGCAAGTCTCTGAGGTCTGGTTTGTCTAAGCTGCCGGAAACTTGGTGGTGCAGTGGTTAAGTGCTTGGCTGCTGACTGAAAGGTCAGCTATTCGAATCCACCAGCCTGCTCTGTGGGAGAAAGATGTGGCAGTCTGCTTCTGTAAAGATTTACAGCCTTGGAAACCCTATGGGGCAGTTCTACTCTGTCGTAGAGGGTTGCTGTGAATCAGAATCAACTCGACAGTAGTGGGTTTGGTTTGGTTTTTGTCTAAGCTGCACATGGAATGGTTAGAATGAGGGTAAACCTGGCCGTAGAAGTCCAGCTATGTATAGCGCATTCATCAAGGCGAAAGAGCCTGGAATAGGAGATAAAGAAATACAGCAGAAAGACCCAGCATGGGAGAAAACACAGGCAATAGTTGACAAGATTTGTTGGCTAAATAGAATAGAAACTCAAGAAAATGACTCTGAGTGGTAATACATAAATAGTAAATAAATATTACATAATAAATAAATAATAGGCAAATTAGAAAGAGGGTCTTGATAAGGGAATAGGAGAAGAACATAATGAATTTGACAAAACAGATGATACACATTAAGAAAAGCAAGGTAGACTAAGGAGAGAAATAGACATCAACATAGTCCTATCACTAGGAGTTGTCGATGAGATAATTCGTGTGTGCATATTTATTGATGTTAATATATTTCTGTCTTACTTGATTAGCTTTCTTTATAAGTATAAGCATCTGTCTGGCTTTACTGATTATTAACTCCCGTTTAGCTTAGAACAAAGAAGACTTGGGAGGAGAGCGAGCATGAATAGCATACTACCTGTCCTCAGTATCATGAATTCCATCTAGCAACTGTTTGTTGATTCCCTGTTGTGTACTAGGCACTGTGCTAAGTCCTAGGCATGCAGGACTTAGAGTATTCCAGACTCAGGGCCTTGGAATCCCAGACTTGGAAACACATTATAATGTAGTTAAGTAAGTGATAAGTGCAATAATGGAAGGCTATAGGAAATACTCTGCTGGAGTGAGTGATTAACTCCTAGGGGAAGATGCATGGAAGGAGTTATAGAGGGGTTTGTATTTGATCTGGATTTTAAAGGCTGAATAGGAACTTGCCCTGGAATCTGGATAAGTAAGAGCTGTAGAAGGAACAGCATTTACAAAACAAAATACATATGAAGCCACAAGGTTGTCTTGATAATTACTACAGAAGTACTGAAACGGGGTAATTAGTCTAGCAGTTTGGTGTTGTCGGTGTGTCAAGAGCGTAGGATATGAGTGAAAGTTAGATTTGAGCCTTCACATATCATCTGCCTTGGTTGTCATCAGTTACTACAGTGTTTCAAGTAAAAGATGGACTAATGGTTGTTAGGTTGTGGTAGAAGGTGATGGTTTTTAAACTCAGCAGGCTTTAAAAAATTTTTTTAATTGGGGTAAAATATATATAGCAAAAAAAAATTGCCATTTCAGTGTTGACGTTAGTGTTGTTAATTATATTCACAATATTTTGCAGGAGCCCTGGTGGCACAGTGGCTAAGAGCTCAGCTGCTAACCAAAAGGTCAATAGTTCAAATCCACCAAGGCATTCCTTGGAAACCCTATGGGGCACTTCTACTCTGTCCTATAGGATCGCTGTGAGTCAGAATCAATTCTACGCCAGCAAGGTTTTTGTTTTGTTTTGTTTTGTTTAATGTTGTGCAACCACCACCACTATTTCCAAAAGTTTTACATCACCCCAAATAGAACCTCAGCACCCCTTAAGCAATAATTTCCCATTCTTCTCTCTCCCCAGTCCCTGGTAATCACTAATAAACGTTTATCTCTATGTATTTGCCAGTTCCAGGTATTTCATGTAAGTGCGATCATATAATATTTGTCCTTTTGTTTGACTTATTTCAGTCAGCATAGTATTTTTAAGATTCATTGATGTTGTTGCATGTATTGTTGTTGTTGTTAGGTGCCGTCGAGTCAGTTCCAACTCATAATGACCCAGCACACAACGGAACAAAACGCTGCCAGGTCCTGCGCCATCCTCACAATCACTGCTGTTTGAACTCATGGTTGCAGCCACTGTTTCAGTCTGTCTTGTTGAGGGTCTTCCCCTTTTTCGCTGACCCTCTACCAAGAATGATGTCCTTCTCCAGGGACTGAGCCCTCCTGATAACATGTCCAAAGTATATGAGACGTAGTCTTGCCATCTTTGCTCCTAAGGAGCATTCTGGTTGTACTTCTGAGACAGATTTGTTCGTTATTCTGGCAGTCCATGATATATTCAGTTTTCTTCACCAACACCGTAATTCAAAGGCATCAGTTCTTCTTCAGTCTTCCTTATTCATTTTTCAGCTTTCACATGCATATGAAGTGATTGAAAATACCACGGCTTGGGTCAGTTGCACCTTAGTTCTCAAAGTGATATCTTTGCTTTTTAACACTTTAAAGAGGTCTTTTGCAGCACATTTGCCCAATGCAGTACATCATTCCATTTCTTAATTGCTGCTTCCATGGGCATTGGTTGTGGATCCAACTGAAATGAAACCCTTCACAACTTCAATCTTTTCCCCATTTATCATGATGTTGCTTATTGTTCCAGTTGCAAGGAGTTTTGTTTTCTTTATGTTGAGGTGTAATTCATACTGAAGGCTGTAGTCTTTGATCTTCATCAGTAAGTGCTTCAAGTCCTCTTCGCTTTCAGCAAGCAAAGTTGTATCATCTGCACATTGCAGGTTGTTAATGAGTCTTCCTCCAATCCTGATGCCACATTTTTCTTCATATAGTCCAGCTCCTTGGATTATTTGTTCAGCATACAGATTCAGTAAATATGGTGAAAAGATACAACCCTGACCCACCGCTTTCCTGATTTTAAACCATGCAATATCCCCTTGTTCTGTTCGAATGACTGCCTCTTGGTCTATATACAGGTTCCTCATGAGCACAATTAAGTGTCCTGGAATACCTATTTGTTGCAGTGTTATCCATAATGTGTTATGATCCACACAGTCAAGTGCCTTTGCATAGTCAATAAGACAGGTAGACATCTTTCTGTTATTCTCTGCTTTCAGCCAAGATCCATCTGACGTCAGCAGTGATATCCCTCGTTCCATGTCCTCTTCTGAATTCAGCTTGAATTTCTGGCAGTTCCCTGTCAATGTACTGCTGCAACTGTTTTTGAATTATCTTCAGCAAAATTTTACTTGCATGTGATATTAATGATGTTGTTCAATAATTTCCACATTCTATTGGATCGCCTTTCTTTGGAATGGGCACAAATATAGATGTCTTCCAGTTGGTTGGTCAGGTATCTGTTTTCCAAATTTCTTGGCATAGAGGCGTGAACACCTCCAGTGCTGCATCTTTTTGTTGAAACATTTCGATTGGTATTGCGTCAATTCCTGGAGCCTTGTTTTTTGCCAGGGCTTTTGGTGCAGCTTGGACTTCTTCCTTCAGTACCATCAGTTCTTGATCCTATGCTATCTCCAGAAATGGTTGAACGTCAACAAATTCTTTTTGGTACAGTGATTCTATGTATTCCTTCCATCTTCTTTTGATGCTTCCTACATCATTCAGTAGTCTGCCCGTATAATCCTTCAATATTGCAACTCGAGGCTTGAATTTTTTCTTTAGTTCTTTCAGCTTAAGAAATGCCAAACATGTTCTTCCCTTTCGGTTTTCTAACTCCAGATCTTTGCACATTTCATTATACTTTTCTTGAGCCGCACTTTGAAATCTTCTGTTCAGTTCTTTTACTTCATCATTTCTTCCATTTGCTTTAACTGCTCTATCAAGAGCAAGTTTCAGAGTCCCTTCTGACATCTATTTTGGTCTGTTCTTTCTTTCCTGTCTTTTCAATGACCTTTTGATTTCTTCATGCATGATATCCTTGATGTCATCTCACAGCTGGTCTTGTCTTTGGTCTAGTGTTCAGTGTGTCAAATCTATTCTTGAGATGGTTTCTAAATTCAGTTAGGATATACTCAAGGTCGTACTTTGGCTCTCGTGGACTTGTTTTAATTTTCTTCAGCTTCAGCTTGAACTTGCATTTGAGCAATTGATGATCTGTTCCACAGTCAGCCCCTGGCTTTGTTCTGCCTGATGATATTGAGTTTCTCCATCATCTCTTTCTACAAATGTAGTCGATTTGATTCCTGTGTATTCCATCTGGCAAGGTCCAAGTGTATAGTCGCTGTTTATGTTGTTGAAAAAATGTATTTCCAATGAATAGGCCGTTGGTCTTGCAAAATTCTGCGTTGCAATCTCCAGTGTCATTTCCATCACCAAGGACATATTTTCCAACTACTGATCCTTCTTCTTTGTTTTCAACTTCTGCATTCCAGTCACCAGTAATTATCAATGCATCTTGATTGCATGTTTGATCAATTTCAGACTGCAGAAGTTGGTAAAAATCTACAATTTCTTCATCTTTGGCATTAGTGGTTGGTCTGTAAATTTGAATAATTGTTGTATTAACTAGTCTTCCTTGTAGGTGTATGGATATTATCCTATAACTGACAGTATTGTACTTCAGGATATATCCTGAAGTGTTCTTTTTGACAGTGAGATGCCGCTCTTCTTCAATTAGTCAATTCTGGCATAGGAGACCATATGATTGTCCAATTCAAGATGGCCAGTACCAGTCCATTTCAGCTCACTAATGCCTATGATATCGCTCTTCAAGCATTCAGTTTCATTTTTGATGGCTTCTGGTTTTCCTAGATTCACACTTTGTACATTCCATGTTGTGATTATTAATGGATGTTTGCACCTGTGTTTTCTCATTTTTGAGTCGTGCCACATCAGCAAATGAAGGTCCTGAAACCTTGACTCCATCCATGTCATTAAGGTCAAATCTAATTTGAGGAGGCAGCTCTTCCTCAATTATATTTTGAGTGCCTCCAACCTGAGGGGTTCATCTTCCAGCACTATATCAGACAGTGTTCCACTGCTATTCATAAGGTTTTCATTGGCCAAAATTTTTAGAAGTAGATTGCCAGGTCATTCTTCTAGTCTGTCTTAGTTTGGAAGCTCCATTGAAACCTGTCCACCATGGGTGACCCTGCTGGTATTTGAAATACCAGTGGCATAGCTTTCAGCATCACAGCAACACGCAAGCCACCACAATGCAACAAACTCTTATGACTGAATAATATTCCATTGTATAGATACATCACAGTTTGTTTATCCATTTATCTTTTGATGGACACTTGTGTTGTTTTCATTTTTGGCTATTGTCAATAATGCTGCATTGAACATTTGTGTACAAGTATCTGTTTGGTAAACTTGGTAAACTTTAAAAAATAAATGCATATCTTTGGTCCCTAACCTTAGAAATTCTGGTTCAGAAGATCCAGAGACTCCCTAAGTGATTCTGATGCAATTAGTCTGGAATTTGGGGACTTCTTGTATAAGAGATTGTATTAGATAACATCGTTACCTTTGTCACAGCCATAACTCATGTGGACTTTTGGCAACTAACTTGTTTTCACCATATGAAAATACTATGCTCCTTACAGGATTTTTGCTTATTTTGTTTTTGTGTTGTTGTTTTTGTTGTCTTTCCCTTTTTCTAGTTGGGCATGACTTAAAAGCTTCTTTTGCTGGGCACCTATCTTGATTTTAAAGTATTCCTTCTAAAGCATCTTAATTTTACTCCTGCTTGAACTCCATTCATTACTGACTAAAAAGATGGCCTATGCTATGCAGCTATGCATTTTTATCAGATTTAAATTCTGTTGAGTTTAGGAAGGCTAATTTCCCTGATTTATATATGGCAGAAATTAAGTAGGTGGATTTTTCTTACCAACAGCCTCAAGGTTTGAATTTAGGGGAATAAGTCTGGCAATTTTTTGTAGAGTGCATTACTCGCTGGAATTTCTTCTTTTTCCTAGACTACAGAAAATATAAGAAAACAAAGGATTTTATTTGGTCTCGGGATTTTAAGATTTATTTTATAACGTTTTTTATTTTGCTTGAGTATTTATGATCTGTAAGTGCTTCAGTAGATTTTCTGTTTATATTACTGAGATTTTTCAACATGCAAAAGGAATGTGTTAATTTAAAAGCTGTCTTAATTCTCTTTACGATTTGAATATGTCAGTTCATGTTGATAGTCATGAAAAATAGATTTCATGTCACAGTAATTTACCTAATCACCTTTACTGAAAAGAACAAAATTAAGTGGACATGTGGTTGTCACAGCTCTAAAGAAAAACTTGGAACACCAATTTTTTATTTTTTGCATTGTGATTGCTTTCAGATACATTCGACTGCCCTCTGCTGGTTATAATAAGATTTCTTCCAAATGGTCATTGGATAAACCGTTTCTCCCGATAACTCAAGATATAGTTATTATTAGAGCTCTTGTATAGTTGGTGTGCCTGTATTTGTCTAGTTAATGTTATATATAAATACATTTCATTATATGCAACTGAATAATATTTTCAACATACATACTAAATAATTATTACTCTGGCTTTTATTGAGCTCTAGAAATAATTAATCCCATAATCAAAACTCCTTAGTATTTACTGAAAAAAAATACTGTTCCAAAATCATAAATATATTCTTACAAGTCAGAATTTCTGCTATTGCAAAATAGATGAATTGATAATTGTGGTTAGTTTTGTTAATAAGTTGAAATTTTTCCTCCATTTTACTCTTTAGCCAAATGAAAACATTGTAAACTCCTTTGTCATTAGAAATATTATGAAGACAGTCTGTGTGAGACAGTACTATTTCTACATCCCAGCAGATATCTATGTAAACATTTCTTGGTTTTGTTTATGATAAATTTTATTTAGTGAATAATTTAAGTCGTTGGGTGCCTTTGAGTTGATTCCAACTCATAGTGACCCTATAGGACAGAGTAGAACTGCCCCACAGGGTTTTCTTGGCTGTGATTTTTACTGAAGCAAATCACCAGGTCGTTTCTCTTGCAGAGCAGCTGATGAGTTTGAACCTTCAATCTTTTGGCTAGTAGCCTTAACCATTTTGCAACCAGGCCTCCTCTAGTAGTGTATAAAAGTGCTCAAATCTGCTTCCTTGTGAATATGAGAGATGTTTGCTAAAGATTCCATGATGAAACATTTTATCACTGCGTTATTGAATAGAACAGAATTAAACTAAAACACTAAAAAAACCTGCAAAAAATAAAAACAAGAAAGAGGTGATTATTATTTGCATTGTGGTTGACTGATAAGAAATGAACTATTTATATATAATTTTTTTATTCTGCATTCACATGGCAGTAACATTCTCCACAACTGTTCTCAATACTTTTCACTTCTAACACCCCAAACACCTAACAAAAAAA
>NW_004443992.1:3460227-3477181 GCF_000243295.1 Trichechus manatus latirostris | reverse complement strand
CCCAAACACCTAAAAAAAAAAAAAAAAAAGCACACATTTAAACTGTACAGACTGTTATTTTAATAAAATTCCACTAAAGAATTCACTCAGCCATCGAGTATTTATTTCTTGCTTGTTGTTAGGTGCCGTCGAGTTGGTTCCGACTCATAGCGACTTATGTACAACAGAACGAAACACTGCCCGTTCCTGTGCCATCCTCACAATCGTTTTTATGCTTGAGCCCATTGTTGCAGCTACTGTGTCAGTCCATCTCCTTGAGGGTCTTCTTCTTTTTCGCTGACCCTCTACTTTACCAAGTATGATGTCCTTCTCCAAGGATTGATTCCTCCTGATAACATGTCCAAAGTATGTGAGAGGAAGTCTTGCCATCCGTGCTTTAAGGAGCACTCTGTCTGTACTTCTTCCAAGACAGATTTGTTCGTTCTTCTGGCAGTCCGTGGTATATTCAATATTCTTCGCCAATGCCATACTTCGAAGGCATCAATTCTTCTTCAGTCTTCCTTATTCATTGCCCAACTCTTCTATGCATATGAGGCAATTGAAAACACCATTGGGTCAGGCGCACCTTAGTTATTTCTTGCTAGGGAGATAAAAAACAACAAAGAAGGAGGCTTTGGAAAGGGAGTTTTGGAATTGAGGAAGAATAGCTGAAAAGGAAAAATTTAAATCATGACAAAGGAAAAGTAAACCTTGTGTCCTTTAAGAAAGTCTTAAAAGGGCTTTATTTTGTAGTAACAATTACCAGCTCAATTTACTACCTTAGCCCAAGCACTTTCCTGGGTGAAATCATTCTGTGCATTACTGTTAGAATATGTTACAAAATAAGTCCCATTTTCGCTTTCCTAATCTGCTTTCGTTTCAGATAGATCAGGTTCATTTTCTGCATCTTTTTCTCTAAGACAAAAAAAAAAAACTGCAGAAAAGGATCCTCCCCAATTAGAATCCACCAGAGTTGGAAGAGACTCTGAAAAGTGCTCTTGAATGTAGACAAGCTAAAGCGAAAGGAAGAAATGATTAAATAAAAGAGCTGAACAGAAGATTTCAAAGGGTGGCTCAAGAAGACAAAGTAAAGTATTATAATGAAATGTGCAAGGACCTGGAGTTAGAAAACCAAAAGGGAAGAACAGGCTCAGCATTCCTCAAGCTGAAAAAACTAAAGAAAAAATTCAGACTTCAAGTTGCAATTTTGAAGGGTTCTATGGACAAAGAATTGAACGACACAGGAAACGTCAAAAGAGTTTATACCTTTAGCCTTTTAATTTTCACACTGTTGTTGTTGTTAGGTGCCGTCGAGTCAGTTCCAACTCATAGCAACTCTGTGTACTTCTAGGAAACAGTAAGTGCTTCAAGTCATCTTCACTTACAGCAAGCAGCTTTGTGTCATTTGCACATCAAAAGTTGTTAACAAGTCTTCCTAGGAACGACTACAGCCTTCAGTATGGATTACACCTTAACATAAAGAAAACAAAAATCCTCACAACTGGGCCAATAAACAACATCATAATAGAGAAAAGATTGAAGTTGTCAAGGGTTTCATTTTACTTGGATCCACAGTCAGCACCCATGGAAATAGCAGTCAAGAACTCAAACAACGTATTGGGCAAATCCGCTTCAAAAGACCTCATCCTTTTGAGCAACCAGGTCTTTCTCATCTCTTTGTCCTCAGGGCTTAGCACAGGGCTTAGTTCAAAATCAATGAAAGGTTATGCGGACTTTCTTTATTTAATAAAAAGTGGGATTCTTGCCTAGCATCTTCAAAGACTAAAAGTAGAAAATAGTTTTACTACTATCATTTATTTGCTGTATATATTCTTTTAAGGGGCCCTGGTGGCACAGTGATTAAGTTATAAAGATTACAGCCTAGGAAACCCTATGGGGCAGTTCTACTCTGTCATATAGGGTCACTATGAGTTGGAAGGCATACAACAAAAACAATATTCATTTGTTATAATGTTATACTGCTGTATATTCTTTTACTTCTGCTTTGTATTTTTATAGTTATTTTTTACCTCTTCAAAGAACTTTCACATCCTTTGTCCCGTTGAATTTGAATCTCACATTCCTGTGAGGGAAGCAAAGCAGTTATTACTATCCCATGTTACAGTTAAGCAAATTAAGACAGACAGATATTAGGTGACTTTCTTTGTCTCTGTCCATGAGTGACAAAGCTGTGACTAGAATCCTCACTATAATTCCAAATGAGCTGGAGTATAAATATCCTTCCTGAAGTACGTATATTTGCTTGTTCAAAAATATTTTCCTTATAAAAATAAGCAGTCTGGAAGGATGTTCCTGTTTGCCTTAAATGTTTTTTGTAGACCCTAACAACAGTGTTCATATTATTCAGACTTAAAAAGCTGTGGTTCTAAATTTTGTTTGATAGCTACTAATGAGACAAATCTTTCTTGCACTTAATATACTTTGATAGATGATTTTTCAAGATCAGTTGAACTTGGCACTATTTTACATGTCTCACTGAGTGGAAAAGACGAAGATGAAGGGACATAATTAATTATAAGACCAGTCTTAAGATTCCTGTGCTTAAAGAGCTGTCCAACCCGAGGGACGTGCTTAAGAGTGCAAGCCTGAGGCTGGGCCCTAATTGCCACTACTTCTTGCCCTAATGAAATTCTGCTTTTATTAACAGAGTGAGGATCAATTTTGGTGCTCTAGATAAAGAATCAGGATGTGGCCTATTTACTTATTTTAATGCAGGGGATGGGAATGGGGAGGGGGCAAGAAGGTGTACCTATTTAGAACAGCAGTTAATGTAATGATTTATCCCATAGAATCATCCCACAATAATCTGTCCCCAAAGAGACATATTAAGGAATAAAATTTGAAAGCTTATTACTATCACTACACAAGCTAATGTGGTCTCAGACCTCTAAGCTTTAAATGGCTTATGTGAAAATATATCAGCAACACAGAGCCAAATGCAGAAAACAGATGCCTCTTACTGATTGTACTTAAAACTCCAAGGCAAGGTCAGCCACAGGATGAACTATTAGTTAGCTAAAGTTTGTGTCTGATAGCCTCCAACTTCTTTTATGAGCCTCCTTCTCAGCTTTCATGGTGTCACTTTCTTATTTTATCCTGCTCTAATTGCCCAGAGCCCCTGCATAGACCTGCCTGCTTTGGCAGTGCTCTCTGCTCTGAATCTCACAGCTGCCACAGTCAGTGAAACCTCCTCTCATTTAGGCTGTCAGGTTGAAATCATCATTCTTGTCAGCTGTCATCACGTCAGCCCCCAAGTCATGGCGACCCCTTGCACAATGGAAACGAAACCCTTCTTGGTCCTGCTGCATTCCCACGATCAGTTGCGGATCAGACCATTGTGATCCACAGGGTTTTCACTGGCTGATTTGCAGTAGATTGCCAAGCCTTTCTTCCTAGTTCTTCTTAGTCTGGAGGCTTCCCTGAAACCTGTTCAACATCATAGCAACACGAAAGCCTCCACTGACAGATGGGTGGTGGCTGTGCATGAGGTTCACTGGCTGGGAATTGAGTCTAGTTCTGTCGTATGGAAGGTGAGGATTCTACCAGTGTACTAACAATGCCTCGTCAGGTTGAAAAGGACCCCAAAATATTTTATACTCAGGTATACTAAGGAACTAATAGTTGAGATGGTTCAATGTAGTCTTCCTTATTCCTTTCTTTTAGTTTGTTTTTATAGGGAATAAGTACCTTAACCTGAAAAAAACCAAACTTGTTGCTGTTGAGTTGATTCTGACTCATAACGACCACATAGGACGGAAGAGAGCTGCCCCATGAGTTTTCCAAGGAGCAGCTGGTGGATTCAAACTGCCGACCTTTTGGTTAGCAGCTGAGCTCTTAACCACTGCACCACCAGGGCTCCAAAAGTACCTTAAGTACCTTAATGCAAAGCAAAAAAAGTATATAATGATGGTGAATTAATCAAAATAGTTTAGGTTATGCTTTGAGAACTCGTTTTTTAAAAAAAAAACCATTGCCATTGAGTCGATTCCGACTCTTAGCGACCCTTAAGGACAGAGTAGAACTGCCCCATAGGGTTCCCAGGGAGCGCCTGGTGGATTCGAACTGCTGACCTTTTGGTTAGCAGCATAGCTCTTAACTACTGTGGCACCAGGGTTTCAGTAACCCACAGATCTGAGATTTACGCTCACAAAAGTTTATTTCTCATTCCAACTTGGATCATCAGGGTTCTCTGATCCCTGTAGTCACTTAGGGACGCACTATTTCAAACACTGAGGAGCAGCCACTATTTCAAACATGGGTGCTTACTGTGCCAAAGGAAAAAAAAACTCTGGAGGAACTTGCACCAGCAATAAGTGCTTTGGCCTGGATGTGACAGATACATTTTGAAAGACCCTGGAAAGACAAGCAGTATTGACTGTCATCACATCCTTTTCTCTTTTGTCCTCAAAAACTAACACAGTATTGGGCACAACAAAGACAGTAAATGTTTACTGAAATAAAGTGATTTCCAGCAACTCTGGTTTCTTCTGGGGCCTTGGCTGTCTTAGACAGAAGTAACAGAACCCATCAAGTAACACCTAAAGCCTGAAGGCCTCTAGACTTAGTCTAGGGTTCCTGGGATACTAGACATAAGAGGAGTTCACAGCTCTTTCGACCTGTCTGACAAGATTAGAGTTCTAGGATAGATCATGAACAGCTGGTCATTTTCACGAACATTATCTTCCCTCTGATGATCCAAACCCAAAAACCCAAACCCATTGCCGTTGAGTCGATTCCAACTCATAGTGACCCTATGGGGCAGAGTAGAACTGCCCCTATAGGGATTCCAAGGCTGTAAATCTTTACAAAAGAATATTATCACATCTTTTTCTATGGAGTGGCTGGTGGGTTCAAACTGCTGACGAGCACCTAACCACTGTGCCACCAGGGCTCCTTCTGATGATTCAAGGGAATAGCTATTGCTGTTGCTTGGCATATGGTAGTGTGCAATAAACATTTGTTGGCTGACTCATTTGTGGACTCAATATGATCAGTTTTTGGATTCTTCTATCAGTATGCTCGGCTGCTAACCAAAAGGTTGGCAGTTTGAACCCATCAGCTGCTCCATGAGAGAAAGATGTAGTAGTCTGCTTCCTTAAAGATTTACAGCCTTAGAAACCATATGGGGCAGTTCTGCTCTGTCCTACAGGGTGACTATGAGTCAGAATCAACTCAGTGGCAATGGGTTTATCAGTATCATACAGATGAAGACTGTAAAGTTTTGACAAAGAATCACCTTTTTGCATGATGGTATAAACCAAACCCATTGCTGTCGAGTCAATTCATACTCATGGCAGCCCCATGTAAAACTGTTCCATAGGGTTTTCTTGGCTGTAATCTTCATGAAAGTAGATCACCAGGCCTTCTTCTGTGGGACCACTGAGTAGGTTTGAACCACCAGCCTTTAGATTAGCAACCGAGTGTAAACCGTTTGTGTCACCCAGGGACTTTGTGTGATGGAATAGTGATGTTTTAGTAAATGTGCATTTCAATTCATACGAATTCAACCAAAAAAGAGAGAGAGAAAAAAATAGCAATGTATATAGTCTAAGCAGCCTGCTTGCCATTCCATTCACTAAGCTTATACTTCTAAGATGGTATAAGATAAAAAAAACAACAACAAAAAATCTCAATCTAATATAGTCTCAGTTGAACATGGTCTCTCAGTGAGAACAACTCATCTTATTGCATATACTTCTAATATTCACATAAATGGCAAGGGATTTTTATACAGTTTGCGTTAAATGCATGTCAGTTACTTCACCTGATGTTCAGTCAAAGAACCAGTGATCTGTTCAGATGCTGGTGGAAAAACTGGCCATGTCAGACTGACTGAAAGATCATGTATTTGTTTCCAACATGGTATAATTTTGACTATGTGTGCTTTTTGCATACTACCAGCTTTGTAACCTAATGTGCCGTACAGAATGAGACTCTACTGCATTTTGCTTTTCTTTAGAAAAGTAGATGTCATTTTCAGTAGAGACCACTTTATTTTCTGTAGTCTTTGTATTTTATTTTGAAGAAGATACTTTTCTGTCTGCTGTTTCCATGTGTATGTCCAGAGTTATTTTGAAGCCTCTATAAACATGTTTTATACCCTTCAGAAGACAAAACATAACCGTATGTGGTTTGTATGTTGCTTTTGTGTGTCACTAGGAGGTTAACGTTGGTTCTCTATCGTTTTCTTCAGAGTGCCTACCGCATGTTTACAAACAACACGTGTTTGAAGCACATGATCACCAAAGTCCGGCGGGACACCCACCACTTTGAACGTTACCAGCATAACCGGGACCTTGTGGGATTCCTCAACATGTTTGCGAACAAACAGCTGGAGCTGCCGAGGGGCTGGGAAATGAAACATGATCATCAGGGCAAGGTACCTCGGCGGAGTTGCTGTAGGGAGCTGCTGATTGACTGTGGGCTACCTATGGCTTTGGCCCTTGGGTCTACCCTTCAAGTGAGGGCTGAAGGCCCTGTGTTGGGTGAAACATTCCATTTTCTGGTTCAAATGATACCTGAACAAACAGATTTTCTATTCCAAAGTAGTGCACAGAGTGGAGAGGTGTGAGGGGGCTTGCTTAGTGAAACATTTTCTTTTCTCTTGATACTCTTCTACCTGTAATCATTCACCATTTTCTGCTGATTAGAGAAAAGGTTTCTTAGGCAGCGACACTTCCTTCTCCCCAGTTGTGCAACTACTGTTATAGAAATTTGAATAAAAAGTTGTGGTATTGTTTGGAGAAGATGGCTAGGAGATCAGTAAGTAACTTCACAAAGTGTGTCTTTTGAACACTGTCCTGGTCTGGGCCTCAGTCTTGTTGGTTCAGAAATCTGATTTTGTTAGCATATTAAATAAGACTCACAGATTGATTAATTTATGATGAGAAACATGTAGCTGTTTTACTGACAGAGTAATCACATCTGTACTTCTTTTGTAGATGGCTCAACCAGAAAGCCTGGTTATAATCAGGAGGTTGTTATATGAGCAAGAAATTAGAACACGGAAACTTAGTTATTTTTATAAGGTTTTCCTCAGCTAAAGTTTTATTTTTGTTTAACTCTTATTTAGAACCTACTATGAGCTCCAGACAGTCTATTCCTGAGATGATCCAGGGATCATAGTAGGTACTAACGCATTAACAAAAAAAGACATCATACGTGAAGAAAGCAAAAGGTCGTTAAAACGACAGGAAGGAAAGAAATGACTACAGTGGATGTCAGAAGAGGCTCTGAAACTTGCTCCTGAACGTAGAGCAACTAAAGGGAATGGAACAAATGATGCAGTAAAAGAGCTGAACAGAAGATTTCAAAGGGTGGCTCGAGAAGATAAAGTATTATAATGAAATGTGCAAAGACCTAGAGTTAGAAAACTTAAAGGGAAGAGAACATGCTTGGCATTTCTCAAGCTGAAAGAACTGAAGAAAAAATTCAAGCTTCAAGTTGCAGTATTGAAGGATTCTATGGGCAAAATATCAAATGACACAGGAAGCATCAAAAGAAGATGGAAGCAATACACAGAGTCACTGTACTAAAAAGAATTGGTCGATATTCAGCCATTTCAGGAGATAGCATATGATCAAGAACCAATGATGTTGAAGGAAGAAGTCCAAACTGCACTGAAGGCATTGGTGAAATATTTTTATTAGACTCCAGGAATTGATGGAATAGCAGTTGAGATGTTGCAGCAAACCGACGCAGCACTGGAGGTGCTTACTCATCTATGACAAGAAATTTGGAAGACAGCTATCTGACCCAACCGACTGGAAGAGATACACATTTGTGCTCACTCCAAAGAAAGGTGATCCAACAGAATGAATGCAGAAATTATTGAACAATGTCATTAATATCACTTGCAAATAAAATTTTGCTGAAGATAATTCAAAAATGGTTGTATCAGTACATTGACAGAGAACTGCCAGAAATTCAAGCCAGATTCAGAAGAGGATGCAGAATGAGGGATATCATTGCTGATGTCAGATGGATCCTGGCTGAAAGCAGAGAATACCAGAAAGATTTTTCCCTGTGTTTTATTGACTGTGCAGAGGCATTCAGCTGTGTGGATCATAAAGAATTATGAATAACATTGTGGAGAATGGGAATTCCAGAACACTTAATTGTGCTCATGAGGATCCTATACATAGACCAAGAGGCAGTCATTTGAACAAAACAAGGGGATACTGCATGGTTTAAAATCAGGAAAAGTGTGAGTCAGGGTTGTATCCTTTCACCATACTTATTCAGTCTGTATGTTGAGCAAATAATCTGAGAAGCTAGACTATATGAAGAAGAACAGGGCATCAGGATTGGAGAAAGACTCATTTACAATCTGCGATATGCAGGTAACACAACCTTGCTTGCTGAAAGTGAAGAGAATTTGAAGCACTTACGATGAAGATCAAAGACTACAGCCTTCAATATGGATTACACTTCAACCTAAAGAAAACGAAAATCCTCACAACTGGACCAATAAGCAAAATTATGATAAATGGACAAAATATTGAAGTCATCAAGGATTTCATTTTACTTGGATCCACAATCAACCCATGGAAGCAGCAGTCAAGAAATCAAAGAACGTATTGCATTGGGCAAATCTGCTGCAAAAGACCTCTTTAAAGTGTTCAAAAGAAAAGATGTCACTTTGAAGACTAAGGTGTGCCTGACCCAAGCCATGGTATTTTCAGTCGCCTCATATGCGTGCAAAAGCTGGACAATGAATAAGGAAAACCAAAGAATTGATGCCTTTGAATTATGGTGTTGGCAAAGAATATTGACTATACCATGGACTGCCAGAAGAACAAACAAATCTGTCTTAGAAGAAGTATAGTCAGAATGTTCCTTTGAAGCGAGGATGGCAAGACTTCATCTCGCATACTTTGGACATGTTATCAGGAGGGACCAGTTCCTTGAGAAGGACACCATGCTTGGTAAAGTAAAGGGTCAGCGAAAGAAAGAAAAACCCTTGAGGAGATGGATTGACACACTGGCTACAACAGTGAGCTCAAGCATAGCAATGATTATGTGGATGACACAGGATCGGGCAGTGTTTCGTTCTGTTGTAAATAGGGTCACTATGAGTTGGAATCAACTCATCGGCACCTAACAACAACATAAGCCCTGGTGATGCAGTGGTTAAGCACTCAACAGCTAACCGAAAGGTCCGCAGTTTGATCCCACCAGCCTGTGTGGAAGAAAGATGTGGCAGTATGCTTCTGTAAAGACTTACAGCCTTGGAAAGCCTGTGAGGTAGTTCTACTTTGTCCTATACAGTCGCTATGAGTCAGAATTGACTTGATGGCAACAAGTTTTTTTTTAATGAGCCAGGAACTTTTTAAGCTCTTCATAGGTGTAAGCTCCTCACAACCCGGCAAAGCAGTACTATTATTATCTCCCTTTTCAAGTAAGGAACCCAGGTCCAGAATGGTAAATTAACTTTTCCAATGTCACACAGGTAGGAGTACTGAGGTGTAGTTCTAACCCAGGCAGTCTGGGTCCAGAGTCCATGCTCTTAACCACAATATCCTCTCCCAAGTACACAGTAACAAACCTCAGTTTTCCCGTCTGTGATGACATGCAATACTTGACTTAAAGGTGAGGAGGATAAAATGATATAATTATTTAAAGTCTAAACAGAAGGACGTAAATGGGTCAAATGGGACATACTGGTGTTACTACTCCTGGGTATAAAAGAGGAGTACATAGCAAGAATTTGGCCATATTCTCAACTCTGACAAGATCTTACCTGGTGTCAGGAGGAGCTGTGTGCTCTTTGGAGAACCACAGGTTCAGGGAAATCTCAAGTTGAGATGATGCTGCATAGGTTTCTACTCTATGTAGATTTTAGCTTGTTGGTCACTATGAGTGAGAACCAACTCTGCGGCACCTAACAACAAGAAGTCATTTTGTATCCTTATCTAAAAGAAATCAGGCACTTCTAGTGTGCATGTAGGGGGTGGGAATAGTCTCTTCCTGCCCATTCTAACTTGCCTTTGCCTGCCACACTTCAGCAGAGAGGTTCTGATTAACAACCCCTAGACCTTGAGAGAAGTTTAAATTACATTTACAGTACTACAGACGTGCGTCATGTAATGTCCGTTCAGGCAACATCAGACCACGTGTACATCCGTGGTCCCAACCCCTGTAAAGCCCATTATATTAAAAATTTGACATACATACAATTGTTCAAAATAACAAATGGGCTCTGCTTTGCGACATGCATCAAAACATTATTATTACTGTATTATGTTAAAAATGTTTTAGAGTATCTGGAAGTGTTTAATGTTTTTTATGCACAGAAGGGTACACCATATACTGTATACTAAGACAAACATTTGATTAAATGACATTAGATACGAGTTGTATCTAACTGTTCCAATTTACATACAAATTCAATTTAAAGACAGATTTAGGAATGGAACTTCTTCGTAATCCAGGGACTGCCTGTATGTAATATGGTGTTCACACAATGTCCAAATCACATAACATCCTATTTCACAGAACGTATCATGAACGTTAAGTGATGCATGACTATATTTAAGAAGAGCTGTAATGTATTCTTAAGAACAAGTTCTGCCTCATAGCTTTTATAAAATTTTTGATGCTTAAACGGGTAAACATTATCTGGATTATGTGGGTAATTTGACTATCCAAAGTATCTTTTTCCCTGAGGGTTTTTGACTAATTTGGGGGTTGCAATTTAAACTTCATTGAAGTTTTACATATTATAAAGAACTCTGGGCATGGGCTGGTTGATAGCTGAGCCCACATCGGCTGCTGACTTTGCATTAGAATGCTATTTGGCGTGAAAGACTTAGAAAGACCTCCTGCCTTTGGACAAGATGGGTTATCAGACAGGCCTGAAAGCTTATCACTTTAGTCTGATCTCGCTCCTTCTTGCATGAAGACTTTAATAAGATTTTTAGCTAAGCTAGGCACCTTAACTAAAACAGGTTTATCTACCTGTGATCTCCCACATCCTTCCTTCTGAAGTGACTGGCTTCCGATGAACGAAAACAACTTAAAAGAACGTTTGAGAAAGGCACATGTTGTGCGTGGATTTGGCTGCATTGCTTTTGACGGCACGTTAGGAGTCCTAGTTCCCATTTTCCAAGCAGTTAATAGGTTTTCTAGTCCTTTTATTTATTTATTTGTTTGTGTGTTTGTTTTGTTTGTTTATCTATCTATTTATTTTATGAGTTGCTTTGCCTCCAGAATTTTAAAGGGAGTAAATATTTTTCTCTCTTTAATATAACATCAAAAGCTATTAAACACTACAAAATCATTTTCCCATATTTTCCAGTTCTAGACTGATTTCTAGAATTGACATGGAATAGTATGTACAAGTCTCCATCTATATGAAAAGAAATTATTCTTAAGAGGAATGTTCTGTAGCTTAATTCTTCAGGCTTATGAATTTGACTCCACCTTATCTTCTCAAGTACAACATCTTTTTGTGGTTTCATTTATTTAGTCATCCAACACGGTTTTGAATGTCTACTATGTCCATATAACTGTGTTAACAATGGTAAAAACTAATACTTAATGTAGTATTTTGTCATAGGTAGCGCTGACTGTGTACCAAACCCTATTATAAACACTTAGGTTGATTTATAGGTATTATTTTTATCCACATTTGATAGGTGAGGAAACTGAGACACAGTTATGTTATGGTTAAGTGAATTGATCAAGGTACAACAAGTAGTAAGTGACAGAATTGGGTATGGAACCTAGGGAGTCCAGCTCCAGAGTCTGTATTCTAATCCTGCCTCTCATTGTGAGTCGGATGGATGGATATCTTCTAGCAATTATCATGAAGCATAGCATAGTAACAGCTTTTCAGGACGCTATGGGAGCCTGTGGTAGAAACTTCTATCACAGTCAAGGGGGTGGGGGCTTTTGGACATATCATCTAAGGGCAGCTTGTTGAGTTAGT
This sequence comes from Trichechus manatus latirostris, assembly GCF_000243295.1. Lineage (NCBI taxonomy): Eukaryota > Metazoa > Chordata > Mammalia > Sirenia > Trichechidae > Trichechus > Trichechus manatus. The sequence continues at coordinate 3,465,249 of NW_004443992.1, read as the reverse complement.
TGCTCTTAGCTCCCTAGGCGTAAGTGATTAGTCCCTTTCTTGAATTCCCACATAATTTTGCTTGTAACATCTTATGCCAGCTATCCCAATCTGTCTCATGGTATAGTTGTTTTAACATGTCTTTCTTCCCAAGCAGATGATCCCCTTTTGGAGAGTTGTTGGGTTTTTGTTTTGTTTTTTTAAGCCAAACCCATTGCCGTTGACCCATTCGGACTCATAGTGACCCTATAGGACAGAGTAGAGCTGCCCTGTAGGGTTTCCAAGGAGCTCCTGGTGGATTCGAACTGCCGACCTTTTGGTTAGCAGCCAAGCTCTTAACCACTACGCTACCAGGGTTTCTGGGTTCGGTTTAGAGTAGTTATAATTAAAAAAAGACAAGCAATAACAAGTGTTAGCAAGGATGTGGAGAAATATCAGGCCTTCTACAGTCTCACCTCATGTATTGCTGTTGAGAATGTAGAATGGTGCAGCTACTTTGGAAACAGTTTGGCAGTTCCTCAAAATGTTAAAGTGTTGCTACATAATCCAGCAATTCCAATAGGATATACCCAAGAGAAGTGAAAACATACGCCTACCTAAAAGCTTGTCCACAAATGTTCATAGCAGTATTGTCCATAATGTCCAAAAGTGGAAACAACCCAAATGTCCAAAAAATATAAAATGTGGTAGATCCATACAATGGAATATTATTCAAAAGTACAAGGGAATGAAGTCCTGATACATCCTACAACATGGATGAACCTTAAAAACATTTGCTAAATGAAACTCACAAAAGATCACATACTATATGATTCATTTATATGAAAGTCCAGAAGAAGGAAATCTGTGGATGCAGAAACTAGATTAATGGTTGGCTAGGTCTGGGAAGCAGCATGAGGGATGATTGCTAATGAGTATGGAGTTTTTTTGGGGAGACAAAAATATTCTAACGTTTGATTGTGGTGATGGTAGTGCAACCCTGAAAATATACTGAAAAACAGTGAACTGTACACTTTAAGTGGGTGAATTTTATGGTAACTGATTTATGTCTCAACAAAACTTAAAAAAATTAATAAATTGGATTAGAGGAAGGCCAGGATTCCCTGTTTAATTCCTAGATTCTATAGATCTCTGATTCTACCGTCTTGAGGGTTAGATAATACAGTTCCAAACTGGATTTGGTATCAAGCATGTGATACTTTTCTTTAAGCAGAGACAGTTAATTACATTTGGAAAGTTCTTTCGTTCGAAATTCCACAGCATCTTTAGTCAGCAATTTGTTCCATTACTTGATTTTCATAATTATTTTAATTTTGAAATGTTGAGACTGGCAATTAAGCCAAGATGAATTTTATCCAGGATTGCCCTCATGGGACTGTGTTCAACATCTGTGTATCTCTGTTGGATCTGAGGCCTAGGATTTTCGCTTAAGATACGGGATACGTTTTGACTTGCCTCATTTTGAAATAAAACATAAGGAAAGAAAGTGGGCCAGTGCAGGAAAAAAAAAATTCTGCTTATTTCTAATTGTAGTAATTCTTAAACTTGTGCTTGTCTCAGAAGTGTGAAAATCAAGGGTAATTTGGGATCTGATAACATTGTTATAAGTGTTTTATATTTGTGCAAAAAATATGCATTGGTAGTATTAAAATGTGACTTGTTTAATGTGCCTCTGGTTCTTGGCTGGGTTTGGTCATTAGTGTGTGCTCATGCGGATAATATATCTGGAGGGCAAAAATAGGCTTTAATAAGGAAAACCAAATGTTATTTAGCCCTGGAGTATTTTTGTTTTGATTTGCTTTGCTTTTTTGGTTGTTGTTGTCATTTACCATTGTTAATTTGATGGATTTGAGAAAAATATGCTGCAGTTGGGATAAGATTCCCGGATCAGTTAGTAACTATCTGATCTGACCTCTCTGAACCTCAGTTTTCTCTAAAATGAGGGTTAGTAGCCTGTCCTGTCCAGCTCCTGGTGCTGTGGTTAGTATCAAATTAGATAATAATGTGATTACAAATAGAGAAAAACAATAATAATTAAGATTATAATTACCCCAATTCACATGAATGATTACTTGACTTATGATGTTGGAGAAGATAAAAACTATACAGTTATAAACCTTTAGAGTTTATAATATAATTTGGGGCTAACAATGATATGGAATCTACAAATATCTATTAAGTAAAATGAAACATACAGCACACTAAGCCGGAAGAATGAAAATGCTGCTCACCTGGTTATTGCTACTCTGCTAACCAAAATCTAGTTAAGTAGAGGCAAGGACCATATAGAATGACTAAGAGTATAATTAATTTGGGATTTTATGAAAATCATAAAGATTTGTTGTTAATGGCTAAAACCTTACCCTAATGGGAAATGGCTTACAAAGGCTATACTGGAGAATTAATGTCTGTGTCTCATCTTCTCTTCAAGAACTGCTGCTCGTCCTTTGCCATGGTGGTCCAACAGAATGGCTCTTCACAGTACGGTTCTCTTTTGGAGTGTCCCATGTTGTACTTGACAATTCCAGTGTAGTCTTCCCTGGAATGTTTGCTTCTGCCTTAAATCAGAGTTTTCTCTGTTTTTCAACCCAGAGTGTTCTGTTTTTCTACCATGAGTGTTCTGTTGTTGTGGTCTCGCTGGTAGATTTGTTCTGTTGTGGATCAGTGGCCTTCTGCTCTGGTAGTTGCATTCTCCATCAGCCATGGTCATAAAAGTTGGGTTTTAAAAATACCTTTAGCAAGGTAAGTATCTTTCTACTTAGAACTAGAACTGAAATCAGATGCACACATTTGCGCAAAATCTCTTGCATAAACCTACTAACTGATCCTCCCGTAGGCATTGCTGTTTTACCCCTGTCTTAGGTTGGCTTCTTTAGAGAAGCAAAACCTGTAAAGCATATAAATATATATATAGAGAGATTTATATCCAGGAAATGGCTCATGGAGTTGTAAAGGCTGAAATGTCCCAAGTCCGTGGGTCAGGATAGAGGTTTCTCCTGATTCACATAGCCACAGGGGCTGGTGAACCCAGGATTAGCAGGTCAGACAGTAGGGCTCTTGCTCATAGGTTGCAAAGATTGATGAATCCCAAGATCAGCAAGCAAGACAGCAGGTAAGCTGCTTGCTCAAGTTCCAAGATCTGGAGGTCAGATGAACAGGAGCCAGCTGCAGGATCCAAAGCGAGCAAAAGCCCACAAGTCTTACCAGAAAGTCCACTTATATATTCGATGCAGGCCATACCCCCAAGGAAACTCCCTTTTAATTTATCGCTGCTCACAGCAGATCCCAGCATGGAGGTGATCACATTATATCAGATCTCGTCATGGAAGTGATCACATCATCATACAACTGCCAAAGTACATCATAACTACGTCTGATGGCAACTCTTTACTGGGTCAAGTTCTGTTCATCTCAGTGAGTAAAATTCAATGTAGTATTTGGAGGTCTCAAATGAATTTTAATACTTGCATATCTATGTTATTTGTCATTTGTGTAGCACATCTCTTTAATTGCTCTGAAACAACTAGTGCCTCTTTGTGGTAGTTACTTGCTTTAATCACCTCAAATTACACAGCAACCTAGGTGGAGATGGAATTAAACTTTAAATTTATAAATAGCATATGTTTTTTAGAGGATCTCTTGCCTATTTTTAAGGGGTAGAAAGATGTTAGATGTAAAAATAGTCACATGAATACCCATAGAAGGCAAAGGTAAAGTATCTGTCCAGGGCAGTGTACCTTTTGGAATGAAAGAATAGAGCAGAGATTCATTTTGTGGATGTATTTCTGAGTAAAATGCTACATTTGTGAAATCTTAAAGAATTGTTCAAGTATAGAGATGGCCTTTATCTTTTCTTTTTTAACAGTTGTCCTCATGACTTTTGGATTTTTTTAAATATTAATATTTTTATGTTTTGGAAGTGGTATTAATATTAGTATTAGTAATATTAGTAGATATTAATATACTTCCTAAATAAAATTTCGCGGTCATGCCCTTCTACTCTACCTAAAAAGTACTGATTTGGGTAACTTCTATTCTCAGTCTTCCGCAGTGATGGTAAATATTTAACAACCAGCTCTCCAGGGATAGTGGAGAAGAGGGCTGATTTCTAGCATTTTCCAATTTCCATGGTGTAAATTCTCCCACATGGCCAATTTCAAGCTGCCAGCATCATGTCATCCAGCTCGCAGAATTCCTTAAAATTTTACAGTCAGCTCTCATGAGCCGGTACAAGCCAGCTCCAGCGTATCACTGGCTCTCCCATTACTTTTCTAACACCCAAATACTACCACTTCCAGCACATAAAATATCAGTCCCATAGCTAACACTTTACACCTAAAGTGTTGGGGATATTGTAGTTACCTGCATCTACTAACCAGCTGACTCTAGAACTCTAGCCCAGGTACCATGGGGTGTTGTTTCTCTCCTAGCAACTTTAAAGCTGTGATCATATGATCATAGCAATACCCCTCTTTAACCTTTTTGTGACTGATGTGGATGTTGTGAAATATGTGGGTCTGCTAACTGCTTCATATGAACTAAGTTATAGGAAACATTCATATGACTATTTTTTACTTACAATAAATGGTGTCATTCAACCCTCTTCATCTCTACTGTTGTTGACAGATTATCTGAGATATAATATGAAGAAAATAATAGCATGTTTATTCCTTATAATTGAGGAATACTGGGGAGGGGGCCAGGAATTGAGAAGAGATTTATATTTTGGAAGGGAGAGAGTATGTTAATAAATAAAATCTTTATAAAAATTAAAGTAGATTACAATTAATTTTTTAGCATTTCTAAGACTTTGTAGGGTTGAGAAACCAAAATTTAGAATAGATAACAATATGCAGTGCTTCTAACTTAAAAATTGTTGTTCTTTCATTGTTTCCATAGCTCTTCAGAGTAAGAAAATAGATTATCTGATGTTCTGTCTTTCTGTAGAGTAGTTGCAAGTACTTTTTGTTTTATTTTGTTTACATGTTCTTTTATTTATTTATTTTTTTTTTTAATATTTTATTGTACTTCAGGTGAAGGCTT
>NW_004443992.1:3403921-3458291 GCF_000243295.1 Trichechus manatus latirostris | reverse complement strand
TTATCTAGTTTATCTGTTGGGTTTTGTGTGTTGATGGTTGTGGTTTGTATCCTGTTAATGCCATGTATTAAGGCCTGAAGTGTGGATCCTATTTTTTCTTCTAGGAATACATGTTCTTTTAATATGAATTCCTGGTTTGGCAAAATGTAACTGGAAACAATTTCAAACTTCTGGAACTTAGACTTGTTGAGCCTGAGGTTGATATTTCTTACAAATACTGATGGCTTTTTCTTTTCTTAAAATAATAGAAACTTTAAAAAAAGAAAGTTATGTAAAGAAAGAACTATATTTTGTTTGGCCTCACTAAAATACCACTTGGCTCCAACCAGTCCCTGTTTCCTGACTTTGACCATGCCCTGAAGCAGTGAAAGGGTAGAAGTTTTTTAAATGAGATTTGAGTTTGCGTGTTTGCATTCCTTTCAGTTTTTGACCATGTTTTTTAGACCGGTGCTGTGAAGGTTGAGTGAATTTCCTTAATGAAACTTAATGCTAGGGAATCCGTGGTGTTCACATTTGCTCTCCTAGTGACTGATCTGAAAAAGTCGTATTTTTTGATAGAATTGCTTTTTTTATGTCATCTGCATTGTCAACATACTGTTTATCCAAACAGTATTTATAAATATGTGTTAGATGCTTTCATAAATAATTGCAGTCTATTCAAGAGTTGTGATGTAAGTAGCGACCCAAATTTAAAAAAAAAAAAAAAAAGTAGTAGGTCAGCTTAATTGCTGGCTTGAACTAGTTAGGATATCCGATGGGAAAGTGATCCACTTTCTTGACATAATTGATAATGTGTGTCACAAATAGAAGTGGCAAGCCTAGAATTTGCACTGTGAATTTTCTATGCTTTCTGTTTGTTTTAAAGTAGAATATATTTTGTCACAACTCTACTCTGACCTGAGTAAAAGCAAAGTGCTAAGGAAACCTGTCCCAGGTCACACAGTGGGCCCAGAGCAGAGCCAAATGCATGCTGAAGAATTGCTTGTTAGTGCTACATTCTGTTAGTGCTCTAAACCAAAAACCAAAGCCATTGCCGTTGAGTCGATTCTGACTCATTGCATCCCTAGAGGGCAGAGTAGAATTACCCCATTGGGTTTGCAAGACTGTAACCTTTACGGAAGCAGACTGCCGTATCTGTCTCCGGAGAAATGGCTGGTGCATTCAAACCTGTGGCTTTCATTCAGAAGCCGAGCACTTAACCACTGTACTACCGGGGCTCTTTAGTTAGCGCTTTAGGCATATGGTTTTGATGGAGGTCTTAACCTTCTCCCCAAGTACTTGGCGGATTTAAAAAGCATGTGTAAACAATATACATGTTCCGTTTGACTCTGAAACTGAACCCCTTATGAGATACAGATAGTACCTATTCCCCAGCCACTGCCATGCTTCCAAAGGTTAGCAATGAGAACTGTGCAGCATACATACAGTATGCTGTCTGGGATCAGTAGCAGCCTCTTCAGCATTGGAACAGTACAAGGCCAAGCTCTGTGAGGGACTGTTATTGTCAGCCTAATTCAGCAAATATTTAAATGCTTTTCTCAGATCAAGTACTATTCGAGGTGTGAGGGGAGTGAGAAGAACATAAAAAGGGAAAGATAGTAGGTAGGAAGCAGAGTGGGGAAAAAAGAGAAGATGTCAGAAAAGAAGGGAGGGGGTAAGAGGAACTGCTCATTGGGCTTCAGAGTCAGGCAGACAGATGGATTCAAATCCCAGCTTTGTAGGTTCCCAACTAGACATTTCATTTAAAATGAGAATATTTACCCAACTGTATTAAAAGGTGAACAATAATGAGATAGCATTATATATCAAATAATGAAAATCCTTATTTATAACAGTGCCTTCTGGCTTATTGTTCTGTGTGGAGACTTGCTTATCACTTAGAGTTTGGCTACATTGTGATGAAAGACCCAAAGTTTAATGTTCAATATTTTATTCTCTTTCATAAAGTAGTTCAGATGTGGGAAGTCCAGGGCTCATAAGTGGTTCACTATGTTGCGAGAGCCTGGGCTGCTTCCTGCTTTTTGTTCAACCATCCCTCATCTTCATGGTTCAGTAGGACTGCTGGAGCTCCAGCTATCAGGGAGCAGGATGGCTGAAGGATGAAAGGAGGACTCCACACATCCCTTGTAAGGATAGTTCCCAAAGTACCATGTGACACCGTTTACATCTCATTGAGTCTTGTGTATGGACTGTAGCAAGAAACATTGTGATCCTTAGAAAAATGTCTTAGAAATGAAAACTGTTATTAGTAATAACTCACATTTGAGGGGTCACAGGCACTATGTTCAAAAGGTTTTATCACTCACATTTGAGGGATTGCCGGCATTGTGTTCAAAAGTTTTTATCATCTCTTTTAACCTTCCTTTAACAGAAAGGACACTGAGGTTTACAAAGTTTAGTTTGCCCAAGGTAACATTGCTAGTAAGTGGTGGAGCTAGAGCTCAGAACCAGGGTTGTCCTAACCATTTCATGACTTCTTTATTCTGTCTCTAATTTCTAAAGTTTTATCTTGGTAGTTTATTCAAATCTACAATGGGGTTTTAAAAAGCCTTCTGTCCTATTTGTGATTTTATAATCTTAGCTGCTCATTCTGTATCATCCAGCATACACACACACACACCCTTCATTCATTTTCTTTTCCAAATCTTTAAGTATTTTTCTGCTTATGTAAAAGAGCATGATTTTTAATGCTTGATTAGTTTACTGTGAGTCGTCTCTTGTATTTTGGTCAGGAGACTACGTATTAGAATTTTTGATCATTTATTATTTCCTGAGCACCTTACGTCTGTCAGACACTGCCCTGAAGACTATAGAGGATAACAAGGTGAGTAAGAACTAGCCCTTACCCTCAAGGAGTTTATAGTATAATTCTTTACAGGATAGATTTTGTACAAGCCTCTTAACATCAGATTATGCTATGACACTACATGTAAATCACAGTTGACCTAGATATACACACCGATTTGTCCTTATAATTACAAATGCGTCATCGTTGCCCCTAAATGGTCACCCTTCCCTTCAAAACATTCCTAAGAAATAAAGTAAATATGCAATTTTGTTTTAGTATTCTGTGTACTTTTTTTCTTAAACAATATGGCTTACCTTATTGTTTTAGTAATAAAAGATTATTAATCTTAATTTACCTAAAGAGGATAATATGGGTTGATTATAATGCCTATTGTTTTAAAATAGGTGTCAACTATGTCTATTTATAAAAATAATTTACTTCCTATTTTATTACATTTTCCAGAAATAGTTGAAAAAATGCTCTAGTGGCAGAAATGATGTACAAGTGTATTTGAAGCTTAAATCAAATGAGGACTTGTGTGACATTTGGGACCAGAGGCTGTCAATACCAGTCTGTATTGGGATTATCATTGTCATACTTCTTACAGGGTGTGAGAAGAAAAATGTTTCACCTGATAGATTAGGCAAGAGGGAGCATTATCTGGGGATTTGAGGCTGACAACACCATCTCACACAGACCTCCATTTAATCTAGTCTTTGTGCTCTGTCAGTTGGATATTGAGAGGGGGAAGGAAAAGATTCTTACTCAGTCTGCTTCTCTGATTTGTTTTCTAGTGCATCTGGTGCTTGATTTTAGAGCGTTTTTTTTTTTTACAAAGAAGTCTTTATTTTTTTTTCCTATCTTCAAGCTACCTACAAATTATTTCACCCCATTTACTGGTTATTTACATGCAGGAAACATTGTGTTTCATAATGGGAAAGTGATTTTTTTACAGGCATAAATATGCTATTTGCCCCTGGGATTTGCCTATATATATTCCTCCCTAGTCTTTAAGGTGTGTTGTTAACTGAGCTCTTTCAGTTTGAAAGGTTGGTTCATTTTTGCCTAGGTTATTTGGCACGTATCATGTTCCCTGGCACCTGGCTTTATATAGGTGATGATTCTTTTGGCTCTGCTAATAGTTTCTTTTTATCTTTGATGACCTAATTAACGTTATCTCATCTGGAAAACTCATATTTTCTAATTTTCCTTGAGATAATGGGTTTCATTATTACCTTGAGTGATTTTACTTTGAACACTTATATCATTTGGCCCCCAATAATAACGATAAATAGCGCTTATGTAGAGCTTTAGGATTAAACAGACAAAAAATGTTCTTGTATATTATATTTGATCTTCACTGTAACACCAAGTTAAATGGTTTATGATCATTCAAGTTTCATGTCACCAGTATTCTGCAGTAAACAAGATAGACATGGTTTCATGTATTGACTCAATGGCAGTGGGTTTTTAATGTTACAGGAGAGAAATAGGTGGTAAAAACAGGGAGACATGTCTTTATAAGAAGTCTACAGCTCAGGAAACATAAGTGACTTGGCCAAAGTCATAGTCATTATTTGATAGAGTTTGCATAGGTGTGTAGTGGATGACCAGACTGGAAAGGCAGGTAAGAAGGAGATTTTTAAAGTGTCTTGAAAAGCTGAGCAAAGAGTTGAGGTGTTTTTTCTATAGATATTGGGTAGACATTAGAGGCTTTGGATTGATGTGGTCATATAATCAAAGTGTTTAGAAAGCATACTCTTACAGTGAGGTTCCAGGTAAGTTAATAAAGGTGATAGAGATGTGGAAGCAACCAGGTAGCTACTCGTATTTACATGCGTAAAAGAAAGCCCTGAAATAATGGGATGGTAGTCAGTTTGGAAGGTGACAAGTAGGGGGCACACTACGGTGGGAAAATGGGGAAGACTTGGTGCCTGACAGCACAGGAGATTAAAACAGAAAATGTCAATGATGTTTAAAGTTTCACGTAACAAGAAGAACTTTGTTATAGCCATAGGTAGAAGTAGGAACTTAAAGAACATCAGTTAAGAGAAGCCCAAGTATCCATTCTTATGGCTTCCTTATAAGATCATATCTCAGAAATAATGTTCCTTCCTACTTTCTTCCTGTGGATCCTATCTTAGTATGGCTTTTTCTATTCTGGTCTGTCCTAAGAGGATAAGGAGACATGCTCATATATTTAAAATTATGAGAAAATAAAGCTAAGATCATTTCTCAAAGTGAGTATTTTCCTGCATGTGTGATGTTATAAGTCACTAAGACATAAGCATAAATGTGGTATGCACTGACTGCTGACCGAGTGGATTGTTTCCTAGGCATTTTTTGTCGACCACAATTCCCGTACCACTACTTTCATCGATCCTCGGCTCCCACTTCAAAGCAGTAGACCCACAAGTGCGTTGGTTCATCGACAGCACTTGACCAGGCAGCGCAGTCATAGTGCGGGTGAGGTAAGTCATGTGTCTTAGGGACTGTCCTGTTGGATGATAGGAGCTATGGTAATGTGATGGTTTGTGAGATTAAGTTGGCTTTTCATTGTGGTATCTTTTGTTTGTTTGTTTTGTTTTGATTTTCCCTAGTTTGATTTAGAGATTATCATTGAAAAGCCGAAAAGCTTTGGAATGTTACCAGGGTGTCTCTGGAAATACATACAGCCTAAATGACAAATTTCAAAATAGGAAAGATTGAAGAAATTAGGGATTTTTTTTTTTTAACTCAGAAGAAGGTGAGAGATAAGTCATAATGTGATAAATTGTCCAAGAGAGGATGTTGATAAGCCCTTTTGCACACCAGACGACAGCTTCACAGGAAGAAATGACTATGATTTTTCACGGACTAAAATCAGGTTAAATATAGGGAAGAGTTTTTTAAATGGAGTTGCTGAATTAGATTAAAATCTTTGGACAAGGATTATGGGGTTGTAGAATCTTTACTATTATTCTTTAAAATTAGGCTATATCCAAGAGAGTTGTTTTATGTACTGTAAGTGCCTGGAGAAAATGGGCTGAATTAAGAACTACTAAAAACTCTACTGTGCATTATTTGCCAATTTGCAGTAGCCTGTGATAACCACATGAGGGCTCTCTAATATTCCAACAACAAAAAAACTCTTCCTGTTTCACTTTTTCCTTTAGCAGCATAAATAAGTAAAAGGAATGTCTTAGGTCACATTTTTTTCTCCTTAATATGGGCTTATGCTTTAAATGGATATCATCACTTGATGTACATTTTTATTAAAAATTCCCCCAGATAAATAGAATTAAAATTCTTTTCATGCTTGCCTTTTCAGTGTTTGTGCATATGATATACTCAATGTTATGCCATAAGTCAAATATTTTTGTAGCCCATATTATAAGAAAAAAATTATGAATGCAGTAAATAACTGGATTTGATTTATCAAAATTCCACTCTTGGAATTTCCCCTAATGATTTACATACCTGCTCTAATGTGTCTTGTGTGTTTGCGTTGTAAGCTGCAAACATAGAAGAGTATATACGAGAAGCTAATAAAAAAATGATATATAAATCTATTGCAGGATGAGGTATGCAAAAAATATTTGTGTTTTATGAGTAGCTAATAAATCTTTACCTTGTTATCATATAAACTATTGGTGAACTGGATGATGCTAGCAGCATTCACCTTAAAAGCAGAACAGACCTCTCACCTTTGGACCTGATGCGTGTTACCTAGCATAATTAGGCCCTGCCTGGCTTTGTCACATGGCTAGTTCACTTTAACTGCTTGCCCTATCTTGACTTCACAATATGATGCTGTTAGGTCTTTTGTTGTTAGGTGCTGTCAAGTTGTTTCCAACTCATAGTGACCCCATTTTACAGCAGAAGGAAACACTGCCCGGTCCCGTGCCATCCTCACGATGGTTGTGAGGTCTAGTCAGGAGTATTTTCCTGGGAAAACATGAGTGAGATTAACAGCTATATTCACATTTTCTTTGAACCCCTCTACCTCAAAACTTGAGTTATTTTCATGGTCTAGTAGTAGCCTGTTGTGGGAGAGGGACCCTAAGATACACATTAAAATTTGAATGATGATGTTTCCTCACATTAATGGAAACAGACCAATAGAACAGAGATAATTCCATGAAGACAGCCTTTAGCTACAACACTGTTAGCCCTTTGAGGGGAATACACTTTTCTGACACAGCTGTTGGAAGCATGGACACCCTGCCTCGCTACCCACATTTATCCAGGGGGTTGTCCATTGTGTGACAGTCTGGTTTGAGTGAGGTCTTGGGGAGAAGACCTTCGATCGTTCTGAGAAATGATAGCACATCGCAACATACCGACAGAAGGAAAGTATATGTTGGTGTATCGAAGTAAGTCCTCTGACTGACAAAAAATGTCTAGTTAATGATCGAATCTCCCAAGAGAGTGACTGGCCTCATTACTCAAAGCCAATAACCCAAGAGAAGAAGAAGGAGAAAGTTTCTAGTTACATATACAAGTCTTTCCAGCCTCCCTCTTATACGCATTCAGCAACTGTCCCAGTTAGTAGAAATAATGATATCTCTTCCATCCAACAAATTAATATTTACCTAATACCTATAATATGCAAACATGATGAGTGGTGCTGTGAGAGATACAAATACATAATCCATGCTTCCTGCGCTCTGTTAGGGAGAGAAAATATGGAAGTAACCGTAATACACATGGATAAAAATATGAGTAAAAAATGCTGTATAAACTGTTAACAATGGCAGCTGCTTTAGAAATGTACACCAAGTGCTGTGGGAGCTCAGAGACGGAGACAGTCACATTAACTTCAGCTCGAAGGGAAGGGAAGGGAAGGCTTCACCGAGGAGGTACTTTTGAACTAAGCTTTGAAGAATGAGTGAGAACATTCTTGAAAGATAAGCAAGCAGTGGAGGGTGAGGAGAATATGTCTAGTTTCAGGGCTTTTAGTAGAATCCTCACCAAACACCTAAATGAAGCATTATGATAAAATGGTTGTGAAGGTTTCAGTGAGTAGGAGTAGAAGCTCCATTTTGTATGCTATTTTGTCTTTTGTTCTCTTACTTTCTTATACCACTGTTCTACTATTGTCTTAAAAGATTTGTATGATGTGCAGGAGAGAAAGGCTAAAACAGACTGAAGCAATGTTAGAATTTTCTATAAGAATATGAATGGATAGTTTTGGTTATCTATTTGAATGTATGAGTTTCTAAATCTACAACAGATACAATAAATAATTTAGGTTAAAGCAACTCTATTTACGTCCTCTACTTGCTGCTGTTAGCTTCTGGTGTGGTAGGTTCAAACCAGAAAGAGCTGCTGTACAGGATGCTGTAATAGGCATATAAAATTGCTTCTAAGGAGATAATACACTGACAAAGAAATGCACACAAAAATTGTTGTCTTTCCACCCCTCCTTTGCTGAGGTAAGGAATTCCCTGGCATGTCATGGCTAAAAGAGGAACTATCTAGGCATTGCATCAGTATATTTTGTACCCACCTCCCCTCGTTCTCCTCTTTGATTGTTTCATTGCAGATTTGTATTCCGTCAGTGCAGAAGTTATTCCTGATGAACAGGTCTGCTATTTAGCTATTATAGCCCTAGTAATCGCAGACATATTGAACTATTTCTGTACCACTTGGTAAACAGTCACGACCCTGGCCCCTGTCAAGGATACAGTTGCCCCAGCCCTTCCCTCAATTCAGAACTAAAGGAGGGCTATCAAGAGAACTTTACTTCAGCTCCACAGCTGGCATCTATTCTGATCGGTTGGTACTTTGCCATGCTCATTGTTAAGTATTTTGAACAACTTGGCTGGAGGTGCCGATATAAAGCATTCTAGCTCTTGGTGCAGAACATAAATGATGCTTGTATTTGCAGGTAGGAGAAGATTCCCGACATTCAGGACCGCCAGTTCTTCCCAGGCCATCCAGTACATTCAATGCAGTCAGTAGGCCACAGTACCAGGACATGGTTCCAGTGGGTATGTCACCCTTTTCCAGAAATTTTTATCTTTGCTTGAGATGTCCGTGTATCCATGCATACTGTGCTACTTCCCTCTTGTCAGCCTGCTACTTTTTGCCCTGTATTGAGAAATTGTTGCATTATCTTTAAGCAATATATAATAAAATTCTAGAGACTTGAATCTCAAAGGGTTTATGTCTAGTAAGCCTTTTCCTTTTCCTTACCTTTTCTGAGTAGAGGTATTATATTAAATTTTGAAATCAAGGAAGAATAATTTATTAAAGCATTTATATCATGTGATCATTACAAATTAAGCATTTGAACAGTCATATACTTAGTATATATCGAAGGCTTGAGACAGAATTTGAATGGTGTGTGTCTATAGTAGCCTTACAAAATAAGCAAGCAATGATGGCACAATCTTAAGGGGTTTATAACAAATAGAAGGCATCGAGAGCCTCAAAAATAGTAAAATTAACAAACATGGGAAAATAGACCTAAAAAACAACTTAAGTTATTAAAATGATCAAATTGAAGTAGTGCAGTGTGTTTTCACACTGGAGCCCCTCAGGCATGTGGAGTGGACAGAGTGGGGGTGGGGGTGCTTTTTCCTTGAATTAGAGTAGCTCCCCATTCATCTTTTTTGTTATAAAATTTTTACATTTTTTTTAAAACTTTATCATGGAATGTAATCTAATGTCCATGGCTTAAAGAAGTTTGACAACCACTAAATAAGAAAATTTCTAGGGTTGAAGTCTAACAATCTACATTTTATTATACTGTTAATAATATACTAAGTTCTGCACATAGAATTTTAAAGCACTATACAATCGTTGCTTAAAAATTTATCTAGTCTCTGATCTTGGATGAAAATAATCCCATTGACCAGATTTCAGTTATAAAAGTGTTTTTATTATTCATTATAATGTGGTGAGATGTGCATTTAGGACACTTTGACTTGGCAGTGAGATTCTGTGTTAGCAGATGGTATTTTTTTTACATTTTGTTCAACATTTAACTGAAATGTGTATTTATGGATAGCATAAAAACCAACCAAACCCATTGCCATAGAGTCAGTTCCGACTCATAGCGACCCTATAGTACAGAGTAGAATTTCCCTATAAGGTTATAGATAGCATAGTACAGCTAAAATTTGAACTGACAAATGTCTACAGAATTATACTTGTTTAATTGTTTGTTAAGGCACCACACTGGTGCAATAGTTAAAACACTCAGCTGCTAACTGAAAGGCCAGTAATTTAAACTCACCCAACAGCTCTGTGGGAGAAAGACCTTGCAATCTGCTCCTGTAAAGATTACAGCCTGGAAAACCCTATGGGCAAGTTCTACTCTATCATATTGGGGTCACTATGAGTTGGAATTCATTCAATGACACCTAATAACAGCAGCGATCATTTGTTAGTTCACGAAAGGCATGTATCTTGATTACACTTATGAACACAAAAGTGTTTACTGAACGAGGACCCCTGATGTTTGAGAATTCAGGCCCTCAGTTTTAGTTTTATGAATTGAAATGTATCTATGACTGTTCCGTATTATTAGTAAATGTAATCAAAATGAATCACCTTAAGTAAACAAATTAGTTTTCTTGACAAAAGAGGTATTAACAGAGACCTTAATTTTAATAAGCTAGCTTTAAATTTTTATGGACATTAGCCAGCCTTGAGTAGGACATAGATTTTTTTTTAACATATTTTGTACATAATTGATAATGCTGACTGTGTTGAAGCTGTTGGTATAGTTGGTTTGGTAAAGAACTATGCATGGTTTAATGGCATTTATTACACAGCATTTGGGAATGATTTGACCTCTATTTTGGTGGTAGTTGTTGGTGGCAACTACAGCATTTTGGTGACTCTAGCTCTACCACTTTACCTCTCTGGCTGACTGACATTTAATCAAAAGATAGTTTTCCATTTCTGGCAATTGCTTGTGAGATTGATTTTGGTAAGCAGTTGCTTAAAATGATCAATATCTAGAATCTTACTGATCTCATATTGCAATTCGATGATAAACATGGCTCATCAAATGAGTTTAATAAAAATGCTTAAGTGAGCTACGTATAATAGATGTAAGTCCAAAAATCATATGGTGAGCTAGACACGTTGGAATTTAACCATCTATATTGACCCTAAACTACATCTTTGAGTACAAGAAATAGTAACCAGAAAAAGATTTTGTTACATGTAACAAATATAGTCATATACATAAGACTAATAAAAGATGTTTCTTTTCTTTTCTTTTCTTTTCTAATTGATGTTTTCAGCTTACAATGACAAGATTGTTGCATTTCTGCGTCAACCCAATATCTTTGAAATTCTACAAGAGCGTCAACCTGATCTTACCAGGAATCACTCACTCAGGTAACCATAATACTGGCATTTGGTTCAAGTTGCATAAATCCCAACCACTAAATCTTAAGTAACACTGATAATCATCTTGGAAATTCATCCTTTCTTTCTGGCATTCTGAATAATGGCATCTTGTCCACGAATATTTTATGTCATCAACACAAGATCACGGTGACTTCTCTCTGTTAAGTATGAGAGTTAAATAAGACCAGCCAAACAGCCTATAACCCTCTTTAAAGGAGAAATACGAAGAAGAAACAAAAATTTACAGCCAAGAATGTATCCTAGATGTGCAGTTTATAATGAAAATAATAAAACACTAACATTTTTGAGGGTAGCTTAAAGAAACAAAAGTAACATAGAGTTTGTTGAATTGAGGTTAAATCCTAGACTTGATACTCACTTTTTTTCCATAGTAAAAACACAGTTGCAACCAAGTCAGGAATCTGATCCTCTCCACAGTCTGGCATTGCCCCGTATGAACCTTCTCTTCTAAACAGCTTTTCAGTGTGTCATGCTTCAAACCCAGTTTTACTTTCCTGACTACATGCTGTTCCTCTTTGGCAAACTTTTCTAAGTTAGGCAAGAGAAATCTTTCCTTTAAAACCAAGTGCATGCTCCCATTCCTTGAAGCCTTTAAGCTGCACCCATTCCTCTCACTCTAATGATCTAGGCTCGTATTTCTAAACCTCCATGTGCTAGATTTCAGTAGGTATAGAAAAATTGTAGTTTCCACTGGAAATCATACATAGCTCAAAGCACATTTGGTCTACCTGCCACCTTTACTGGTAGAAGTATGTTTTTCCAGTGGTGCCATTCTGGTGCACGTCAGTGATCTCAAACGCTGATCCGCTTAGCTGTGCCAAATTGTTTTCATCAGGATCACCAGGGGAGCTTTATGAAATATAGGATGCTAAGTCTCGCCCCCCAGTCCTCTTCATTCTCTGGATTTACAACCCCCTGCCCACACACAGAGCCCTGGTTGGCAGTTTGAATCCACCAGCCGCTCCTTGGAAACCGTATTGGGCAGTTCTACTCTGTCTTATAGGGTCGCTGTGAGTCAGAATCAACTCAGTGGTAACAGGTTTGGTTTTGTTCGATCCTTACACACCTTACCCAGGAATTTAATTCAGGTCTGAGATAGAACCCAAGCATTTTTTTTTTTAAGCTTCTCCATATAATTCTGATTGCCCAGCCAGGTTGATGACCTCTGGCCTAGACACTATTTGACAATAAATCATGTAATAATATATCAAATCATCCTTCATTCCATTTTGGTTATTTGACTTTTGTGTTTTGATTTTACTTTTTGCTTCCCAATTAGATTATAAGCTCCTTACAGATAAGGATCTTCTCCAACTCATCATTATTTCTTCTCCTCAATTTTCAAATAATTTACAATAGCACTTCACACATAATACAAGTATATATATTTGTTAATTTGAAAATAAATTACCAAATAATCTGCCTATGATTTTCTCAGTTTCTCACGTCTTTAAAGTTGTCATTACCTTTAAAAGTTTCTAAAGGCTAAATCTAAGTGAAAGGTAGGCAGTAACCAAAAGGCTGGCGGTTTGAGCCCACCCAGTGGCTCTTTGAGAGTGATCTGATCTGGTGATCTGCTCCCATAAGGATTACAGCCCAGAAAACCCTATGGGACAGTTCTGCTGTGTCACATAGGGTCTCTATGAGTCGAAAACCAACTTGACAGCACCCAACAACAGCAATAAAGTCTAAAGCTATACAGAATTTCAGGAATGTCAGAGATGCTGCAAGTGTTACTTATATAGAAATCCCAGTTTGACATGGTTCGTATCTAACGCAAGTCTTAGTGCTGTCCTCAACACAGGCATGCTGTTCTCTAAGACAGAAAATTACACCAGCGATTGTTTTACATTAGGGCTTGATTTATGGCATCTACTCAGTAATCCATGGTCCCCTGGAGAATCTTGTGTGAGAAGTTTTAGTTAATAAAATTGCGGAAAAGAGCCCCTCCATGGTTTAAATGGGAATTTTAGAGACTGGGCCCCCAAGCAAAATGAAAACAAACAAAGAAACAAATAAATAAAATCTCTCTTGTTTTTTTAATCCCAAAATAAAGAGAATTCTATTTTCTCCTCCTTCTACCAGCTCCACTCCCAAGATACACAGTACGCATGTGCAATTCAAGTCAATGTTTTTTCTTCCCCAACCAAAAAAAAAAAAAAAGAGGAAACTCAAGAACTTTTCCACTCCTTTTCTGCACTCCACATAATGAACATATCTTCAAATCTCCACTGTCAGAGATTAGGTGATTTAATCAGCCTGAATAGCGCATCCAACATTATCACTATTCTTTAATGACTTGACAGAACCTATACAGATCCTTACAGAGGGAAAAGCTGCAGACCCCAGTTGGTGGCTTCCAGTTTTATTTTTCTTTCTCTTTTCATTTTTTAGAGGCTTTCAAGTCTCTGGTTTAAATATTGCTGAAGAGTTTTACTTTTTAGTGACACTCATGGTCCTCAATCTTTCTTATAACATGGTCGTCTTTTGCTAAATAATTATTTGATAGGCTTTGAAATATGTTTCTCTCTATACTTTTTATGACGATTTACAGAATTTGACCACAGAAAGCACATGTGGCCATGACAAGTAGAAGGGAACAGGAACTTAAATCAATGAGATAATGCTGTTCCTCTTACCCAGAATGTGTGTCACAGTGTTCTCTTTCTCTGAAAAGGTTTTGGTAGTTAAGCAGTCTGCTTATTACCATAACAATGTAAAAGGGAAGTTTGTATATCTAAGAGAACATTCTGTTTCATATAGTTAAAAACTGCATTGTAAGGAGCATTCCCACAAATTCAGGGTGGGGAATCAGCTGGACTTCTTTAATCTCCGATTTCAGTGATATTTTTGATAATAGATTTATGCATGGAATACAACCAGTGAGTAATCTGTGTGTCAGAGGTAACTGTGGACTTTGTGTTCATATCCTGAGTAAGGGTTATCAATACCAGTGTACTCCTTGCACGTTCTACTTCATCTGTGGCACAGCCACTTAAGAGAAATATCCCTTCTTATTTTCTCTATAATTTAATGAGGAAATAAGTGGTAACCTTTGGGAGATTCAAGTAGGTAAACCTATTTGCTTTGTATTTTGTTTATTTTGCTTGTGATTCTTCCTAAACCTGAGGATAGCATGCAGTTTATTTAGTTTATATCCATATATATCTCCCTCTTCCTTGAGACTTTACTTGTCTGTCTTTTCCTATAGAATGGATATGGTTTTCCATACAATGGGGTATGACTTTACTTCCAATTGCTGTCTCTAAATCATTGTTCCCTCTAACTTCATCTGTCATGCAATCGTGAATGATACCAAGTTGATGTCCTCTTTCTTTTATTTTATTTTTTTCTTTGTTTTTTAATCTCACAAGCTAGTTCATTTCTTCAGTTAGAAAAGTCAACATCTGAGTCAATACCACCTCTGTCAGATGAGTAGCGTCCCCATTGGATTGCTCTATCCTACTCCTGATTCTCAGTGAAAGACAGTAATCATACCAAGACAAGAAGCTTAAATGCTGTGATGTTAAAATAAAATGTCCTAATATTTCATCCAGGCAAAGACAAATATATTCATTAAAAATAACCATTTAAAAATACTTGATAGGTGAATTTAATGCATACAAATCCAGCGAAATTTTTAGTATTAGTGTTTGACAGCATGTCTTTATAAAAAGGATCTAAGTGTCATAAAACTGAGTTAAGAGGAGAATTTTGTGCAGTCATTAGGTCCAGTCAGTAAATGTGCTCCCTCACCTAGCCTAGCTCTCCCCGGCATCAGTGATAATTATCTGGGGCACTAGGCTCATTCCTCCTTGAACACTCCCTGTTTAAATTCCATTCCCATGAGGATGTAATCTGGGTAAATTGGGCCATTCCAAATTTTATATTATTAGTAAATCAGTAACTTGAAAATCAAATTCTAAGCCACAGAAGGCAAATCTGTGTCTCAGGATTCACCAGAATGAAAGCAAATGCAGACTCTGGCCTTTTTTTTTTTCTTTCCATCATCTTATTTTAAGAGTCTTGGAGTTTTATTATTGTTTAATTTTGCGTTATTTTAAAAGTAATCCTTGCCCATTGTGAAATTAGCAAGTAATACAGAAGTTCATGAAATAAAAAGCTAAAGTTTCCAAGTGTCCAAAATTTCTGACTTATTTCTTGTCCAGCTTTCTGGCAAGGGAGTTTTTTTACATTTAATATTGGGCTGGAAATACTAATCTCAGTTAACATCTGACCTAGTTGGTCAAAATTGCAAGAATTTACTTCTGCTCCTTGTGCGTTTTCCTGTTAAGACTTGCCTAGCTCTCTCATAGTTCTCTCCTAATTTGTTTACTGCTCACTCAGTAAACAGCTCACACGTCGTCTGGAACCAGTGTGACAGACTTCTGATTTTTGTTGCACCAAATTTAAATCGTAGAAAATCTGGATTGGGATTGTTGTTTTCCTATGAACCATTTATATAGAGATAATTACTGAATTTTTAAAACCACCTGATTAAAATGGTTTATTGATACCACATAATAATGGTCAATGGAAAGTCCTAATAGAAATCTCTGTCTCTGAACAGGAGACCAGTATATGGCTCTTCAAAGACAGTAGAGTGTAGATCTTAAGCATTCAGGTTTGGGGTCAACAAAGTTGGGTGTGAATTCTGGCTCTGCAGTTTACTCTCTGGGTGACTTTGAATGAGGCATTTAACCCCTTCAATTCATAATTTTCACTTCTATAAAGTGGGGATAGGAATTTCTAACTGGCAGCCTCCTTTTGAAGATTAAATAAAATAATGTATATATAGTGTTTGATACTATGTAAGCATGGTAACCATTTTTATTAGCTGCCGGCAAGTTGACCCCTGACTCGTGGCAACCTCATGCACAGTGGAGCAAAACATTGCTGGGTCCTTGCTATCCCCTTGATCCATTACAAATCAGAACATTGTGATCCATAAGGTTTTCATTGGCTGATTTTTGGAAGTATCACCAGGCCTTTCTTCCTAGTCCATCTTAGTCTGGAAGCTCTTCCAAAACCTGTTGGCACTCCACTGACAGGTGGTGGCTACTTATGATGTGCCAGGAATCGAACCCCGGTCTCCTGCATAAAAGGCAAGAATTCAACCACTGAACTACCAGTGTCCCATGTGAACCATATAATAATTTAAGTGAATATTATATTAGTAGTCTACCTTCACTTCTCTATTACATCACAAGTACTCAGTCTAATGGAATTTGCTCCTGAACTTACTCTGATTCTCAAAACCACTATCCCTGAGACTGATGATACATATAAATGAAAGTGTAGGATTCTGTGGCTATAGTTAAAATGCAGCTAGAGCCCCTAGTTTCATGACTAACTTCTTTGTAGGAGGGCTTAAGGAGCCCTGGTGGTGCAGTGGTTAAATACTCGGCTTTTAACTGAAAAATTGGCAGATCAAACCCACTAGGAGAAGGATGTGGCAGTTGACTTGCATAAAGATTTACCGCCTTGGAAACTTTATGGGGGAGTTCTGCTCTGTCCTTCAGGGTCGCTATGAGTTGGAATCGACTCAACAGCAACAGAGGTGGCTAAGAGGGCTTTATGGTGCTGTGTTTACACTGTTTCCTACAGGAAAGTTTACTCTACAGTCATTTTTACACTTACATGATGAAACAGCCTTGACTGCTCCATGCCTAGACAACTGAGTGTTCTGGCTCAAGGGTCATCAGAAATTACCAAGGACCAAAAAATTGTGACACTATCATTGGGATAACATTTTAGAAGCCATCCAAGGGCTTATTAAAATATCTTCACAAGTAGCTAATCTTCTCGTGGATCTAATGAAAGGTTTGGGATTTTGCAGCCTAGGATAGTAAGGAACACAGATTCTTAAACCCTGTCACCTACTCAATGGCTTCTGCCAGAGGAGTAATTGCTACTCATATTTCATTTGAATGGACTTGCTAATTTATAGATGTATATAGTCTCTTGACATATATATCATATATATGTCTAGTTTCCACTTCGTCCATATATGGAAGCTCATAACTACTAACTTTAAAACAACTGGACAATCACGTAAGATTTAAAAAAAAAAAAAAAAAAAACCTAGAAGAAGAACTCTCAAAGCCAAAATTAATTTAGATTCTTTTTTGCGTATCACCCTAAGTATTGTCGTTTCCCATATATGTAATTTAATTCCCTTATATAACTGAAAGATTCTCTGAGTTACAAATGTGATCTGCTGGATATGTCTCCCAAGTATTGTGCTTTCCTGCTAACAAATTATTCAAAAGGATTTTCAAACCATTTTCTTACATGAGGAATAACCATGTTTTAGGTATCATCTGTTGCAGTATTAATTTTTGCTATGTTCTGTTACATTTATTAAGAAAACAGTAAAATGTCCTTCTTCTCCAGTGACTTGTCAGACATGAACTCTTTATGAACCAAAGCAAATTATCAGTACTGAATCCAGCCTCAGTGCTTTCTCCAAACCCAAAAGAATAATAAAGCCTTTTTTAAAATCACAGACAGCAATGGATTTTCATTTATGATAGTACAGAATGGTTTTGGATGAAAACAGATTTTTACATGTATTTGGACAAATTGTTAAGTTATTAGTGAATCAGAATCATTTCTTATAAATTAAACAAAATAAGCATTCCCTTTGTGTTAATATTTTTTTTCTTTATGTCTCTATTAATGGATTCAAATAGTAGTGGAAATTGTTTTAAGAAAAAGTAGCTTAGTATCACCATTGCTAAAACTAACATGTTTATTTTATGCACATTGTCCTACATACATCTGGATGTGTTATATATCCCATGTATAAGTTATTACTCTCAGTCCCTTGAGAGTACTTTTAGTAGAAAACATTTTTGCAGTCTCATCAGGGTTTTGTTGTACTAAAAATTATGTGTCTGACTTATAATTTACAATAGAAATGGCATAAGGTATCATCTGTGCTTAAAATAAGGAGCCCTGGTGGTGCCGTGGTTGAGCACTCAGCAGCTAACCAAAAGGTCAGGGGTTTGAACCCAACAGCCGCTACTCGGGAGAAAGATGTGTCAGTCTGCTTCCATAAAGATTACAGCCTTGGAAGCCCTCTGGGGCAGTTCTACTCCATCTGATAGGGTTGCTATGAGTCAGAATCAACTCAACGGCAACAAGTTTGGGTTTTTTTGGTTTGGGCACTTAAAATGTCTCAAACCATCTTATATTTTTCTACCATATTTAATATACTTATATTCCAAATAGAGTGCTAGTTATTTGAAGTCAAGGTCCATATCTTGCTCTTATTTTTAATCCCCATAGGACCTAGCATCTTAAATTGCGTGGAGTGGGCATTAGTTAAATATTTGTTAAATGAATCATTTCATACACAGTATATTTGGAACATAATGATAACACTTAAAATCATTTATCCCAACTGGCGAATAACTCGCTATGAGTCAGAATCAACTCGACAGCAACAGGTTTGGTTTTTTTGGCAAATAAGTACATTTCCATTACACAGAATGACATACATAAAGGTACAGAATCCACCTTTTTAATAAAGCAATTTATATAGCTTTGTACATTCCAGTGGGTCATTTTATTTTTAAATTGATTTGAATATAATTAAAATATTTAGTTCTCCATATTCTACAACTGTATTTTCTTATATTTAATCTTTTCATTTCTTGCAATAAAATTTTCTTGTTTTCTTTATATACCAAAAAACCAAACCTGTTGCCGTCTAGTTGATTCTGACTCATAGTGACCCTAGGAACTGAATATTGCTTTTCTAGGTTTTCCGTAAGTATTTTATTTTATTAATCTTCTATATTATGACTGCCAAACAGAGGAAACTACTAGATTGTTAGATTTTGTGGTACTGTTTTTCTGAAGTTGTTTACCCCTCCCACCCCGCCTTAACATTTTATATCACATTTTGGAAAATATGCCTTATCCTCACCTATCCCTTTATGCACTGCTTAATTGACTTGTCCTTTCTAATTGCTTAACGGTAACCAATTTCTTTTTTAGTATATTTATTTTAAAATAAGCTTACAGGCAGATATAACATGGTTTCAATTCTGGATGTATTTTCAATTAAAATACCTGTTATCAAATGCATGATAAATTTTCTAACTGATAAGAAAATACAGACTTCTTTAACTATTCTTAAACAAGATGCTACTTATACATTTCAGTCTATGCTAGATATTCTTCAGAATAATGATGGGCTTAGGGTTCAAGCTTTAGAATGCCTTAAGTAAGGGCTTATAATAAGATGTGTTTGTGTGTAACAACTAAACTCTTTTTTTAGAGTCCAAAATGGATTTGCTTTATATAGAATTTTGCTTTATCCAGAATAATATTTCTCTTTACCTATTGATTTATAAGAAAAATAGAACTCTTCACATGAATTATTGGTTGGGTACTCAAAGCATTATTTCAGTTTTATAGAGAGGCCAATATCTTATTTACTATATATCCTAATAAGTACTCAATAAATATTTGTGGAATGAACCAAGGTAAACAACATAATTAAAACAGCTTATCTACAGCCAAAAACAGAAAATGCAGTCTGTCATGAGACATCTAGTTGACTCTGTTTTCGGTAGATCATACTGTCTGTCGAAAAGGGGAATAGATAATTATGAGGCCTTGGTAGTGCAATAGTTAAGCACTTGGCTGTTAACTGAAAGATTGGTAGTTCAGACCTACCCAGCGACTCCGTGGGAGAAAGACCGTGCGATCTACTTCTGTAAAGATTTTTGTTGTTGTTGTTAGATGCCATCAAGTCAGTTCCGACTTACAGCGACCCTGTGCACGACAGAACGAAACAGAAGTCCTTTACCTTCCTCATAATTGTTGCTATGTTTGAGCCCGTTGTTGTAGCCACTGTGTCAGTCCATCTCGTTGCGGGTCTTCCTCTTTTTTGCTAACCTCTACTTTACCAAGCATGATGTCCTTCTCCAGGACTGGCTGTTGCTAATAACATGTCCAAAGTATGTGAGACTAAGTCTTGCCATCCCTGCTTCTAAGGAGTATTTTGGCTGTACTTCTTCCAAGACAGATTTTTTCATTCTTCTGGCAGTCCATAATATATTCAATATTCTTTGCCAACACCATAATTCAAGGACATCAGTTCTTCTTTGGTGTTCCTTATTCATTGTCCAGCTTTTGAATGCACGTGAGGTGATTAAAAATACCATGGCTCAGCCTAGGAAACCCTATCGGGCAGTTCTCCACTGTCATGCAGGGTTGCTATGAGTCAAAATCAATTCATGACACCTAACAACATCGATAATACACTCAGTAGTTAAAAATTATTGAGTACTTATTATGTAACAGGCTCCATGCTAAGTATTTTGTTTACATTCATTCATTTAATCCTTCCCACAGCCCTAGAGGCAGATACTATAACTATGCTTATTTTAAAGATAAGGAAATAGGCAAGAAAAGTTAAGTCACTTTCTAAGTTCCTTCAATTTCCTCTCTCCATTTTCTACCATGCTGGCATGTGAGTCCTTTCCTATGAGCCTCTAAATGTGGTGGTGACCTCTCGCCAGCCTGAGCGCCTTCAGGAGACGAGGTTCTTAAGCTCACTTACTATTGACTGTGATATAGCTGAGGTTCTCAGGCTTTTTTTGGTGTTCAGAGTGGGAGTAGGATTGGGAGTGAGTGATACTAGATGTCATCTAACTAGGGAACTCAAGAATGCCCAGATTCCACTCTGCCTATCCCTCTTTATCCCACCTCTGTTCATTACAAGCAACAATGGAAACTGAAAAAAAAAAAAGGTATCACTTTATTATTATCTAGGCTTATTACCTGATGGTTCAACACAAAACTCTTGATAGAATTGGGATTTCCCATTGCAGTTCAGGCTCATAGCCAAAGTGGGACCTCTTCCTCCAAACCTTATCTTCTGCCAGACCCCAAGACAGAAGCAGTGATCACCCTTAGCTACTGCTCTATATGAAGGGTAAAAATGACATACTTACCTACAGAAAGAAGGTAGAAGAGGAGAGGGCTACCTGCCCATTGCTCTGTGCCTTCTGAAAGCCCTGCTGACTCTACTTATTAGAAAATAGCCAGTGCCTTATATTTTGTCCGATCAGATTTAGAGCTTCTCGTTTGGGAGTAGAGTAGAGGGTTAGAAGAGGAAAGTGGAGACTTTCTTTTCCTTACGTTGGGGACTCTTCCCCTGTTATATAGAGAGCAGTCCTGTATAATTCCAGGTCCCTTGTGAGATTGTGGGTCCTGGTGAGAATCAGGAAAGGGGGGGGGAAGTGACTGCCCATTTCTTGTGAAAACAAGAGTCTATTACCCTGAGTCAAGTGATGTTGATTCTAGTCTGAAACAGCCACTCTTAAGCTGTGTGACCTTGATGTGGTCACATTCTGTTTCTTTTTCTGTTAAACGAGGCAAGCAGCTAGACTGAGGCTACCTCCCAATCGTTCAATCCTATTTCCCTCTGAGTCCTAAAGACGTGAGCAGTTAGTGGGTAAACCACTCTTCTAATTGTATATCTCCAGGATACATTTAAAGAATGAATGCCTAAAGGAAGTATAATTCTTGTCTCATACTGGGGTTTGCACAAGTTACTGTATTTTGTTGGAGTCATGATAAGATATATGGAGCTAATTTATATCCGTTTACAACAAAGTTTGCCCCTGAGTATGTAGCTAATTCATGTCACATCTGTGTTTCCTGAAAAATCACATAACCATAATGGACCTAATTTTCCAATTCTAGACTGTATAATGGGAGGTAGAAAGAAAAGTTAACCTTTCTCTGTTTGACTGTATTTCAGGTCAGACAATGCCTTGTGACTGTCATGATTGTGAATGATCAGTGCTCATTTTCCTTGCTTGACATCGTGCCATTAGAAAAGTCAAGGGCATTTCTCTAAAACTGCCCCAGGCCAGTATTTAAAACATTTAAATATTTGTGAAGGTGTTACTGAACTGTGTACACAGGAACTATGTGTATGTCAGAGTCTGCAGTCCAGAGAGTTTTGTGGTTTCAAGGCTGCTGCTTCTGCCTGTTTCTGAGCACATGCCCTTCTTTAACTTCAGCAAAATGTGGGTTGGTTTCAGTGAGAGTATTTTCCCTGGGAATTCCGGTCTTGAGACTTTGTTTCTTGTCCTCAAATGATCTTCTGCTAGAGTTGATCATCTTCAGTGATTCTCTGTACTGGCGAAAGTGGTTACAAAGGCCTGAATATGGATATCTGAGGGACAGCAATAGCCAGCAACTTTTTATTGCAGTTGTCTCTGTAATGTTTAGCATTTTGTTACAATAGTCTTGACTTTTCTTATTAAGAGATTGCCTCTTTTCTTCTTTCACATTCCTCAATAGATATTGTTTTAGTAAATAAACTGACTTCACCTATCTGATTCTCTTTTTATTTCTTTGCCACAGTTAGAAGTGATAGCAAGATTGTTTATTCCAAGCCCTGAGGGTACCCTTAGGGAAATTTGTTAAGAGTCAGATCTGTTATTTTGGCATTAATTAATCATGTGCCTGGTGTGTATTTTAGGAAATGTTCATTGTGTGCACAGCACAGTGCTATGTTACTTGGGGAGCACAAAGATAAAGGAGGAAGAGCTTTGTCCTCAAGAAACTCACATTTCAAAAGGAACTGCAGTTATGCCCAAGTGGCCATATTAGAAAGTGCAGTGATGGAAGTGCTAGATATACTCTAAAGGACTCAGAGAGAGACACCCATGCAAAGAGGGACAAATGATAAAATATGTTATCTGAACATAATCTTCACTATACCTGTTGCCATCGAGTCGATTCCAACTCATGGTGACCCCATAGAACTGCCCCATAGGGTTTTTCCAAGGCTGTAAGCTTTATGGAAGCAGACTGCCACATCTTTCTCTAGGGGAGCAGCTGATGGGTTTGAATGGCCAACCTTTCTATTAGCAGCTGAGCCCTTTAAGCCCTGTGCCACTAGGGCTCCTAATCTTCATTATAGGCCTCTAAACTTGAATAGAATTTATTAAGGAGAAGGCAGTGAAAAAAGGAATTAGAGAGCTGCCTCATATTTCTTCTAACTTTATAAATTTATAAATATATTAATGTGCCTTTAAAATGTACCTCTAATCAGGATTGGAACCCTGTTGGCACAGTGGTTAAGAGCTACGGCTGCTAACCAAAAGGTCGACAGTTTGAATCCACCAGCCACTCCTTGGAAACCCCACAGGGCGGTTCTACTCTGTCCTACGGGGTTGCTTTGAGTTGGAATCAGCTAAACAGCAGTTGGTTTGTTTTTTGTTTTAAATCGGGATTAGATGTATCTTTAACAATATTTCTCAAACTTGTTTTGTTTAAAACCATTCTGAAAGGAAAAGAAGTGTTGCAGGCCCACAATGTTGACTTTAACTAGTTTTATTTTAATGAAACCTAAATGTGTATGAATATAAAATCTTATAAACTTCTTATTCTTACAGCATTTAAAAACTATAAAACCAAAAGCCATACAAGTTAAATAAAAACTTTAAAATTCACTAACATTTGGATTGATATTGATGTGAGAAGATTTTATTTTTCAGAAGCCAAGTCACCAACATTGAAACCATTTCGATATTTTCATGCTTCTTGTTTCACTTGTGTTTGACTCACCTCTTTGGATTTTGCAGCTAATGGTCCTTCACGTGCATCCTTGGCATTATCGTGGTCATCATGTTTCCTTCTTAACAAAAATGTTATTTTTATCTATGGATTTATTGTTTTGATGAGCCAATTCATTTAATAGTATACCCCCAAATACAATAGTGGAGAAAATCTATACCATTGCATGTGTCCTCTGATGAGTAAATTCTATCATGTTTTCTGTTTTCAAACTATTGTGAAACTTTTGTTCTTAAAATAAGCCATGACATTTTTTACCCTTTGTTTGACATGCATGCATAATTTATTTTTAAAATCCACATCTTTTTTCTCTTTGGCCTTTGGCAACTTACATAATACATCACTTAGCCTCAGTTCATCGTTGTCATGATATAAACTAATACTGCAAAGGAAAAGTTTTGTCTTTGTAGTTGGTAAAAGAATTATGAATTAGTGGCAGACAGGGACTGTTGTTACAATATTTAACATCAAGGCCCTGCCCACCTAAGGGCAGCCAGGCTTGCTCCCCACCACTTTAAAAGTTCATATCTGACCACTGGGCACCAACTCCTACTTAAATGCAAACATGGGATGAAGCAAACATGGGGTGAAGAATAATCTGTCATAATTGTTATACAGATTATCCAAAATATGCCTACATCATTATTAATATTTTTGATCATCAAAGTGAAAATACAGAATGTAAACATTTTCCCAGAGCTTGAGATTATGTCTGCAGGCTTCTAATAGACAAAGACACCAGTTTGAGAAACACTAATCTATAGAACATTGGATAAACATCTGCTAACCAAGAAGTAGTTTCTGTTTTGTTTTTTTCTCCTTAGAAAAGATTGGTGACACTTCTGAGGATATCTGTTCACCTTTCTTTCTTCCTCAACCTTGATCTGCTCTCCCTCTCTCTTTTTAAATATTTTATTGTATTTAGGTGAAAGTTTACAGAGCAAATCAGTTTCCCATTCAACAAATTGTACACAAGTGTTCCATGACATTGGTTGCAGTTCCCACACTGTGTCAGCACTCTCCACATTTCCACCCTGGGTTCCCTGTTTCCTTTTGTCCTACCCCTTCTGCCTTCTCATCTTTACTTTTGGGCAAATGTTGCCCTTTTGGTCTCGTATAATTGTTTTTTCTATGGAGCATGTTCTTTTCGTGTGTCATTATTTATTTTATAGGCCTGTCTGTTGCTTGGCTGGAAGGTGCTTTCTGGGAATGACTGTAGTTCCAAGTCAGAGGAGTGTCTTAGGGTCATAGTCTTGGGGGCTCTTCCAGTCCCCAGCAGGCCAGTAAGTCTGGTCTTTTTTTCATGAATTTGATTTTTTGTTCTGCATTTTTCTCCTACTCTGTCAGGGACACCCTGTATTGTGATCCCCGTCAGAACAGTTGGTATTGGTAGCCAGGCACCATCTAGTTCTTCTGGTTTCAGGGTCATGTAGGCTGTGGTACATGTGGTCCACTATTCCTTTGGACTAATTGCTCCGTTGAGTCTTTGGTTTTCTTTACTCTCCTTTACTCTGGACAGGAAAAGACCACTAATTGTATCTTAGATGGCCACTTGCAAGCTTTTAAGACCCCAGACACTACTCAACAAAGTAGAATATAGAACATTGTTTTTATGCACTATCTTATGCCAGTTGATGTAGCTGTCCCCTGAGTCTATGGTCCTTAGCCTTCAAGCATAGTATCTTCATGCTGGGAAGTGTTTGGTTGTGCATAATAAGTTTCCTTGACTGTGCCCCTTACGTGTTCTGTTGTTTATATGAATAAACATGCAACATCTACAAATATGTATGTAGAGATATCCGCAACCTAACCTATATCTGCAGGTGAGTGTGCTCTCTTACGCCCTCCCACGCCTCTTTAGCATACCTGTTTACCTATGTATATTACAATATACATAGACCGAAGAAGAATTGACGCCTTTTAATTATGGTGTTGTCGAAGAACATTGAATATACCATGGACTGTCAGAAGAATGAACAAATCTATCTTGGAAGAAGTACAGTTGGAATACTCCCTAGGAGCAAGGATGGCAAGACTTCATCTCACATACTTTGTCATGTTATCAGGAGGGACCAGTCCCTGGAGAAGGACATCATGCTCAGTAAAGTAGAGGGTCAACAAAAAAGAGGAAAAGCCTCAACGAGATTAATTGACCCAGGGGATGCAACAGTGGGCTCAAGCATAGCAACGATTGTGAGGAAGGCTCAGGACCGAGCAGTGTTTCATTCTGTTGTACATAGGGCCGCTGTGAGTCTGAACTGACTCGATGGCATCTCACAACAATCTACCTATGTATCCCTTCGTAAATTATTGTTTGTTAATACTGTTGTTGCAGGATTGTCTATTGCTGTAGTTGTCCTTTGTTCTTGTGTTCCTTCCCGTGTCTTCCTTTGCCTTTGTCGTGTTGTGCTTACTTCTCCCATATAGTGCATTGCCCTTCCCTTCACCAGTACTACCAAATGTCTTCTATTTAGTAACTTACCCTCCCTCTCCCCGTTCCTTGGTAACCATCAAAGAATGTTTTTTTCTGTGTGTAAACCTTTTCTTGTTTTTTTAGAATAGTGGTCTCATACAATATTTGTCCTTTTGTGATTGGCTTATTTCACTCAGCGTAATATCTTCCAAATTCATCCATGCTGTGAGATGTTTTGTGGATTAGTTGTTGTTCTTTATTGTTGTGTAGTATTCCATTGTGCATATGTACCACAGTTTGTTTATCCATCCATCTGTTGATGGGCGCTTAGGTTGTTTCCATCTTTTTGCTATCGTGAATAATGCTGCAGTGAACATGGGTGTGCATATTCTATTCATGTCACTGCTCTTATTTCTCTAGGGTATATACCTAGGAGTGGGATTGCTGGATCATATGGTATTTCTATTTCTAGCTTTTTAAGAAATCACCATATTGTTTTCCATAGTAGTTGTACCATTTTACATTTCCACCAGCAGTGTATAAGAGTTCCAGTCTCCCCACAACCTCACCAGCATTTGTTGTTTTCTGTTTTTTTGATTAGTGCTATTGATGTGGGGGTAAGATGATACCTCATTGTAGTTTTAATTTGCATCTCTCTGAGGGCTAATGATTGCAGGCATCTCTTTATGTGTTTGTTAGTCGCCTGAATGTCTTCTTTGGAGAATTGTCTGTTCATGTCCTTTGCTCATTTTTCATTTGGATTGTTTGTCTTCTTGTTGTTGAGGTATTGAAGTTTTTTATATACTTTAGAGATTAAACCCTTGTCTGATATGTTGTAGCCGAAAAATTTTTCCCAGTCTGTAGGTTCTCTTTTTACTCTTTTGGAGAAGTCTTTTGATAAGCGTAAGTGTTTAATTTTTAGGCAGTCCCATTCTTCTAGTTTATCTTCTGCTGTTTGTGCATTTTTAGTTATGGTTGGTATACTACTTATGCTGTGTATTAGGGCCCCTAGGGTTGTCCCTATTTCTTCTTCCATGATCTTTATATTTGTAGGTTTTATATTTAGATCTTTGATCCATTTTGAGTTAGTTTTTGTGTATGATGTAAGGTATGGATCCTGTTTTGTTTTTCTACAGATAGATATCCAGTTTTCCAGCACCATTTATTAAGAGACTGTCTCTTCCCTATTTAATGGGCTTTCGCCCTTTGTCAAAGATCAGCTGTCCCTAGGTAGATAGATTTACTTCTGGGTTCTCAGTTCTGGTCCATTGGTCTATGTATCTGTCGTTGTACCAATACCAGGCTGTTTTTACTACCGTGGCTGTGTAGTAGATTCTGAGATCAGAAGTGTGAGACTTCCTACTTTGTTCTTCTTCAATAATGCTTTACTTATCCATGGCCTCTTTCCTTTCCATATAAAGTTTGTGATTGGTTTTTCCACCTCATTAAAGAATGCTGTTGGAATTTGGGTCAGGATTGCATTTTATCTATAGATCACTTTGGGTAGTATTGACATTTTTGCAATGTTAAGTCTTCTATCCCTGAGCATCATATGTTTTTCCATTTACATAGGTCTTTTTTGGTTTCTTGTGTAAGTTTTTATACAAGTAGTTTTATTTGTATAAGTCTTTTATGTCCCTGGTTAGATTTATTCCTAAGTATTTTATTTTGGGGGGTTGATCTGCTGTCTTGACAGTCAATAAACTAATGCCTTCTTTGCTTCAAGCATGAAAGACCCTCATACATCGCTTTAGACTAGGAGAAGTGTAAGGCCTAAATACATTTCAGTTAAATGAACAAAACAATTTAAATATTTTCACATAATTCTATAATTGCATGTTGACTTTCTCTCTTCCACTGCACCATGAGCTCCTTGAGAGAGGTACTGTGTCTTACTCCCTATTGGATTCCCAGTGAGTGGCACCATGCCTGGCACATAGTGGGTGCTCAGAAAATATTTGCTGAAGAATGAATGAATGTCAGTATAAGAAAGTATTTAGTGGTGTGATGTGCATCAAATGACCTGCTCCAGTGTCTGGTTCCTGTAAGCGTATGACCCTTAATCTGTCATTATGGTAATTAATAAGCTGACTTGGTAGAGAACTGGTTCTAGCCTGACTCTAGTATGTTCTCACTTGAGGAATCAGACGAGTTGCTGTCACTGCCTAAAAGTTATTATTTGGAAAATGATGAAAGGTTTCCCAGTTGGCACATTTCCTCTGGTGCCTTCCTTCATCCCTTTCCTCACTCTGTCATCCTTGTGACTCAGGAAGCTCTGATGCTTGTCTTATTCACAGGAAACCTACAGGCCATAGTCCAGTGCATGATATCTTTACTATCATTCAATCCACCCTGCAAAGCTCCAGTTAAGAAAGTTGGGGAGAGTGCTCAGCCTCTTTGTTTTTTGGTTTTGTTCTGTTTGCCTAAGGTCATTGTGATGATAGACTAAGGAAATAAACTGTATTTGTTGGAGATAGCTTTTGATTCTTTAGATCAGAGCATATGGTTACTGACCCTTATGAGAGTACTTCTTTGGTTGAGTTATTGCTTATTTTCTCCAAGATAACTTGTCTGTAATTTTGCTTTTTTAAACCAACTTTTATATGTCTTATCAAAAAGTTATTCACCAGATAATCGGCCTTGGTTTCCATCACGTGTTTCAGACATATGATTGCAACACTTGAGGGAAAATGTTCTGCCTGGTTCAAGCCTGCAAAATAAAATAACCCCAGGCAAAGAGGCTGGCCTTTCTGAACAATTTCTCTGCATACATATCTGCCATTTATTTCTTACTAGTCTTTTTTTTATATATGTAGTCATTAGCTACTGGCAATATGGGACAAAAAAGAAAATTTGCAAATATTAAATGTTAGATGCTTCATATATTAACACATTATTTAAAATGAATTTAGCTAGAAGAAACTGAGGACTGAATTTTATTTATCACTTTTAGTAAGATATGGGTCAGAATCAACTCGACGGCAATGGGTTGGTAAGGTATGAGTCAGAATCAACTTGACAGTAATGTGTTGTTTTTTTTTTTTTTAAGTAAGACATATAGCTAGGGGTAAATCAATTGATGTTTTTTATCTGAACAGTTAAAACTTGCCTTCTTCCTCATTGCCTTCAAGTCTGTAAGAAATCTTAAAAGAATTCAAAATTTGAAAATTTTAAGTGCAACAAAACTTTATGAAAATGTCAAATGGAAATTCAAGATCCCCTATAGATGATAACTAAATCTAAATACTTACATTGGAGATTGATGCTTTATTTCATAGTGCAGGAATCATGATAGAATATGTTGTCATTAGTACTCAGAACAAAATTGCATATCTGTGTTGGCCCCTATGT
The DNA here is from genome assembly GCF_000243295.1 of Trichechus manatus latirostris. Taxonomy (NCBI): domain Eukaryota; kingdom Metazoa; phylum Chordata; class Mammalia; order Sirenia; family Trichechidae; genus Trichechus; species Trichechus manatus. The sequence goes on along the minus strand of NW_004443992.1, from coordinate 3,428,751 downwards.
TCCAACCAAATGCGGTGCCTTTAGTACCAGTAGATAGTTTATGTTCTTATTTTTTTTCCTCATCTTATACAAACTAATGCTGGTATGCTTTGAGATAGTATGAAGGAAATGAGGGAAAACAACTAGGAAAATTTTTTATTAAAATTTTATTTGTATAATGAATTAAAGGTAGTATCATGAAGATGACTCATCAAACAAGGAGGAAAAAGCTGGTGTTATAACATCTATCTATTAAAAAAATCAGAAAAATAAGCCACATTGTTGTATTTAACATTTATACAGGTACGCACACAGTCTGTTGCCCTGGCTGTAGTAACTGGAGGGAAGAGTCGTACACTTTTATATTAAATATATTATGCACAGAGACTCTGCTTCCAAGTAGGAATGTGCTCAACACATACAACTTAAAGGTATACCCTTAGGAATATACATAAATATCCCTATACAATCCCTTTTTGGAATAGCAAGATCAGCCTGAGTGGGGTAGACTGTTGCTTAGATTTCAGACCTACAACAGACTTTAACTCAAAGAAGAGACAGAGTTTTATTGGCTGGCTTGTACTACTGTCTTCAGTAGTATTTGGAGAGCAAAATGATCAAGGCAATAAAAGAATCTTCTTTTTCCAGTATAGAGCTAAGCAATGTTGATGGTTACGAGGTCTTCCTTGAAGGCAAGCACCCACTCTCTCTTGGATGTGTATTCCTAGGATGTATGTTGCACATAATAGGTACCCAAAATGTTGTCACCATTATTTTTAAAATGGCACCTAAAGCACTGAATTATATTCCCAAAGCCTAACATTTATATTTTGAGCTGTTTCTTTGCTTGAACAGGGAGAAGATTCAGTTTATCCGAACTGAAGGAACCCCAGGATTGGTGCGTCTTTCAAGTGATGCAGACCTTGTTATGTTGCTGAGGTATGTAACATTAGTTTTTTAAGTAGAGATTCTCCTGTCAGCAGATATTATGGAGCATTTCAGAAAGTAATATGCTAATCTCGGTAACTCAAAAATGTATCCTTTATTCTTGAAGACTTGTGGAAACACTTATGTTGAAGATTTAGTATGCTGATTTAGTGATAATTCATTTCAGATTGCACTTCTTGTCTTTTATTTCTGCCTGATTTCTTTTTTTTTTTTTTTTTCCTTTTTAATCCTGCTGGGAAAGGAAATGGTCTCAAAGAAGGGAAGGGTTGTAGAAGGCCTGTGAATAGAATTTCCCACTCAAAACAGAAGAGTATCTGAATAAAGTGCACATGATTTACCCCTTCAGAGTAGAACAGAGATCACTTATTATTTTCTGTCAATTTATTTCTTAAAATGTGCTTTGTTCCCTTTTACTGATTTGAGACATTATTTATGGTTTTGAGAGTGTAGGTGTAGGAAATCAGACTAGAAAGCTGAAATTTGGTCATTCACTGCCAACTCAATAGCCCTTCATAAAACTGACAAAGGAGAAAAGAGCTGGTGTTATCACATATATCTATCTATTGACAGTTTTCAAAAGACTTTCTCATTTTTGGAGCCCTGGTGGCCAAGTGGTTAAGAGCTACAGCTGCTAACCAAAAGGTTGGCAGTTCAAATCCACCATTTGCTCCTTGGAAACCCTATGAGGTAGTTCTACTCTGTCCTAGAGAATCATTATGGAGTCACTATGAGTCAGAATCGATCCAATGGCAGCAGGTTTGCTTTACGCAGTGGTTGGGACGCCCACCACTGCAACCTTCATAGAATTAAAAGGGATGTCATTCTGAGCCACTCAGGCAATATTTGTTTATCCTAGAATGGTAAGGACCTCATTCTTGTTATTCATGATGGTCCTGACTCTGACCATTTCTGCTGCCTGCTTGAAACTTGCCATAATTGTAAAACTAAAGCCAAAAATTATTTTCCTTTACTGTATAGTTGAAGCATAATTAAAAGGAATGTAATCACTTTCCAAAGGAGCCCTGGTGGTACAGTGGTTAAAGAGCTCAACTGCTAACTGAAAGATCGGCAGTTCAAACCCACCAGCTGCTCCCTGGGAGAAAGGTATGACAGTCTGCCTCTGTAACGATCTACAGCTTTGAAAACCGTATGGGGCAGTTCTACTCTGTCCTGTAGGGTTGCTAGGAGCCAGAATCAACTTGACAACAACAGATAAATCACTTTCCTGACTTTGAACAAAACTTTGGACGAGGGGGGTCACCACTCAGTCTAGGGGGTGGTCCCTAGACTATGGTGTATTGAGCTAGTACTGAAAGCAGCATATAGAGTATGATATTCTCCTTTATAGTATGGTTGGTAATAAAATAGAAAGCTGTGTTACAAAACTGTGGCTGAGTTATGACTTTCACGTCATTCTAGAAATCTAAGGTTTTTTTCATTTAAACTAAAAAAAACCCTGCTTTTAGGAATATTTTTTTAAAAAATTATAAAGCAGAATTTCCTGATTTGTTAAATAATTTCCTTATTTAACAAATCTCCTTTAAGTAATCTTTAGATGGTATAGTCCTAACTATTTTAAGTTATAAAATAGCTTAGAGTATATGTACTTTGATACATGAGTTTCTATGTGTTAGATAGTTAAACTAAAAAGTATTTGAAAACTTATTTACAGAAAAAGAGCAATACCATATTTACCTCCCTTGGGGAAAATAAGCACGTTCTCTGTAGCTAATGAGCCCTTGGAGAAGCTTGAGAAATTCTCTTATATATAATAGTTCTATAACTGTTACATCAGAGCCCCGGTGGCACAGTGGTTAAGAACTTGGCTGCTAACCAAAAGGTTGGCAGTTTGAATCCACCTGCTCCTCCTTGGAAGCCCTATGGGGCAGTTCTGCTCTGTCCTGTAGAGTCACTATGAGTCAGAATTGACTCACTGGCAACGGGTTTGGTTTTTGGTTTTATAACTACTACACACAAATGATGTTATTCAATATTATACTCTTATACTATAGTGATCAAAATATATTTATTATTTTAAGAATGGTACACAGTGACACACTGTATTACATGTGCATGCTTTATAAATAATATTTAATGATTATTGAAAAATGTTGAGTTTTATACATATCCTCAGTTCTTTATTTTTTTATTTTACTTTGAAATTTCATTTCTTTGAATCACTGACTCTGTAAACTCAAACAACTGTACTTGCGGCATATATCATGGGAGCCTTGTGTCTTTTTTTTAAACTTTGTTTATTTCGTAAAGAGGAAAATCACTCTTGATACAGATGGACTTGATTATCAGTAAGCTGCAATGTAAAGATATGGTATAGCTCTAAGAAATTGTTCTATTTAAAATAAACCAGCATGAAGTTATTTTCCAATGTCTATTATGAAGCTAAGGAATTTTAAAATTATCTTGTTACTTTTATTATTGATTATTCTACCTCATATATTCTTTCAGTAACTCACCTCATGTAAAAATGTGGCTCTACAGAGGCACTCACTTATTTTCCTGAGTTTCACTCATTGTATAAATAAGTGGTGATCTTATTACCATGGATAAGCATAAAGAGGAGCCATCTTTATTTATCTGATTTGTGAACTTTAAAATATAACATTTTGACATATTTCTATATTGAAGTACTTATGAAGTCTGTTGCAGAAAAGCTTTTATACAGTCTGCTTTATGAACATAGAATAAATAACACTTTATAATGTTTCTTCATTTTATGAGCTCACTAATTTCATTATTATGCAAAATGAGATCAATGTTCCCGAACTTTCTGATACACAGCACCTTTAGTATCTCTGATTTTTTCACAGTGTCCTGTACCAAAAGAAATAAATTCAGTTTAAGTAGTTAGGTCCAAGCAACTTAATGAGTATTTATATCCTAACAACTTAGTAGCCAATTAAAGATATGATATACATAGATTGAAGGAAAAATAATATTTTTATTTCATTCTTGAATAATCACAGTTACTCACACCTGGGATGTGCGCACTTGTTGGTCAGTGTAAAACTTCTCAAACTTGGAATCAGACTGTATACTGTCACCTACGTTTCTGTTCCATGTTAATTTTCCTGCAGTACTTGTTTTTTATCACAGCAAATGCCCAAAACCTAGCTTCACAAAGCTATGAACTACCTTGAGCTAGTAGTTTACACAGTGTTCAAAACTTAAGATAGCCTGTTTGGGTGCATCACATCTATATAATTTTTAAAAATCCATAAGGCAAAACTATATATTGTTCATATACGTATTATATATAATTATTTTAATTAAAAACAAGAGTTCTCTTATTATTTTTATTCTATTTTGTCAAGTGTTTATGGATTTGAGTAGTATTTGAGTAGGATTTGAGTAGTATAATCAGTAGTACTTTATTATAATATTTAATAAAATGGGATTTCAAGATCTCAGGTCCCTTGGTTACTATCTTTTAGAAGAGTATTAGAAACAGAAATTTCAATATGGAGGAAAAAGAAGACAATTGAATAATCTCAGGTCAAAATCATGACATTTTGAAAACAGGGTATAAAGGAAGCTAATTATTTAGGAGTTGTAATTATTTAGCAGGTGTTTTGTTTGATTTTTCTTTTAATTCTCCAGTTAAACCCTAAGCTCTCTGAAGACTGGGACCCTGCTGTATATTTCCTGGAATAAAAATGTCGAGCATACTTTGTGTATTTATTATGGGCTCTTAATAAACATTATCTATTGTGTTTGAATCTTGTTTCCAAATCTATAAACTCAGGTACTATTTTCAGATAAACACTTAAACTCAAACTACATGTTAAAGTGGTGAAATAGAAATCATGTTGTCCAAAGTTGTAGGCAAACTAGCAAATAACCACAGGTTTTACGAAAGTGATGACAGTCAGCTCTTTTGTCCCAAGGATTACCTGCAGGAGAAGGGGCAGGTGCTCCCTTTGGGATGTGAACTGGACCATGGATGGAATGGGTCAGAGTGAGAGACTGACTATCCTACTCACTGTGGAAACAAGGTCCCCCTACCCCACACTGCTTTGGCTAAAACATGCCTTTTGTGTCTTGTCTTTCCCCAGTTTATTTGAAGAAGAGATAATGTCATATGTGCCTCCACATGCCTTACTCCACCCCAGCTACTGTCAGTCCCCACGTGGCTCCCCTGTGTCCTCTCCTCAGAACTCGCCAGGTGAGTCCACGTGCTCTTTGCAGGGAATTCTTGGGGGAAAGAGCCCTAATGTGGGACATTCTCTCCTTAATAAAGGGTACACTTAAGATATATTTTTTAATGTTAGCACAAGTACATGTTGTGTGTCATTTACTGTCTCTTAGAATGACCTTATTTCCATGAGAATTCATTTGGACAGAAAGGTAATGAAATTCCAGACCAGGAGCATAAATGTTAGTACTGTGATATATTCAGAAATAGAATTTACTTTTCATTAAGTTATATTGTGCCTAATGTATCTTGGAAATATGTGTGCACAAAATACTATGTTAGCTCTTTGGATTTAAGAAGTTCTAGTTAGGAGACCAATTTGATGGCTATTAAAAAAAATCTCAAGAAATAATATAGAATTGATGGATATTTTACAACTTTCAAGAAATAATATAGAATTAAAACTGGTCAGTTTAGTGGACTTGGATATTTTTCCCTGAAATACTCACCAACTTTATTAGATAGGAAGAGCAGAGACACATGGGCAGATAGAACATGTTGACAGATGAAACAACCTAAAATTTGTAAGTTCAAATTTGTTTTGAAAGAGATGATATGAATGATGGAGTAGATGAATGAATGAATGAATGAGAGAAAAATGCATCCCTAGCACATGTTTTTTTAAAGCAAGGTTGTCATGATGTTGACAGAATATCAGCTATGTTTATTATAGACAATGTATTGTTCACACTTTAACAGCTGTCAGAATTTAAAACTATTTTAATAGAAACCCAAACTCCGTATGTGTCATTAAAACCTGCTGTGTGTTCTTTGATGTAGAACATGTGTATTCACATACTGTTATGCCAGTAAAGCTGCAGCCTAATTGAATACCACGAACAGGAAAAGCTCTATTAATGTGTTCATTGAACTCGTATTTATTGAGCATCCAACTATGATCCAAACACTGAATTAGACCCTAGTGCAACAAAGATGAATAATACAGTCTCTGCCTTTGAAGAACTCATGGTGGAGCAGTGGAGGCAAGTGAGTCAACAAATGACTCTCTAAAGCTCTGTGGTTAGTCCTGTAATGAAGATCTGTATGGGAACACAGATGTGGGAACAATTATTTCTTTAGAGTTGAGGACCAGGTGTTTGTGGAAAGATAAAGACAACAGGTATAAAGTGGAGCCTTGAGGGATGGTACTAGGAATCTACCAGGTAGACCAAAGGAAGGAGGACATTCTAGGTAAAGGGACAGCATAAGCTAATCCATAGAGGCATAAAAGTAGTTTATAGCAAATTAATGAGTACAAGTGAAGGAAGTTCTCAAAACTTAGGCTAGGACCAGTTGATCACTGAAGCCTTTCTTTGTATGAGAGAAATGAGTTGGGAGGCTGTTGTGTTAACACAGATGATACGAAGGGCTTGACTAGGCAGTGGCAGCGGTAATGGAGATAAGGTGATGAATTCAAGGGATGTGTAGAATGGACTCATCAGGATTTGGCATACAGGTAGGATGTAAGAGTTGAAGAAGAGGGAGGAGTCAAGGCAAACTGAGTCCCATCCCCCCACCCTCTTATACTGCCCCCTCCCAACCCCGCAACTAGACTACCAAGCAGATAGTAACACCATTCACCAAGAAAGGAAAAACATTAGACTAGAGAGGAGAGGTCAGATGCGTTTGTTTTTGGATATGTTTTGTTGAGGAATCTGAACCACCGACCTGAGGGTACCCAAAGATAATTGGAAAAGACAGTCACAGAGCTCAGGGGAGGTGGGCAGCTAGGAATATAGGTGTACTGCAGTGAAGATCAGAGGAACCAGGGAGGACAAGTCAGTGAAAAGAGGAGAAAATAACAGGATGGTAACATGGAGGACCCTGGTATTTAAGGGTTGGGCTGAGGTAGAGGAGCAAGTGAAAGAAAAAGAGCCAACAGATTTTGGGGGAGAATTAAGAAATCTTTCCAAGGTATCCAGGTTTTGAGGAGGAGATAGTGATTAATAAGGTCAGGTGCTCAAAGGTTAAGGAAGGATGAGGTCTGAAAAGAGGCCATTAGATTTGAAAACCATGAAGTTATGTATGGCCTTTGTCCAAGCAGTTTCCATGAAGTAATAGATTATAAACTGGATTGTGACCAGTTAAAGAATGATACAGGATGTAGAGTGTAGAATATACTTTTCCTGAAGTATAGAAGTGGAAAGAAAACACAATAGGACCATAGTTAGAAGGATAGGAAGAGTTAAGGGAGGGGTTTTAGGATGGGAAAGTTGAGCATGTGTGTGTACAGAGGTCAGATGATCTGGATGAAAGGAAAGTGGTTTATTGAATGGGGCAAAGAAGCAACAGCCACCAGCGCACAAGCTACAGAAAGACTGGGCACTGGAATCAAAAGCGTAGATCAAGTTGGAACAAAGTAGGGACACCTATTTTGAATGACACATGATGCAAGGAACTAAGTATACGAGACTACAGGTAAATTTAAAGGTGTAAGGAGGGAAATTGTTGAAATTCACAGCTGGCCTCAGTCACTTACCAACTGTGAGACTTCGGGCAATTTACCTCCCTCACTGAACTGGAATTTCTTTTTCTGTGAAGTGGGCATAATAGTAATCATCTCCCATGGTTATTTTGGGGAGATCACCCAGTCTGGCGTCTGGAACATAACAAGCAAACAATAAATTTACTTATCCTTTTTCTTCCTTTCTGGATAGTATTCCAAGGAGTATAGTTTGTCAATATTTAAACCATGAATAACTGGAAGAATCCACTTCTCCCTGATATGCAGGACTGGCTGCCTATGTATTGTGAATGGTCTTTATCTTAGCAAGAGCCTATGCTGAAGTTTAAAATGGGTTGTCCTTTACCTAATGCTTTGTGGTTAAAGAAATGAAGCTGTGTGCAGTGTGGCTTATGCCAGTCAAGGCTCTCCAGGCCTTGTCTGTGACCCCATCCTTCCTGAAAAAAAGGCAGATCCCCAGATTCTGTCTTCTCTGACCCCTGTGGAGCCATGCTCTTTGAGACTGACTGACATGTCTCTGCATGAACATGCTCAATGGTAACTAAGTTCACTTCTTCATTTAGCACCACAGATGCGTATGAGTAATCCATGGTGGTCATAAAATACATTCTGGAAACTTAGATTTTTAAAGTTAAACATTTTCCAAAGGCATGTATAACCCAAATCTGTCTAAATTGCTAGCGATGTTTGTCATGTTTTTAATTTTCAGGAAGAATCATCTCCATATTTTTGGCCTACTCTGTTTCATTGGGCATTGTGTGATCTTGAAATTGGGATGGACTGCCTGATATCAGTTGAAATAACTATAACTAATTCCACATGATTCAAGGGCAGGCCTGACTAACCTTGCTTACCCTATGGAGAAATCGCCTCAGTTTCTTTGAGTAAAATAGCCTTTCCTTTCGCCAGTATTCCTAAATTTTTTGTGAAAGCAACATTTCAAATGTTCTAAAAAGTGTTCTGCTGCTTCTTCTTGTGGCTGGAATGTCACCATTTTTAGTGGTGTGAGACTAATATTGGTAAATTATGACAATAATAAATTGTAATGATCTTCTTTCTGAACCCCTAGTAACCAGGTAAGCTTTCCACCCTTTTCCTCATTCCAAGCACATGTACATGTCTTTTCAAGTACAGAGATCAGGGAAGCGGGTGGGGGGCTTTGGAAACTTTGACTCACTGCTTTTTGCAGCTGTTAGAGTGCTCACCTAAAATTTGTCAAAATTTTGCAATGTGAAAGTTTGTTTTTCTAGGACCGTTATAATGTCAACCCTGACCTCAGCTATGCTAAAAGGAAAAGATCTTTCCAAACACCGTATGGTTTAGTAAGCCAAATATGGGACCCAGAAATGTGAGCATCTTTTGTAGCTGCACATTTCTAGGAATTTAAATCAATAACACCTAATTTATCTAATATTGTTGGAGATGTGCTCACTTACATGAATTTTCCAGGTAACTGGAGCTGTGATTTTTTAAGTACCAGAAAACATTTGTTTAACCCGCCATTTGCTGAAACCCTTTCAAAAATCCGCTATATTTTCCCTGCTTTCCTATGCACCATACATTGAGGATTTGCCAGATTGTTTTGGATCATTGTGACAGTGAGTTATGGTGCAGAGCTGTTGTTACTTGACTAGAACTGGAGTGCCTAGAAGCTAGTACCAGTACCAGGTCACACTCAACAGAAGTAAAGCAGACTCAGATAGCACTGAAGACCCACATGGGTCTTTACTGAAGGTTGTCTTGAAGGAATGGATGTGAGAGGAAATTATTTCTCCCAAAATGTAATGTGACCCCCTGAGGATCCTCTTTTCCTATCCCTTCCTTTCCCCAAAATGTTAGCATCTTAGCAGTCACCCATCTCATTGCCTACTCTTTTCAAAAAAAATATTCTCTCTCTCTCGTTCTCTCTCTCTCTCCCCGTTTCCTTCCCTCCCTCTCTTTCTTTCTTCTTTCTCCCCCTTTCCTTCCCTCCCTCTCTTTCTTTCTTCTTTCCCCTCACCTTTCCCACAGTCCCTGAAGTAGCTTTACACCTGTTTTTATAAAGAGTGTTCTATTCCTTTCTCTTTACTTAGCCCTATAAAGATGCTCCAGGACCCAAATAGCACAAATGTAGGATGCTCCCTGGCTTGTTGGGAGTGGGGGAGTTGTGATTCCCAAGACTCAAGGAAAGTTGCAGATACTGTCCTTGCCACAATATAGAGGTGTGTTGCTTGGTTTGTTTTCAGTCTCCGTTGGGTCCTATCCTGGTGCTGTCGAGGATACTCTCATCGGCATACCCTTCAGCTTTCCCTTTTTAATAAGTTGCTTCTAATTTGCCAAGATCTGAGAGATCAAATTATCAAAGTCTTTTTTGTTTGTTTGTTTGTTTTTGATAAATGGCAGGTAAATGAGAGCATCAGCAAACAATGACCTGAGGGCATTTTACTGTTCTTAGGGAGTAAAGCTAAAATGCAAGGACTTCAGTAGTGCTTGTGCTTTGTGCCATCTGTTTTAGAGGGGTTTTTGTTTTAAGTTTCAGTGTTCAGCTATGTTCCAGAACATGGAGTCTTCCAGAAATTATTGTATTGATCAATGCTTTGTTCTCATTCACTAACAGGGAATGTTTAAAAAAAAAAAAAGGCATAGAGATTTTTGTCAGAAGGTGAACAAAGAGAGAACTGGGCTTTTGAGCCCTCCCAGTACAGAGGCCTGGAGCAGTCCTGGAGCAGGACAGCTCCAATCCCATCCATTGCAGCGCACAAGTAATCAAAGCGATCTGGGTTCCATGCTGCACACCCAGAATCAAAAAAGGCCTAAGATTTTTTTAGTGTCACCTGAAGTATTTTGTCATGTAGTATTCTTTAGTTTGTATGTAACTATGCAGTTTTGTAGTAGTAGATTTGAATAGTGTAACCTTTTATATGGAAGTACTTTGAGTCCATCTAGCAATAATAAGGATTCCCTGGCCGGTGCAAATGGTTAACATGCTCAGCTGCTAGCCAAAAGGTCAGAGGTTCAAGTCTACCCAGAGGTGTCTCAGAAGAAAGGCTTGGTGATCTACTTTCAAAAAACTAGCCATTGAAAACCCTATGGAGCACAATTCTACTCTGACACACAACGGGGTCACCATGAGTTGAAATCGACTCCCTGGCAACCGGTTAGCAACAATGAAGGAAAAAAAACCTAGTAATGTTTTCCTGCAAAAAATTGATATAATGCTGGTAATCCAAGTCAGTCCTTCATGTGACCATTTACTCTAGGTAACATTGATCTTTTTAAGACCGTAATGACCATAAAATTACTGTTTATTTATAGAGTATTATATCCTAGAACTTCACTTGCAGATATGGTTCCTATACAATCCTATTAAGCTCAGTCTTTGAAGAACATTTTTGAGTAGAAGCAATATTGTTCCTGCCCTGGAATTTCTTGGCAGTTGCACCTGACTTGCAGTAAGAATTTCACAAGAGCCAACAGCATAATTTACTGTAATTTTTAAACCATGAAGTAATGTGTAAATGATTTTTTTCATAATAGAACTATTAGCAAAAGAATTTTTGCGCTTAACAATTTCTGTCTCGAGTCTCCATGATTCAGTCCCATTACGTAGAGCGTAAATGGAGTCAGAGCTAATTTTTACAAAGTGTCTGTACAGATATTGATGGAATTCATTATGGCATTTCCCACATACCTTTAAGCATCTCAAATTATCCAGTAATAGTATATGTGTCATTTTTTAAAGTAATGAGCTCTTCAAGAATCAGGTTTCTTTTGAGTTCTGAAAGATTTTCATTCAGTCCTTTGCTCTTCTGTTTCTCTTCCCTATCAATGATCATGCTCCTGAAAGCTGATTCATTGTGGCTGCTTTTTGGGTTATCTGGGTTTAAAAAAAAACCAAAACCAAAACCCATTGCCATCGAGTTGATTCCAACTCACAGGGACCCTGTAGGACAGAGTTGAACTACCTCATAGGGTTTCCAAGGAGTGGCTTAACCACTGCACCACCAGGGCTCCTAGTCTGCAATTTTTCAGACTTGTGCACGGACAAGTTTATTCTGCTACCCTGAGTGGACTTGTACTGTGCTGTGCTGCCCCTTCACCATCCAGGAAAGGAGGCTGTGCTCATGGAGACTATGTCCCTTCGTGTTGCAAACAATGCCTTTCAAACACACAGGAAGTGTTTGCCCTCTGTTTAGCTCTGGATGCTGCCCAGGTGATCATTGATTGCATTTGACCTTCCTCCAGGGGTTAAAGGTTCGCAACCTTGGTTGCACATTGGAATCACCTGGAGAGCTTTAAAAACAGTGATGACTGGTCCCCACCCCAGACATTCTGATATAATGCGTCTTCGGTGTGGCCTGAATGTTGCTATTTTTAAAAACTTCCTAAGTGATTCTGTGAGGCATTGGTGGTTCGGTAGTAGAATTCTTGCTTTCCATGTGGAAGACGCGGCTTCAGTTATCAGCCAGTGCACCTCCACTCTGTCAGTAGAGGCTTGCATGTTGCTACAGTGCTGAACAATTTTCAGCAGAGCTTCCAAACTAAGACTATCTAGGAAGAAAGGCCTGGCGATCTATTTCTGAAAATCAGCCAAGGAAAACTCTATGCTTCTCCACTTTGAGACCAGAAAAACTAGATGGTGCCTGGCGACCACTACTGATCAGGGACACAATAGATGAATCCTGATAAAAAGGGAGAAAAATGTGGAACAGAGCCTCAGATTCTTAAAGAATACAGACTTAATTGGATCTATTGAGTCTAGAGGAATCCCCAAGACTATGGCCCTGAGTTGCTCTTCAAACCTTGAATTGAAACTATACTTTGAAGTCACCTTTAAACTAAGTAACAGGTTAGCCCAAGAGTAAAGATTGTTACCCTTGAGTTTTGCATTAAAAAAAAAAAAATTATGTAAGACCAAAGGGTCAACATCTATTTTAGAACATAGATGAGAAGGTTGGGGTCAGGAAGTTGAAGTGAAACAACTAGAACAGAAATAATGAGAATGTTGACACAGTGTGAAGAATGTAACCAATGTCACTGATCATTATGTCTAGAAACTGTGGAACAGGAGTGGGTTTTGCTGTGTATATTTCACCAAAAATAAAATTAAATATTTAAAAAAGAAAACCCTATAGATCACACCAGTCTGATCCACAACCGATTGGGCAGCATTTCATTCCTTTTTGCATAGGGTCACCATGAGTTGGGCGCCGACTCAGTGGCAGCTAACAACAGGTGATTCTAATGTGCAGTCAAGCACTGCCTAAAGGTCTCTTCTACATCTCAAATCTTTTAAAGTCCGGTTTACTTATTTATAACATTGGCCAGCCCTTTTGGGTAAAAGATTCATAATTATACAAACAGACCTCTGCACAGATAATTGAATAGCTAATTATGTAAAAGTCCATTCCTAAAATCCTAACACATTTTCCTATGTCTTTATTATTCACATCTATTTTAGATAATAATAGTAACAGTTCACACTTACAATGGCATTTTCTTTGTGACAGGCACTGCAGTAAGTGTTGTGCACACACTAACTCCCATTTAACCCACAGGCGTGGCCCTGAACTCTCACCTGAACTCCAGTTCTGTATTTTCAAATGTCCATAGAGCAGTTGCCCACCTGACCAGCTATCACCTCCAACTCAGTATGTATAAAACTTCACATGCCCCTGTCTATCAGCATCATTTCCCACACTGCTTTCAACATCAGAAAGACCTGACACAAACCCCAAATCTGTTCACAGCCATGTGACTTGGACAGGAAACTGCATCTTCAGTTTCCTTAGTTGCAAAGTGGTGATGATGGTAATAATAATAAACATCTGCTTCATAGGCTTGTTGTAAGAACCTCTCGAGATCCTCTGTGTGAAGTGCACCCTTCCTAACACATAGCAAGCATTTAAGAAAAGGATAACTATTGTTTAAAAAAAAACAAAAAACCTAGATGATCATCAGAGCTGTCCGTTGCTCTTCCTTATGGATGTCCATTGCCAACTCTTATTTCACACTCTGTCTCTCCGAGTCACCCACTCACACTCCACTCTGGTTCCTCATCCCTTCAAGCCTAGATTGCTGCAACAACTCCTAGCTGTGTCTGCTCCCTCCAGTCTCCTTTCCTCTTTCCCATCCTTAATCTATTCAACACACTCTATGAAAATAATTTCCTAAATACAACACTTTTATGTTATTCCCTTGCTCAAGAACCTGTAAAGGCCTCTCACTGCCCACTATATCAGCTAAATTTTGTAATTCCTCTCATAATTTGTCTCCAACCTTTCTGGCCAGTCTAATCTCACATTTACTCCCCAGCACTCCCTTTCCACTCTAAGTTAGCTGGTCTCCTCACCATCTTCTGAGCACATACGCAGTGCTCATCCCAACTCTTGGGAGTCCCTTACCCAGGGCTTGCCTTTCCCCATGTACATAATGTGGAATGTGTAGAATGTACAGAATGTCCCTTTACAAGTCCTGGTTCCAATAAAGCTCCTTCCTAGGGTCTTTTCTATGTTGATTTCTACTTAGACTCATTTACTTTTATTTTTATATAACACTTAGACAGAAGTATCTATGGGACCAGGTAGCCAATGTCCGTGAGTGGCAGTGGCACAGTGGAGAGCATGTGCCCATCAGAGGAGCCAGCTGTCAGCTGGCCCAAGGAAATGCAGGCCAGTTGTTGCCAGATTTCCCAAATAATTTTCAAGAGAAAAATCTGGATTTTTTTTTTACTTGAAATCTAATTTTTAAATGTTGGCAATTAATTTAAAATCTTTTAAAAATATTGTGAAAGCAAATAAAATAGATCCCTAGGGCTGGATATAGCCCTGATCTCCAACCAACCAAGATACCAACGTGGTTTGGTAGTTTGCCCCCTCTGCATTATAGTTTGTACCACCTAATTTATCACTTAATAATTTTCTAATTGTTTGATAGGTTTTGTTTCTGTCTCTCCAACCAAGATATTAGCTTCAGGGACCCCACTTTATTCATTTTAGGCATCTGTAGCTAAGCCTAATACAGTATTACAACCAATAATAATCCCTTAGTAGATTCATTTGTTCAATAAACATTTAATGAGCTTACACTGTCTGTTATGTGTATAATTTCATTATTTTTATTTTGTGGCTTCTTTCATTATGTTGGGAAATAAATTTAGTGGAAATATGCAGTGTTTCTATCATGACTCTGGATCTGATTCCTGTATTCATCATCAGTTTGTGTCCTGGCTTGTTGGTTAGTCACCTTGTCACACAAAGCTGGATTTTTCTGTGGAAAGAGGAATAGATTGAGTTATTTTTACATTAATGATAGTTGCCACTGAACAACATATGAGACATTTTAGATAATCTGTCAATGACTGTAGTACTTGGCACATACTCAGCATGCAATAAATATTAATATTGTTTACCGTTGCCCAACCCTATTGCCCAGCCTTCTGCGATAATGACCGAATTCTGGTTTTACACCAAGATTCTTTGCTGTGTGAATGAAATATGCAATATGAAATGTACGTAATTCTTTGTCTAAATTCATTCTTAGTTATAATGCATATTAAAAGACACTTTTGTAGTGAGGAATTTAGAGGGAATAGTTGAAAGATAGTCAATATCCTTCCTTTATCTACCACATACTTTCACATTGTAACTTCCTGTCTGGTTGCCATGATATCATCTCAGTAGCAAGTAAAGATATTCTACCCTGAACAGTTACCATTAGACATGAGTAACTCTGTTTGACTCATATTAGTTTGTACTGAAAAAGGGAACATAGTTGACCAACACCTGGGCACCATTATAACTATTCAAACCACCAGAGCGCCACAAAGAAGACTTCTCTTGAAACCCTGGTTAAACTCTGCTACATCCTTCAACTTGGAGAGGTAAAAAGTAGGGAAGCTAAAAGTATTGCCTCCTGTTACTTGTTAACTGTCATCTTATACCCACTGTAGTGTTTTCTCACAGTGATGTGTTGAACACAGGCCATTAACACAAATCCCGACTGTCCTCTTTCTGTGGTTTGCTGTAGGTACTCAGCGTGCCAATGCCCGGGCTCCAGCCCCTTACAAGCGAGATTTTGAAGCCAAACTAAGGAATTTTTACAGGAAGTTAGAGACTAAAGGATATGGACAAGGCCCAGGAAAATTAAAGTAAGTCAAAGTGATATAAACCACATGACTTATAGATGATAAAAAGATGAGGCATGGTTGGGAATTTAGGAAATTGTAATTTGTGATGACCAGCCTTTGTTTTAATTGGCATAATTATTTTGGCATTTGTAAATTACAGGATCATATAAAACATAGTTCTGGAATTAAGTATGATTAAATTTAAGGTTCTAAAACAAACAGTAAAAAGACTACTTCTTTTCATGTAAAAAATATAGCCAAAATAAAAAGCTGATTCTCTTTTCTTCCTGAAAACTACCTCTTTGTTGGCTTATAGTATATTTGTTAGATATAAGGCCATCACAGTATCCCACGCTGCATTTTACTGTCTGCTGGGCTGACCTGTATATAGGAACCATGGTCAGCTCTGTTTTATTCTGTGAAGCAAACTTCACTTGTCCAAGAGAATATCTCATAAACATTGTTTCTGCCTTTCTTTATCCACTTCCCTTTAAATGGGGAAGCTGAAACATAATCACATCGGCCTAGAATTATTTTCATTCCCTACTCACCCCAACTGCCCCTTCACCCCCACCTCCACTCCTGTTCTGTGTCCTACCAGAGTACCACTGTACCACCTGAGAGAAGACAGAGGAGGGAGGGTCTCCATTGCACCCTTGCCATGAACCTGGGTGCCTGTGATAAGGTGCAAAGGCCAGCCCTACAGCCGCACAGTTGACTGCCCTGCATGAGGGCTTGCTTGGTTTAATTCACGGATTCCACTTGCACTGCCCTAAAAAAGCATCAACCTGCCTAAAACAGTACTCTAGTACTCTGAGCTTTACCTTTCTCACAGCTTCACTTGTGAATGTCTCTGATGATCAAGTTTCCTGTGTTCAGCCTCCTTATCATCTTCCTTTCTATTACCATTTACATTAAGGGCAAATTGATACCCGTTTAAGGATGACTTTAATTGTGTCTATCACCCAAACCAAACCCACTGCCGTCAAGTTGGTTCTGACTCATAGCAACCCTGTAAGACAGAGCAGAACTGCCCCTTAGGGTTTCCAAGACTGTAGATCTTTACGGAAGCAGTCTGTCACATCTTTCTCCCACAGAGCGGCTGGTGGGTTTGAGCCACCAACCTTTCAGTTAGCAGCCCAGCACTTTAACCACTGTGCCACCAGGCTCCTCATGTCTATCACAAGTTGACTAATTGGCTGCAGGCATCATCCATTTGTATCTGTCACTTAGAGAATCCCAAAATTCACTTAATCTAAAAATTAAGCACCATTGTAAACTCCTCTGCATTTTAGGACACTGATTTTTTTTTTTTCTCGTTGGCCTCACAGTCATCTTCTCTGGACACTTAGTAATTGAATTTCTTGTCTAGGTGCATTCAGGCTTAGAACATGACCTTATAGGGTTGTTCTTTTACTAAACAGAAGTTTTGTATGTGTTATAAGCATTTTCCTACTGGGATAAAATTATTTGACCATTCAGAACGGGCTCTCGAGTTGTTATTACGGGTCATAGGTGGGATGCTGTATTTACCAATTATTCTCTTATGCAACATTTGCTAATGCTGTTAAGAGTTAGACACAAGTGTGTGCTTTATTGCATGCAGTAATGATATTAGGTAGGGCTACTTCTCACCTAATTAATTGTAGTAAATTGAAATTAAATAGCAAGTACCAAACTCCAGAAAGATAAGGATTAGGAAGTAATCTGTTTTTCAAATTGTCTCTTTACGGACAGGTTAATTATCAGAAGAGATCACTTACTAGAAGATGCTTTTAATCAGATTATGGGCTACTCCAGAAAAGATCTGCAGAGAAATAAGCTATATGTCACATTTGTTGGAGAGGAAGGGTGAGTAGAACAGAGAAGTGGCCTGTGGAACATAGGCTGCGGCTGCGGGCCGGATGTTTCACCAGGTCGATATGTGGTTGCCTGAAACAGGAAATCCTTCTGGCAGGAAATGCTGTTCTCATACACTTAAACCTTTGGCTTTTTTTTTTTTTCTTTCTTTCTTTCTTTCTACAGCTTCCTCTGGTTTTTAAATCATTTGACATAGAAATTCTTTAGTAAAAACTCATAGCCACAGATCAGTTTGGGAGCTGGAGGTTGGTTTGGTTTCTTCTCTCTGCATCTCTCTTTCTTTTAAAGGGAAAAAGTGGGGGATTTAAGGAAAAGGGAGGGAGTTGCATTTTAATGGCTGTGATCTTGTTATCTGCATTGTGGTGTTAAGTAGAACATGCTTCACCTGTTAAATAAGCTCAATTTCAGTTTCAGAATCATGAATTTGAACCCTGTGGTCCTGCCAGGAAGCCTCCAAAGCAGTGACCCGTAGGCCTTGGTTCTTATTTCTCCACCCCCAGTTTATCTCTTCCCTTGGAAGGGCAGCACACCCACCAAAATAACTGCCTGCCATACACAAACATTCCAGCCTTCTGTGACTCTCCCATGAGTGTCCTCACACAGATAAGGCTTAGGAAATAAAGGAGTGAAGACTCCTCCTACACAGTGGTCTGTTACAACCCAATAGGCATAACAGTTGTTATGTATCACCTTAGAAGATGACAGCTCTCATCCTTCCCATCCCCCTTCCGCTTTTCTCATTTCAAGTCTGGGTTTTCAGTCTCAGAACCTACTTTGTAATCCAGTCGCCATTAGAATAAATTAAAAAATACCACGAGTATCTAAACTCTAGTTTTCTTCTCCTTGATTCTGTTGATCTGAATCATTTTAAGGCTAGCCCTCTCCTTCATGCTGAGAAAGAAAGTGTATTAGATTATGGAATCATAATAATAATATCCAACAAAGTGAGCCATTCAGTATATAGCCGATGAAATGGAGTCTCCAGAAAATAAAATAACTGATGGTGCTAGATACTAGCAGAGCCAGGATTCAAACCGAGGCTTTTTGTCTTTTTGTCTGGTATGCTTGGCCCACCACTGGGACATAGTAAACATTCCTGAACTCTGGTCTATCTGGATATTTTTCCTACCACTGGATCCTTTTATCATTCCAACTGGTGACCAATAACTCTCCTCTTGTCACATCTACTGTTGTAGAGCCTCCCCTATGACTAGATTAGAGAAAAATATTATTTGGAGCACACCATCATATGACAGATAAAGTTTGGCACTGGGTTGTGCCCAAGATTTGAGCCTTTCATTGCTAATGTGCAAAAATGGACTGCACGCTTTTGTTAATTGGCTTAAAGATGCAGGTGCAAAATAGAAAATGGAGGCAAATGTTTTTAGCCTTATCACAGGCATGCATGGGATTCCAAGTATTTCCTTACATAACCAGTCTGGTTTGGATAAGAACACTTTTCCTCCCCCAGAACACCAGCTGCCTTCCTTCATGGTTGGACCGTAGTTTGCTGCAATCTCAGAGATTTAGGGAAGAGTCTTTGCAAGCCACTGTACTTAAGCTTGAGCAGAGTACATGCTTATCATGCTTGACCATTCCAAAGCAGCCTCCTTGCAACCTGGACTGGTAACACTGGTTCCAAGGAGCAGGTCTAGACCAAGTGGGGCTGACACCTGTGTATTTTTTTGCCACTGAGGTCCAAGTACTTTCTGCTACCATCACTTGTCTCCTTCCCATAACCCCAGAGGGAAAACAAGAGGGAGCATATTTTCAGGTGTAATCTCAATCACCAGTGGACAGTCTCTTAATCTGGCCCTTTTGTATATGGTTTATTGATACAGGAATTAAGGAGTTATTTTAGCCTTTGCCATCTTTCCAAGTACATTGACTCTATCACGTTAAAATAAAAGATCATAACATTTCTTTCTGCACTATAATAAAAACTCAAAGTGAAAAGCTAGTACTGGGGTAAAGCCTAAGGGTGATACAAACAGTTAACTCACTTAGCTGCTAACCAAAAGTTGGAGGTTTGAGTCTACCCAGAGGTGCCTTGGAAGAAAGACCTGGCAGTCTACTTCTGAAAAATCAGTCATTGAAAACCCTATGGAGCACAGTTCTATTCTTAACACACATGGGGTTGCCATGAGTCAGAATTGACTCGACAGCAACTGGTTAGTGCTGGGGCAGAAAATATACAAGATGCGCCTGAACCATCTTACACTGCCAGAAAGTAAGAAAATGCTCAAAAAACCCACAGTTATAGGGGTATATCAAAGGACACAGGCAGACTGAAAGAGCTCCCAGTGGCCAAAGCTGGAACAATTTGAGCAACAAAATAAATGCAGTAGTATTGGAATGTAACCCAAACTATAACATGAATATTTGTGAGTCCATACCAATATAAATAAATGATTGAAAAATAAATAAACGGGGTGGGGGGATAGACACATCTCCTGTGCAGAAGATTTCCAAATAACTAAGCATAACTCCTCACTCCTTAATTGTGAGCTGTGCACAGTGACTTCCTTCCAAAGAGTACAATATAGAAAGGAGGGGAAAAGGAGTAACTTCACAGTGGAGAAACCTGACAAACACTGCCTCCTCAGGTTAATGTCAACACTGTGATATATCACATTGATGGTATGTAGCCTTGATATGATGTGATGATAATGGCACTTTACCTCTGTGGTCTTCCTCCCTAAAACTTACAACCCAAATCTAATCATGAGAAACACATTAGGCATATCCCAGTTGAGGGACATTCTACAGAATACCTTACCAGTACTCCTCAATACTGTCAAGGTCATCAGAACTAAGAAAATCTGAAAAACTGTCCCAACCAAGAGGAACCTAAGGAGACATGACAACTAAATATAGTGTGGTGTCCCGGATGGACTCCTAGAACGGAAAAGGGACATTAGGTTAGAACTAAGGAGATATGAATAAAGTATGAACTTTAGTTAATAATAATCTATCAATGTTGGCTCATAAATTGTAACAAATGTATTATACTAATGTAAGATGTTGATAGTAAGGGAAACTGGGTGTGGCATATCTGAAAATTTTGTACTGTCTTTGCAACTTTTCTGTAAGTCAAAAACTATTCTTAAAAGGTTTATTTTATAAAAATGTCAGAATTTGGGGACACTTAGGCTATGTCACTAAATGACTTTTCTTATTTCCTTGTTGTCTGATGAGTGACTGCTACCTGGGTAATTTTGGGTATGTGTATACCTCCGTCTGTGCTCAGGGACAATAAAGTAATAAGTACATAGTATATAAAATAAAATAGAATAAACTGTGTAAAGTCAAAATTAGCGGAAGTATTGGTTTGTATAGAGTATTATTTTGTGTTGCTAATGTCAACCTTATGTTATCTATGTGGGAATAATACTTTATAATTCTTATGGATACTATTTCTCTGATAACATTATTTCACTGCCACGATCAGGGTCTTTATTTACACTAGATTAGCTAAGGCATAAAGAGAAGGTAATTTATTTTTAAGAATAATGTGTCTGCTTGCCTTCTAAAAAGAAGTAGATTAGCAGATTCATAGAGAGACTTCAGCTGTGCTTTAAGTGACTTCTTTGCATAGGTCTGAACGATTGTTCCTGAAATGGAAGTGTTGAGTCTAGAGAAATGAAAACAAAATTTATAGTCTGAAATTTGTTGTTGTTGTTAGGTGCCATCGAGTTGGTTCTGACTCATAGCGACCTTGTGCACAACAGAACAAAACACTGCCCAGTCCTGCGCCATCCTCACAATCGTTGTGCTTGAGCCCGTTGTTGCAACCACTGTGTCAGTCCATCTCGTTGAGGGTCTTCCCCCTTTTTTGCTGACCCTCTACCAAGAATGATGTCCTTCTCCAGGACGGGTCCCTCCTGATAACATGTCCAAAGTATGTGAGACATAGTTCGCCATCCTTGCTTCTAAGGAGCATCCTGGTTGTATTTCTTCCAAGACAGATTTGTTCGTTGTTTTGCAGCCCATGGTATATTCAATGTTCTTTGCCAACACCACAGTTCAAAGGCGTCAATTCTTTTTATCAAATAACCTGACATTTACAGGATGACTACAAATTCTATGTGATTTAGAAATAATCTCAAAGTATTAGAGATGCCTATATTCAATTAAAAAGTACCAAAATAATCCTAGAGCCTTTTACTGCAAATGCATTAGTTGACAATTAACTAATTATTAATTCTCGTCAATATAATTCTTCATGTTGTGCTTGGTTTTTTACAAAAAGTAGATAATTTCTAGGCAAATCACTGTGATTTAGTTTGGTCAGACCTGGGGGTTTTGTTCTCGACATTAACATTTCCACTCAACCTAATTTGGTTGTCTGCGCTTGCAAAGTGAAGGGGGGACCCTGGCAGTGGCTGGGAACTGAGTCTTATTGACAGAATGTGATGGGAAATTGCATGCTGTAGTTGTCTGTTTCTGTGGGTTTTCGGTCTGTCTAGCAGTTGCTTCTTTAGGGAGGGAGTAGGTACAATACCACATATCCTCCAACATATTATTTCCTTCTGTACTAAAAGCCCTAGCAACTAACACTTATATGGTGTCAGAAGTCAGCCAGATGGACTGTTGTGTTCTGATAAGGCATCCTGAGCTATTAACTTCATAGTACCCCAAACAGTAAAGCAATAATGGCTCAGATAAAGAGAGGATGTTTACTCTGTGATTGCCCTGCTGCTTTTTTCTCTCATGGCCAACCCTGTAAAAGGCTCCTTTCTTTAAGAAAGAATGAGTTCATTATGTGTAAGGTGCCATCAATATGACATCAGTCATCCGTCTTGCAAAGCCACACTTAGCCTAGGGCGGGCATGTGTGCAAACAGTTTTAGTTTGGTGGTTTAAGAACAGATGAGCTTTTCACTGTAATATTTTGCCTGATCCAGGCAAATGAAAGCAACTAGAGAGCATGAGATTCGAAACAGTTTTCTCCCATCCATGTTTGTTAAATAACCAGCAGTTTCATTTTTTATAAATGGTCACGTCCTCACTAGAAGTGGTTTGGGGTCCTGAGCCTGTCAGTTAACACATATCCTCAGAAATCTATATAGCTTCATCTTAACCTTTACAATGCTGCTTGTTTTGTTCCTGAAAGAGCCTTTTGCAGCATAACATAGATAACCCAAACTTTGCTATGATTCTGTATGTAGTCTTTGGCTTGGTATCTCCAGGTAAAACTGTATCATATTAACTGTTTACATAATTCCTTACTCACCCACCAGGCCTTCTTAAATGGCTCAAGAACTAATGCCTTGCTTCTATGAACGTCTTAGGGTTAATCAGAAAGTGCGTAGGCCATGTGTGCCTGAACCAACTTGTAAGAAAGCAAAGCTTCTGTCTTTATGAAAATTTGTAGGAAAGGATAGTGTGACTTCCCAATTCCATCATCTTCTTTCATTTTATAAACTATTTTCCATTGCATATTTAGTTTTCAGTAGTCCTTAGTTGAAAATAAAGGACAAGAGAATAAAAAATCATTATTTTAATAAATATTGAGTGCCTCCTCACAACTTGCGTAGAGTGCATTTGCCCAGCAACATGATGGTATTAAAATGCTTTATCAGCACATCATGGGGTTCAAAACTACATGGCTACCCCCAAAGACATCTGTGCTTATTCAGAAATGCCCTCAGATGCAGCTGTTTGTGGCTGCACACCCGTTGTCTGGAGTTTCTGTGTTTCCCTGCCAAGCCTTTAGCTATGGAACCAACCTAACTGGCAAAACAAGAATGTAACAAATGATCCTTGTGATATGACTCATATTAACTGTTTGTCTGAAAGAGGTTGCTAAGACATTACAGGAAGCACATGCACTAGGTACCCTGCTGTGACATGTCCTGTTGAATTAGATACATTTTTATATAGACTGTAACCCACAACCTGCTCTCAGATGCGCAGTTCTCAGTTTTGGATTATAATCAAATCAAAGTATAAAGACTTTGGCTGTAGAGTGACTCCATCAGTGCTTCTAGAGTTAAAAAATAGCAGATAAAAACCTGACCTGTACAAGAAGATGCATATCCTCCTAGAAGAACTATTAGTTTGTTTTCTCTGGGGGAAAAAAGGAGTTTGATTTTTCAGTATAACTCCTCAGTGCGTGTTCCTCTCATCCTTAGCTTGATTCAGCTATTATCATAAAAAAGAAACTAATCACTGATCTTCCCCTTTGTTATTTGAACAAACTTCACCATACTAGAGAATATATTACACCTGGAAATAATACACCAAGCTTTCTAAGCATAGTTCATTTGTGTGATTTCTGACAGTTTTCAAATCGAGTTGCCTTTCAGTGATTCACATAACCTATTAATGTCATTAAATCAATATACTACCTGAAAGCAAACTTCCAACTCACAGCAGCTCACTCTGCTAGATGTCAAATAACAATGTCAATAATGTTGATTTTCTTTAGAGAGCAACAGAGAGCTCCACTCATTGATTCAACAATATGTATTGAGTCCCTGCTGTCTATCAGGCTAGATACTGGGAATACAAAAATAGTAAGACATAGTCCCTACCTGTAGGATGGTCAAAGTCTATTATGTGTGTATAGGGAAAGCAGATGCTTATCCGATCATTTTTATACACTCTGGGACGTGGAGTATTACTAAAACACTGAGAGTTAATGGTCAAAGAAAATCTGCTATTACTAACTGAATGCTGTTGTTGTTAGGTGCTATCGAGTTGGTTCCGAATCATAGTGACCCTGTATATAACAGAATGAAACACTGGCCAATCCTGAGCCATCCTCATAATCGTTGCTGTGATTGAGCCCATTGTTGCAGCCATAGTGTCAATCCATCTCCTTGAAGGTCTTCCTCTTTTTCACTTTACCAAGCATGATGTCCTTCTCCAGGGACTGGTCCCTCCTGATAACATGTCCAAAGAACATGAGATGAAGTCTCACCATCGTCACTTCTAAGGATCATTCTGGCGGCACTTCTTCTAAGACAGATTCGTTCATTCCTCTGGCAGTCCATGGTAGATTCAATATTCTTTGCCAACATCATAATTCAGAGACATCAGTTCTTCTGCTGTCTTCCTTATTCATTGTCCAGCTTTTGCCATGTATGTGAGGTCATTGAAAATACCCTTGCTTGGGTCGGGTGCACCTTAGTCCTCAAAGTGGTATCTTTGCTTTTTAACAGTTTAAAAAGGTCTTTGTACCGCTCTTACAGGGATCACAATAGAGGGTCCCAGACAGAGCTGGAGAAAAATGTAGAACAAAATTCTAACTCA
>NW_004443992.1:3396520-3403821 GCF_000243295.1 Trichechus manatus latirostris | reverse complement strand
CCGTTTTAGCTCAGTAATGATGTCACTCCCGAGGTTCACCCTTTAGCCAAAGATTAGACAGGCCCATAAAACAAAACAAGACTAAAGGGGCACACCAGCCCAGGGGCAAGGACTAGAAGGCAGGAGGGGACAGGAAAGCTGCTGGTAATAGGAAACCCAAGGTCGAGAAAGGAGAGTGTTGACGTGTCGTGGGGTTGTTAACCAATGTCATAAAACCATATGTGTACTAACTACTTAATGGGAAGCTAGTTTGTTCTGTAAACCTTCATCTAGAGTGCAATTTAAAGGAAAAAAAAAAAAAAAGAGGTCTTTGCAGCAGATTTGCCCTGTGTAATACACTGTTTGATTTCTTGACTGCTGCTTCTATGGGCATTGATTGTGGATCCAAGTAGAATGAAGTCCTTGACAACTTCCATATTTTCTCAGATTATCATGATACTGTTTATTGGTCCGGTTGTAAGAGTTTTTATTTTATGTTGAGGTGTAATCCATATTGAAGGCTGTAGTCTTTGGTCTTCATCAGTAAGTGCTTCAAGTCCTGTTACCTTTCAGCGGACAAAGTTGTATCATCTGCATATCGCAGATTGTTAATGAGTCTTTCTCCAAACCTGATGCCACGTTCTTCTTCATACAGTCCAGCTTCTCAGATTATTTGCTCACCATACAGATTGAATAAGTATAGTGAAAGGCTACAGCCCTGACATACACCTTTCCTGATTTTAAACCATGCAGTATCCCCTTGTTCGGTTCAAATGACTGCCTCTTGGTCTATGTACAGATTCCACATGAGCACAATTATGTGTAATAGAATTCCCATTCTTTGCAGTGTTATCCATAATATGTTATGATCCACACAATCAAATGCCTTTGTATAGTCAATAAAACACAGGTAAATATCTTTCCGTTATTCTCTGCTTTCAGCCAACATCCATCTGACATCAGCAATGCTATACCTTACTCCATGTTCTCTTCTGAATCTGACTTAAATTTCTAGTAGTTCCCTGGTGATGTACTTCTGCAACTGCTTTTGAATTATCTTCAACAAAATTTTACTTGTGTGTGGTATTAATGAAATTGTTCAATAACTTCTGCATTCCGGTGGATCAAAAGTGGTGTCAGAAGTCAGCCAGATAGACAGTTGTGTTCTGATAATGCATCCTGAGCTATTAACAGCTTATTACCCCAAACAATACAGCAATAATGGCTCAGAATAGGCACAAATATGGAACTCTTCCAGTCAGCTGGCCAGGTAGCCGTCTTCCAAATTTCCTGGCATAGATAAGTGAGTGCCTCCAGCATTGCATCCATTTGTTGAACCATATCAATTGGTATTCTGTCAATTCCTGGACCTTGGTTTTTTGCCAGTGCCTTCAGTGCAGCTTGGACTTCTTCAGTACCATTGGTTCTTGGTCATATTCTACCTTCTGAAATGACTGAATGTCAGCCAGTTCTTTTTGGTACAATGACTATACTCCTTCCATCTTCTTTTGATGCTTCCTGCATTGTTCAATATTTTGCCCATAGAATCCTTCAGTATTGCAACTCAAGGCTTGAAATTTTTCTTCAGTTCTTTCAGCTTGAGGAATACCGAGCACGTTCATCCCTTTTGGTTTTCTAACTCCAGGTCTTTGCACATTTGATTATAATACTTTACTTCTTCTGTTTATCTCTTTTGCTTTATCTACTCCACATTCAAGAGCAAGTTTCAGAGTCTCTTCTGATATCTATTTTGGTCTTTTCTTTCTTTCCTGTCTTTTTAATGACCTTTTGTTTCCTTCATGTATGATGTCTTTGATGTCATTCCACAACTAGTCTGGTCTTCGCTCATTAGTGTTCGGTATGTCAAATCTGTTCTTGAGATAGTCTCTAAGTTCAAGTGGGATAACTCAAGCTTGTACTTTGGCTCTCATGGGCTTGTTTTAATTTTCTTCAGTTTCAACTTGGACTTGCATAAGAGCAGTTGATAGTCTGTTCCACAGCTGGCCCCTGGCCTTCTTCTAACTGATGATATTGAGCTTCTCCATCGTCTCTTTCCACAGATGTAGTTGATTTGATTACTGTGTATTCCATCTGGTGAGGTCCACGTATATAGTCACCATGTACCTTGTTAAAAAAAGGTATTTCCAATGAATAGATTGTTGATCTTACAAAATTCTATCATGTGATCTCTGGTGTCATTTCTATCACCAAGGCCAAATTTTCCAACTACTGATCCCTCTTCTTTGTTTCCAACTTTTGCATTTCAGTCACCAGTAATTATCAATGCATCTTGATTGCATTCTTGATCAATTTCAGATTGCAGAAGTTGGTAAAAAAAAAAAAAAAAAACTTTAATTTCTTCATCTTTGGCATTAGTGGTTGGTGCATAAATTTGAATAATAGTCGTATTAACTGGTCTTCCTTGTAGGTATCTGGATAGTATCCTGTCACTGACAGCATTGTATTTCAGGATAGATGTTGAAGTATTCTTTTTGACAATCAGTGCGACACCATTCCTCTTCAGTTTGTCATTCCTAGCATTGTAGACCATGTGATTTACTGATTCAAAATGGCCAAACCAGTCCATTTCAGCTCACTAATGCCTAGGATGTCAGTCTTCAAGCATTCCATTTCATTTTTGACAACTTCCAATTTTCCTAGACTCATACTTTGTACATTCCACATTCCAATTATTAATGGATGTTTGCAGCTCTTTCTTCTCATTTTAGTTGTGCCACATTAGCACGTGAAGGTCCCAAAAGCTTTACTTCATCTACGTCAAGATCAACTCTACTTTGAGGAGGCAGTTCTTCCCCAGTTGTGTTTTGAGTGCCTTCCAACCTCAGGGGCTCATCTTCCGGCCCTGTATCAGACAGTGTTCTGCTGGTATTCATAAGGTTTTCACTGGCCAGTTTTTTTTAGAAGTAGATCACTAGGTCCTTCTTCCTAGTCTGTCTTAGTCTGGAAGTTCTGAAATCTATCCACCATGAGTGACCCTGCTGGTATTTGAAATACGGGTGGCATCGCTTCCAGTGTCACAGCAACATGCAAGCCACCACAGTATGACAAACTGACAGATGAGTGGGGGACTAAAACTGACTGAATGCCACAGTTTAATTTTAAGCAGTTAAAAAGCTAGTTGTCTGTACCAGTTGTCTCTTTGTAAGAAAACTGGTTCATAAATTGCCTAATATTTCAGCTATCTGTAACCCTTATCCATGCCTTGATTGTTCTGAAAGCCCCTGCAGAGCATGACTGCTGCAAACCATGCTCACTCTGTTTCATACTTAGTAGCTGTAACCACTCCTTGATGTTTCATACACCCAACAACATTATAGTCTTTTTTTTTTTCCTTCAGGGTATCTTCAGTAAAGAAGATTTGTCGTAAAGCAGATATTTTAATAAAGTAACATTTCCTTCTAATTTTTCTTTCTGTAACAGGGGTTGGCAAACTTTTTCTATAAAGGGCTGGACAGTAAATATTTTAGGCTTGCAGGCCGTAAAGTCTCTGTTGCAACTACTCAACTCTGCCGTTGTAGCATGAAAGCAGTCATAGGCAATATGTAAATGAGTGAGCCTGTCTGTGTTTTAATGAAGCTCTGTTTACAAAACCAGGAGGTGGGCCACATTTGGCCTGTAGGCCATAGTTTGCTGACCCCTGCTCTAGAAGCAACATTTTTTTTTTTTTAGCCTTGATAAGCGTTTAAAATTTACTGAAGTATAAGCTGTAAAGAATAACAAGCATCAGGAAACCTGCATTAAGGCCTGGTTCCTCCATGGGAGCTTTCATTTGATGCAAGTTAGTGATCTTCCTTTGGCCTCAGTCTTCTCTATAAAATGGAAGGATTAGACAAAATAATTTTTAAGATACCTTTCACCACTGACATTCTCTGTTTCTGGAAAGACACGGGGCATCTGTTGATGAAATTCACCATTAATAGGAATCATAGAGAGAAGTTTTGCATCCAGAGGGCTCTGGATAAGCTAGAATCATGGACTAACTCTCACAAAGTGAAATTTAGCAGAGAAAGGTATAAAATCTACTATTTAGGCTTTAAACAATACAGCTACATGAAGACAGAATGGGAGAGCCCCAGGTGAAAATTTTGGGCCTCAAACTGAGGACTGATTAGTTCATTATGAGTCAACAAAGTAAAGTGGCTGCCCCAAAAGGCAGGGTAATTTTAAGCTCCATTTGTGGAGAGAAGTGTTCAGGAAGAGAGGGCCAGAGTCCTTTCTAAACTCCGTGCTGAGGAGACCAGACCTCAAGCACTGGGATCAGTCTTAGACGCCACACCTTGTCAGACTTTGATACCCTGGAGAGAGTCCAGAGAATAGTGAACAGTATTACAAGGGAATTCAAAACCTTTCCTTGAGAGCAAGGTTGAAGGAAGTGGACATGTTCAGGAGTGGGGCAGGAATCAGGAGGGAGCAGAGACCAGGAAAGAGGAAACTGCTAAATGCAGAATTTCTGTAGAAAAATGGGTTTTTAAATTTTTATACCTTTAACTTCTGTATTAGTGTCCAAAACATAATAGGCACTCAAATATTTATTGAAGAAAGCCTCTAAATATGTGAAGAACATTTGAGTGGACAAGGTTTTCTACTTGTTCTTGGTGACGTCAGAGGCCAGAACGAGGACAGTGGGAGGTAACCACAAGGAGGCTGCTTTCACCTCAACATGAGGAGAAACAGTCTGTCCATCCTTGCATCTGAGGCAGCAAGAGTGCCGCTTTGTGAGTCCCACGATAGCCTAAGGATGGTCCTACAGATCCTGGTAACTACCTTTTAGCTCTGTTATATTCAGCTGCTTCAGAGAGCAGTTTCGTTGTATCATCTTATGGCCCCTTTGGCCCTGAGAGTCTGCTGTGTTTTGCATTTTCCACACACAGGTTTCCTGTCAGATTATCCATGTCTCCCAAAGTGCAGTGTGAATATGAATAAGTGGTACTTCTGGTGAGGTATGAGATAATTTTAGCTACTGTGAAGGCTAACTTTTAAAAATTTTAATATTTATGTATTTCTTTTAATGTGTATTAGAAAAATGGAACTAGCACATAATTGTGTAAGACAAGGCTACATTTAAAAAGCAAGTAAATTTAAAGTTGATTAATGAGAAAATTAAATAATGATTAAAAAAAAGCAATCGTCATCAAGTCAATTTCAACTCATAGCAACCCTATAGGACAAAGTAGAACTTCCCCATAGGGTTTCCAGGGAGCAGCTGGTGGATTCAAATTGCTGACCTTTTGGTTAGCAGTCGTAGCTCTTAAGCACTGCACCACCAGGGCTCCAAGTAAATAATAGTACTGATACGTTCAGATATGTCGAAAATTGGGAAAGTAGTATGTGAATAGCTAAACTGTATTCTATGTATTATACAATTCTTTTAAATTTACAAGTGAGACATATAAAAGCTATTTGATTTTCTTTTCTAGTATCCTAACCTTCTCTTCTGCCTAGAATAGGACACATCCAGTCTTCTCTATCCAACAGTCCGTCGCTGGACAAGACTCAGATGATTTCTTTTTCATTAAAAGAAAAAATGCAATGCAATAATGCCCATAAATGAAACTTTAAAAGAGAAAAAATTAAATAATAGCAAAAAAAAAAAAGTCTGTCACAATCCTTCCACCCCAGTTTATCAGTTCCTTTCATTCCTCCTTCATTGTGTCCAGTCTTTGAACTCATTGTGCATACTTTTTCTCAGGGGCTAGATGTACTTTATATTTCCATTTTAAAGTTTGCATACCAAATTGCTTTATTGAAAACTCCTCTTTACTGCATATTTTGGTCTAAGGTTGTTAACCCCTAGTCATTCCTCAAACCTAATGCAGTCTTTTCTTGTACTTCACTTTGACCCAGAGGATGTCTTTGAAAATAAAACGGAATTTACGTTGTAGTTCAGGAGCTAGAGTTTCAGCCACAGCTCCAAATACCTTCCTTGGGAAGCTTTAGATACCCTCATTTTTCTTGTCTGTAATTTTCCTTGGTGTTTTATAATTTAAAGCTTTCACATGAATCCTACCATTCCATGTTTTGCCTCTGATCTCCATAGTTGGCCTTGTATCTGTAATATCCTCTCTGCAATTCACGGAGTCTCTTTCTTCCCCCACTTAAAAATATTTCAGAAATTCATGAGGACTCCATGTCCCTTGGATGGAGTTACTAGTTTTACTCTGTTTGAATAAATACCTGTTGCCATCTAGTCGATTCTGACTTATAGTGACCCTGTAGGACAGATAACTGCCCCATTGGGTTTCCAAGAATATAAATGTTTACAGAAGCAGATTGCCACATCTTTCTCCTGCAGAGTGGCTAGTAGGTTTGACCTGCCGACCTGTTGGTTAGCAGCCAAGCACTTAACCACTGTGCCATCAGGGCTCCTTGTTTAAATAAAGCATTCTCATTGTGCTCCCTTCCCCCATAACCATGCTCCAGGCATTTAATACATATTTACCTTTTTATATATGTGTATAAAATCAAATTATTACCATATTACTTATTTTATGCATTATTTGATGTGTAGTTTAGTTTTGGATATGCTCTGTATACACATCCATTTCACTATTGTGGGTCAGGATATGAATGTAACCCAGGAACTATGATCATTCACACTGTCTTGAGCAGTCATGGTATATGGATAATTAGACTTTTAATGATTGTGTTATAGAAAATTGAGCTCTGTAGAAAATGTACTCTATATATACAGACAAAAAATAATTGGTTGTTCTTTTTGTGGATTTTTTAAAAGGCTGGATTACAGTGGACCGTCTAGAGAGTTTTTCTTCCTGGTATCCAGAGAACTCTTTAACCCATATTATGGCTTATTTGAATATTCAGCCAATGACACATACACAGTACAGATAAGTCCCATGTCTGCTTTTGTAGACAATCACCATGAATGGTAAGTTGTTTTTTTTTTTTTTTCCCTAACACTTTTCTTTGGTTGATTTGCTGTGATATTAATTTTTATATGAACCCACATTTTAAAACTTTTTTTTCTTGGAGGAAATCATATTTCAGTTAAATACCTCCCCTGAATCTTGGTTTTGTTTTCAAATTTAAATAACAGGCAGTCTCCAAACTAGGAATAGATTATGTTCCATAAGATCAAGTTTAAGAGGGTTAGGTAGAATTAAAAAGATTTTTCCAATAGAAACAAAGTTTAAAGATGATGTTAGATTCCCACTGAGATCCCTGAATCCCTCTCAGCAGCCCTGGGCATCTGTGAGGTGAGGTGGGGTGGGTGGGGTTAGTAGGGGAAGGGCCTGACCCAGAAATCAGGCAGCTTTCTAGAGTAGTCCTTGGGGAAGTAGCTA
>NW_004443992.1:3338439-3396420 GCF_000243295.1 Trichechus manatus latirostris | reverse complement strand
CGAGGAGCAGCTGGCTGAAGAAACTCTGGCTGAGGTGATGATGGTGTTCTATTGGGGAGCAGCGTGGGGTACAGTTTTCTGTGAAGGAACTGATGGTAGAAGAGAACCCTGCCAGAAGGGAGGGGGGTAAGCAGTCACCGCAGCGGCCACTCAACTTGTGAGCCATTTGATGTTTGTAATCAGGAAGTGCCTCTTTTCTAGTTTTTCCTACAAAATCATCAAGGAAAACTGATATAGGATTCCTATCTGGGGATTATTTATTCTGAAAAATCCCAAATCACACTCTTCCAAAGGCCCTTAAATTTTTTCTAAATCCCTACATTTATAGATGTTAAATATTTTTATAACCCCTATTTGCTTGTTCCTATTCATTTTTGCTGATAGTAACAAAAGAAAGAACATGAATAGGACTCATGGGAAAAGCTTCTTTGAGTCATGAGGTTAATATTGGTGGGTGGAGGACGTTAACTTTTAGAGGTTATTCTTCAAATTAACTTCCGTTTAGTTACAATTTGGAGTCCTCCTAACTGTAAGTATTACAGCTGTGCTAACTCAAGTGGAAATAAAGAGAAACAAGCTGCTGGACATTAATCTTAAAATGGCTGCCTAATACTAAATTACACACTGACAGTATGAACCTCATCAGTATGGATTTACACTTTTGGAAGCCATCAGACTTTCAAAGAGCCAGAAATTTAATACTTTCGAAAGAGGAAATAAGTGTACATCTCAGTCAGCAAATCCAGTCATAACAGATATATTTAATAAAGTTTCCAGAGTGATTCAGAATAGAATTGAGCCTTGAAATTTTAGAGAACAGAATGTCCCATGAGGAAACTCCCCCAGATGTCCATATGCATAATTCTTAGATGGTGACAATGATTATCAGGGGTGGAGTTTGAGACAGAATAGGTTTAGGGACTGAGATTGGGCTTTTCCTCAAAAGGGAATTACTACTGAGCCTGTATTAGAGAAATCCTGCTAATTTTCCTCGTAGCATTGGGCTCGTTTGTTCAACATCTTTTAGAAGCGGTTTAGGGAAATTTCACTGAAATAATAGTGGGGAGTTCATGTGGGCAATATGGGGTACTACATGGTGGACGTTATTGACATGGGGTGAAGGTAGAACATTGTTTCTCTAAATATCAGATTGAAACATTTCTTCATGAAGTAGATGCGAATTGTTGGCCTAATGAAGACAGCCTTTGGTACACGCAAATTCTCATGGACCTAGTAGGCAAGTAGTCTTGGACAAACTTAGATGCTGGAAGGCATTTTAGAAAGCAAATCGAACCATTTAGAAATTGCTCCATGGTATGTAAGCTATCTCATACCTTTCCTTCTCAGGTTTCGGTTCAGTGGTCGCATCCTTGGTCTTGCACTAATTCACCAGTATTTGTTGGATGCCTTCTTCACACGGCCATTTTATAAGGCTCTTCTCAGAATGTAAGAGTATTTTTATTGTTTGCATAATTCGCATGTAAAAATACGGTATTTCTTGTCTTTTGTCAGAGTCATTGTTTATCTGTTCAGTATCTCAAATTTGTTGTTATTAAACTGAATAGTAGGTTACATTTCTGAAATGAATGATTTCAAGTGTTTTCTGTGTTTTTCCTACTTGTGACCCTTTATTCCTCTCTAGCCCCCAAAGTCTTAGTTTTGCTCTACTCCAAATAATTTATTCTCATTTGTTGCAACATATGTTCCTTCAGAACAATTGCACTTCAAATACAACATTTAAATTTTTGTAGTATTAATGCCGATTATTAGTAGAATAGTTGTGGGTTAGTCTTGGTGACTCACAGCCCCCTGTTCTTTATTAGATGTATTTTATATTTTGCTTCATAGAAACTTTCAACTGCTTACTCTTGATTCAGTTTTCATTCTCCTTTGTTTTGTCTGTTAGGGGAGGGCAGTGACATGCTTTTCTTGAGGCCTCCCTATATGTAGTGTCCACGAACTTTTAATTCATTGTTACCACAATGGAAACTTGCAA
Source organism: Trichechus manatus latirostris (assembly GCF_000243295.1). Classification (NCBI taxonomy): domain Eukaryota; kingdom Metazoa; phylum Chordata; class Mammalia; order Sirenia; family Trichechidae; genus Trichechus; species Trichechus manatus. The sequence continues at coordinate 3,394,424 of NW_004443992.1, read as the reverse complement.
TCATTGTAAAATGTGGAGCAAATAGTTTTTGTGCTATAATCAGTGGCTGAGCAGGCAAGAGCAGCTGTCTGTTGGATAGTAGCTCAGATGTGCAATGAGAAAGCACAGAAGTGTTGCTTGGTTCTGTCCAGCTCATTCCCCAGCTGAGGCCACATACCTTGCGCCCATGTGCCTTCTGTAAAATGGAAGCCTAGACCTCAAGTGTAAGGGCCTTAAGCAAACAAAATGTTTCTAATGGGTCCTCAGAGAGGATAAGTAGGAAAACGCTTCTGTGGGCTGAAGCACTGGACAACAAGGGCCATTTTATGCCTCTCTGGTTCCTTATGGCCCACTTGCATCTTCCCATGTCATTGCCTCATCTCTCTCATCTTCTCAGTTAAGCTTCTTGGCAGAACAATCTTTATTGACTATCTAAATCCTTCCCTACATCAAATTCATACCCCCCAAAATGCTGTAGCCTAACTTCCTTCCCATAAGTAACCTATGACAATTCGAAAGAATACCTTCTAGTCCCTAGACCTGAAAACCCATTAGAAACCATTCTGCTGTTCTTGGTACTGTTGATCACCCCAACCCCACTGGCACCCATGACACTGTACTCTCTCCTGGTCCTCCTTTTACTTTTCTGTCTCCTTTGTGGATTTCTCCTCTGTCTTGCCCTTAAATCTTGGTGTTCCTGAAGCTTCCATTCTTGGGCCCCTACTTTTCTCTCTCTACATGCTGTCCTGGAGAAATCTCACCTGTCTCATCTCCTGCTGATTCCCAAGTCTATACCACCAGTCCTCATCTCTATTACATTGTAGATTCAAATGGTCAACAGTCCATTGAATATTTCCACTTGGATGTCCCACAGCACCTCAAATGAACATGGTTAAAAGCAGGCCGATTTCTCCTGACCCAGATATGTACCTCCTCCCATGTACCCAGTTCCCATTAACAGTACCAATATTCTCAAATCACTCTGGCCAGAAATAGTGAGTCACTGCAACCAGGGATGGCAAATATATAGCATGTGTTCCACCATTTTCCACCTCCCACCTGACTCCCATAGTGTATATAACAAATCATTTATGGTACTTTTTCCTGCTGTCTTGGTTATCTGGTGCTGCTATAACAGACATACCACAAGTGGAAGTCTTTAAAGAAGGGAAATTTATTCTCTCACAGTCTAGTAGGCTAGAAGTCCAAATTCAGGGTGTCAGCTCCAGGGGAAAGCTTTCTCTCTCTGCTGGCACTGGGGGAAGGTCCTTGTCATCGGTCTTCCCTGGTGGAGGAGCTTCTCAGCACAGGGACCCCAGGTCCAAAGGATGCACTGTTTTCCTGGCTTTTGTTCTTGGTGGTATGAGGTCCCCCTTTTTCTCTGTTCACTTCTCTCTTTTATATCTCAAAAGAGATTGGCTTAAATTGTAGATTGAGTCTACATAACTGCCGCTAATCCCATCTCGTTAACATCATAGACATAGGATTTACAATACAATGGAGAATCACATCAGATGACAGAATGGTGGTCAATCACACAATACTGGGGAACATGGCCTCGCCAAGTTGACACATATTTTGTAGGGGACACAATTCAGTCTGTGACACCTGCTGAACTCATTGTAGCCTTAGAAATCTTTCTAACATATAGCACTCCGTACTGGCAATTAAACAAAATTGGCTTGCAACATGAGTTTATTTGCCACCCCAATTTTAGTTCTTTATACCCCCCCCCCCCCCACCGCATAAAATCATTTACTGATTTCTGCATATTTCCTCCTAAGTAATTCTCAAATTCATCTTTTCTTCACCCTTAATAGCCCTGCCATAATTAAAACCCTTATCTTATTTTGGCCAGATTACTGTACCCATTGCCATTGAGTTGATTCTGAGTCATAGGCACCCTATATGGTCTATTGATTTGTCTCTGCCCTCTAATGATAATTCCACCACCACCACCACCACCACCACCACCACCACCACCACCTCTTAAATCTCTACACTATGACTTCCAGAGGAACTGTTTAAAACTCACATCTGACCATGTCGTTCCCTGTCATAAAACCTCTCAGTAATTCTTAATCACCAAGTTCCTTAGATGACACTCAAGGCCTGCTCCCAGCTACCTTTCCAGCCATCGAATTCTCTGGAAATTCTGTCTTATGCTTTACTCTCAAGTACTGCCAGTATACTTGTAGTATTCTATACACTCCATGCCTTTGTGCTTTGTTTGTGTTTTTTCTCATTCTTTCTTCTCCCCATCTTCTCATTTTCATCTGGTCCCCTTTACCTATCTAACTTTTAAACACCTTGCAAGATTTAATGTAGGTATCGTCTGCTCCAAAAGTGTTTTTTGAATCTTCAGGTAGAAGCAAGTGTCCTTCATGTTTTCTCTGAGAGTGAGTGCTCCATAGCTACCTTTTTTTAAATTGAAGTGTAACATACATACAAAAAAGTGCACGTTACCCACTCTATGTTATCACTTATTACCTTATATTAACAAATCTATTTGTGCACGTGTCTCCCCACCTAGACCATGAACTCCTTGAAGGAGGTGACTGAGTAACTGAGTACTAGTCATCAAGTAATTATTACAATGTCTAGCACAGAGTTGATGCCCAGTAAATGTTTAGACTGAACAGAACCGAATTGAAATTGGACTGATAGCAGGGAAATTTCAAAACAACTAAAGTAAATCAGTTGCTACCACCTGACAACAGTGCCATATATTACTAACTCCACCTATGTAGGTCCTCCCTCTGCGGTGAAAAGAAAGAAGGGAGAAATAGAGAAGTCCATTATAATCATAAAGAGATTCTATGGCTTGCTGTTCACAGACTCACAGAAAGAATAAGAACCATGAAGGAGAAAGGGGACGTATGTGAACATAAAATCGTAGAATGTAGTCTCTTAAAAAAAAATTACAGCATAGAAACATATGTAATCTCAAATTAGAAGAACAATATTTTACGGTAGTATAATGTGGCTGAAAAGAATACTGAACCCAACTTGTTGACCCATGTTCCAGTTTCCTGCTCTGGCATTAGGTGTGAGTAACTAAATAAATGACTACTACTCCATGAACTTCCAGTTCTGTAGCTGTAAAAGAAGGGATAGATTGATTCCTAAGGCATCTTATATACACAGGATTTTCAAATTTTATGCCAAATTTCTGAATTATTTCACTAGTTTGGTTACTGATCTTAACTAAAAAGATTCCAGTAATCACTGCCTATTTAGTTGATCTGGAACTTGCATTTAATCCTTCATTTCTTCCCTCATGACTCGGGTTTTTGCTAATAGTCATGCCTGCATATTTGCTTCTGTCTGTTTGTCATCTTAGTCTCTGTGACCTGAGTGATCTAGAATATCTTGATGAAGAGTTCCACCAGAGCCTGCAGTGGATGAAAGATAACGATATCCATGACATCCTGGACCTCACGTTCACTGTGAACGAAGAAGTTTTTGGGCAGGTCTGTGAATGTGAACACCAGTGGCTGAGTGTGTTAATTGAATGCTATTGGTTGTTGAAGAAGAATTAATTCAGTGGCTAAGAATCAGACACCTACTCATTTATGACCTATTTGGTGATTTAAGCAGGAGAAAGATGTGACAGTCTGCTACTGTAAAGATTACAGCCTTGGAAACCCTGTGGGGCATTTCTAGTCTATTGAAATTGACAGCAACGGGTTGGTGATTTAAACCCAGGTTCGTGTACAGTTTTAATAATATTGATTGCAAAGATTATTCTAATATCAACTGCAGATTAAGATGTTCTAACTTATAAACATTTGAGTATTGTAATCAATATTATTTTTATTTCCAACTAAAATATCCACAGAAGATATCAGAATGTGCCTTGTATGGAATACAGTTTTTAAAAGTCTACACTATCTCAAAGTCGAATATTAAATTACTTAATTGACATTTGTACTTTTACCTATCATTCAGATTTAAGAAGTGAAATTGTTTTGAAGCTGAGGGAAAGTGAACAATATTTTGGTGGAGGTTTGAAAACTTTGTTCTTTTCAAAATTGTTGGGAGAGTATATTAAAATATCTTTCAGAAATAATGTATTAGGTTATAAGTAAGATTCTTATTTAGACATTGTTTGGGTAGTCTTCTGAATTTCATGTGCTTTGAAAAAGAATTTCTCAATTTAACATTTACTTGAACATAATTCTGCTTCCTTAAAATAAATCTTAAATATTGGCTTTGTATACATAGTCAATTCTGAACCCTCGAGGAGTTTGTGAAAATATGTTTTTATCAAACATTCAAAGAGCAGTGGACCAGATCCTGGAGCCAATTCATCTTCATTTAAAATATTTAACTTTTTAGTCAGGATTTAAAACTTAACATTCATCTCTTGCAAAACATTTTTCTTTTTAACAACTGAAGCTTTCAAACATCAGCTCACTCCTAGTTTTTGCTAAGCGTTGCTGTGTGTATGTCTCAGCACAAAGTGCCCCTTGACAGAATGTGTTCTGTGCGTGCTATCCGCTTGTGGGAAGTGCCTGGAGCAGATCAGGGGCAGTTAGCTACCTGATTTCACTCACTGGAGCAGTGTTCTTATAACATCAGGAGTATTGCTTTATGGTCAGTCCTTTTGTTTTTTAATTTCAGATTACCGAACGAGAATTGAAGCCAGGGGGTGCCAATATCCCAGTCACAGAGAAGAACAAGAAGGAATACATCGAGAGGATGGTGAAATGGAGGATTGAGAGGGGTGTTGTACAACAAACAGAGAGCTTAGTGCGTGGCTTCTATGAGGTAAAGACAATCAGCAGTAGTGGGCTTTTGTAGTCAGATATCAGTGATGCTATGGTCCATCTTATTATACTTTATATGTGTGGTATACTTCCATTTCCCTTTTGCTGTATTTACTGGTGCTAGTTCAATTTTAAAACTCTAATGCTTTTTCCTATTTGTTTCAAGAACACAAAAAAGTTTAAATGACTATTACAAAAGATCATTGAAAAAATGTTAAGACTTGACTTCAAACTGGATTTGATGATGATTTAATGACCACTTATAACATTTAAGTTATGCATCTTATCCATACTAATATACAGGTAATCCAATCTCATGCTTGACATGTGAAATGATGATACCTGAGGGCCAGAGTGAGTTGTTACATGTATTCCATGTAACTCTTAAGAGTACCAGCTCTTTTTCAAAAGAGAAAAACAAACCGTTTTAATCAGTGGTCAATTATAAGACAAAAATTCTATTAAAGCCAATCTATCAAACTTATCCTAAAAATATATTTGTAGAAACTGTTGAATTGGTGTATGTTTTGCTGTGTCTACTCTCAATGACAATAACAAAATAAAATTTAAAATAAATACATAAATTTTATATTTTTTTTTGTTTTTTTTTTTTATTTATAGAGAGCTTTACAGTTTTTAAAGTGCCTACTACACAGGGTGCACCCAGATTATTTCCCAAAACTTTTTGTGCCCTCCTGTTCTGATGAGCCTTAAGTGTAGCTGAGATTCTCCGAGTTCTTAAGCCATGCCCTATACTCTTTTTATTCCACAGGTGGTGGATGCCAGGCTGGTATCTGTTTTTGATGCGAGAGAACTGGAACTGGTCATTGCAGGCACAGCTGAAATAGACTTAAGTGACTGGAGAAACAACACAGAATATAGAGGAGGTGAAAATTTTTATTTATAGATGGCTGGATTTTAAGTTTCGAATTAAAGGGAGGTGCCAGATGTTTCCTCATCGCTGAACTGAATGCAGGACAGGCAAAAAAGCACTTGCACTCTAATCATAGGTCTGATGTCGTCTCCTTTGAGACCCTGGGCAAGGAACATTCCCTTCTCTTCCTAGTTACCTCATCTGTCTAATGGGAGAAGGACTGTTTACACATCATCGAAGGATGTCATAACTCTTTAATTGTTGATGAGGAAATGTGACCATAGGAACACTAATTAATTGCTTTATGGTGTTGTTAGTGAAGCACCATGGAGCTAATATCCAGCTGGTCAAACCCCACCTATTCCACCTTCATTCTAAAACTTGAAGAGACACATCCTTTGAGCTTCCTAGTGTGCAAACATAGGTTTTCTACATTTTGTTGAACTACTTACCAGTTGTAACTCAAAGCTGAAATACTTCAATAGAATAAGACATGGTTCTCAAAATTCAAATCATTTTTTGAAGAAGCCTTTCTAAATCCAAGCATTAAGTTCAATTGAAAAGTAAACTATTATAATATTAGCTAAAAACTGTGTTATCTGAGACTTCACCAGTGGCATATCTGTAGATCAGTACAAAGTTTCAATTAGCAACCAGTACCAAAGTCATTGAAATTCATTTGCCAAATCAATACATTGGAAGGGTAATCCAGAGTTAAAGTTTTGATTAGTTTAATTTAATTAATTTTAAGGAAAGAAAGAATACTTTTTGTGAAATGTATTACAAGTCAGAAAGTCTTCAGAAATTCATGACAAATACCAGTTGTTTTTTGTTTTGTTTTGGTTTGATTTTAATTCAAAATTTAAGAAGTTATAATTCTGAACTTGGAGAGTGAAAAAAGACAAATTTTAATTCGCTGAATCAGTTACTTACCAAAATAAACTTAAGAGCTGAACAGTTCTCCAATTAGCTATAGGTTGAAACAGAGAAAGAGAACAGTTTTTAAAGTTTGGAGTAAAATTGCCTTAAACATACGCTAAATGGCTTTTGTTTGGCCTGTTCTTCGCTCTTCCAGTTCATCACTGGTGCTGAGGGCTCGCCTTGCTCTCCCTTTCTCTCTGAAAGGTGGTATTAAGTTGCAGTTTCCACTGCTGCTATTTCTCAAATCCAATTGCTGTAATAAGTATTTTCCAGTTGACCCATGTATAATCCCTATGTGACTTTAGTTAATATCTTTTTAACCAAACTACTTTTGCTAATTAGAACACAGTTTTCCCCAATATGCTATAAAGCTTACATTGTTCCGTGAATATTAACTCGTTCTTAATAGTAACGCAGTTTGCCAAATTAATTTGAATTAATCAAATCAAGCATTTTTTTATTTACACAATATAAATTTTTATTCACTGTATATGGCTAATTAAGTACCTATTTCTAATTTTATTGTATATCTTATCTAGCAGATTCCTTGGGAGGAGGAGAGTACTGGGTGGCTGGGGCAAGAAGAGGGTGAGCTACTCAGCTGCCATGTTTGCTAACTCAGCTGGTTGGCAGTGAATGAAGAAGCTGCTGTGCCACCACTTGCCATATGTTCACACGGCAGCTATTTGTAGAGAATACAGTGAGACATATTCGCTCCTCCTCCTCCAAAATGTTTGGCACAAGCAGTAGAGGAGAAGCAGAAAAGGGCTGATTCATAAGGTCAGAAAAGTTTAAAGCTATGAGGGCCAATGAACTTCTTTAAGGATGAGAAAACTATTTGCTCAGGACCAAATAGCTAGTATTTGCAAAGGTAGGAAGGACATGGACCCATGCATCTCCATGTCCAGTCCTGTTTTGTTTAGCCTTTCATGTGGATCCCTTTCTTCTCCAAAGGGGCCTAAACATCACTGACCAAATGATAAACAACAAGGCAAGATTCCTCCCAAATCCTACAAGCCGCTGAAAAGTATGAGGAAAAATTCGGATTAAAATAGTTTTGGTCTCTACTCACTTTCTATTTTGTAATTATGTCTGCTGACAAAGAATCCGAGTAGTTTTTGTACACATTGGATATTTCCAGTAATTGGTTTGAATCACCAGTTGTACTGTAATCCTTGTCGGCTTTCTCTCTAAACGTGACTTTAGCACACTGCCTTAATCCAACCTGTGGGAATTAGATTACATTAAAGTATGGAATAAAAGTAACATTTGGGTTGATTATTATTTGGGATTTATTAGGTGGAGGAGTCAAAGGCCACTTTTCCCTTTTTAGTAATAAGTCAGTGTGAAAGTAATTTGACTTTAAAATATGCACAATATGCATAGCTTTTAAAACAGCTTGTAATTATATATTTATTTGAGTAATTATCTGATTAACATGTCTGTACTGTACCAGAAGCCCCGTTAGGGTCTGTTTTATTTGCCATTGTACCTCTAAGCAGTGCTTGGCATAGTGGTACTCAAAAATTATTTCTGAAATGAGCAACTTAACAAAAGGTTTAAACATTTCCAGTAACAGCAATTATATTGTTCAGAACTGATACGGCTTTAAAAAACTCATTTTTTGTTCTTCTCTCCACTGGTTTAATTTAGTGACCACTAAATGAAAACAGAAACTTCTTGAATTCATTTAGTGGGTTTTTGTTGGGTTTTTGTTTTTTTTGTTTTACTTTTGGCACTCATATGACCATATTTACAGTATTATTCTTTAGTCTTAAAGTACAGACAATCTTTAAAGAATCCAAGATAATGATAATTTATGTGTGGAGGTCTTTTGTCATGTGTCTTGGTAGCTAAATATAGAAGAGTTAAAGTAATGTGGGCTTTCATGATTGGTTTGCTAGGATACCATGACAATCATATTGTAATTCGGTGGTTCTGGGCTGCAGTGGAAAGATTCAACAATGAACAACGACTAAGGTTATTACAGGTAAGATGCCATTAGTTAATTTCTTAATGCAACAATATAATTATTATTGGAACCGTATTTTTTAATGATTGCTATCTGTACTCAATAAATACATACTGTGTTTATCTGGATATGTACAACCCACCATTTTCAGTCTCCTCTGGTTGCATGGTTGTGTGGCTCCATCACTGTGCAGAACATCCCCAGCCAAGTCAAAGTATTTGATTAGAGTTGTGAGGACGTGCCAACTCCACTCCAAGAACCCCAATAGCAACACTGGCCTTCAGGGCAGCTTGGCCCCTTCGGCAAGAAGTCCCAGGGTACTCTGCAGGCCAGGACGTCCAGCAGCAGAAAGAGATGATCTTCATTCCCTCAGGAAGTGACTCAGATCTGTAATTAAGTGCCCTTTCTTTTCTTCCGTATATCCTCCACAATGTTGAGTTAACAGTGAAGTTCAAGGAAAATACTGGGAAAGCGAACTCATTATTTTCGCTATGGTGTTTATAATTACTCAGAACAATTGCTGATTGGTTGCAGCTAAAGAAATGTCAGGCCGAGGGAAGCCCTCTGGATGCTCAGGCAGAGTCTCACAAGTGGACTGGGCCTTTGCTCTTTTGGGTGAAGGGTCTGGTCTTCAAATCTGCAAGCCTAGAAATTCTGTTTTATTCTCCTTGAGTTGATCAGGGACTGATGCTTCTTAAATAGACTTAGATTAATCGATACACCCACTTTATTATTAATGGGAAATATCCCTGGCTTTAAGTTCTGAGCTGGTAAGATGCATGGGTGCTTTCTGTTCTACAAACTCTCCACATCCCTTTTCCCTTTATAATGTGCTGTCTTTCTTAGTTTCTTCTCTGGCTGTTGGTCAGAATTCTTACGTTGTGATCATTCCGTGGCTATAAAGTTTCATTGTTCAAACTTTTCCATCAGCGAGCAGAGTGCTGCTCTTCCGCGGGAACACTGCGCGCGCATGATGCAGCGCCTTTCATGGTGCTGATCTCTGACTTCACTTCTTCTGTTTTCTTGGGTTAATAGTTTGTCACAGGCACGTCTAGCATTCCCTATGAAGGATTTGCTTCTCTCCGAGGGAGTAACGGCCCAAGAAGGTTCTGTGTGGAGAAATGGGGGAAAATCACCGCTCTTCCCAGGTAAAAACAGTAAACAGCGTTCATTTACTGTTCGCTACAGTGCTCTAGGGGAGATCTCAACAATTTATGTATAGATGTTAATTATGATTTTTATGCTAAAAGTTTGGGAGAGTGGGAAGATCTTTTAGAATGACTATCTCTGATCACCTTTCTAAATCTAAAAAAAAAAAAAAAAAAAACCCTCCATGGCGATACTTGTTGTTTTCTCTATCTTAAAAAAACAAAAGCATTTGCTAGCGTTTGTAAAGCAACTTTGGTGATCATGCTAGTGGCTTTTTATGATTGTGGCTCTAATTAGATGTTTCCCAGAAGGTCTAGTTTTAAGTTTATATTAATAACGGTTTAGAATCTCTTCACTAAAATCTGCCATTGTGGTTTCTAAAGAATATTAAATCACATGAATATGCTCTATACCTTTTTAACCTGAATCTTACATGTCTTAATTCCACATTAATGCTCTCTGCATTGTAGTCTGATTCATATTAAGATTATACATTTCCTTGGAGTGGAAAAAAATCACTTTAGTACTATTACTAATAAATGTGAGGGAGTGATAAGGTGGTATTTGTGAAGAAATGTGCTTGAGGTTGAATGGAGATAACAGGAGCTGGAACAAAAGAAAAGAAGGGGGGGAATGAACAAAAAGGAATGGTAGAAAGTTCGTTTTGAAAGTCTTATTTTATCAGCAGTAATATACTATAGAATTTTTGAGGTAAAAGGAACCTCAGATTGCCTCTCATTTTAGTAATAATAAAACTGCAATCTGTAGACAGGCCCATAAAACAAAATGAGACTAAAGGGGCACACCAGCCAAGGGGCAAGGACTAGAAGGCAGGAGGGGACAGGAAAGCTGGTAATAGGGAACCCAAGTTCGAGAAGGGAGAGTGTTGACATGTCATGGGGTTGTTAACTAATGTCATAAAACAATATGTGTACTAACTGTTTAATTAAAAAATAAAATGAAGCGAATCTGTAATTACTGAACAAAAAATAAAATAAAACTGCAATCTGGAGAGGTTAAATGATGTGTCCAAGTGATAGTAGGTACCCCCAAGATGTCATCCTAAGTTTAAGTACAAGTGACTTGGAGAAAGCTGTAATCAAGTCTTTCTTCTTAGTGTTTGCAAGGCACTAATTCTTAAGAGTCATGCTCTTAGCATCAACAAATGAAAAAAAGGGCGGGGCCACTGAATATGTAAATACAGACAGCAGTGAGTGGTGCAAGCTCGGGGGCTGGCCTGCACCTCTTCAGCCACCTTGTGTGTATCAGAATTTGTTGACTAGAGGCACTACCTCTAAACACCAAAGTATTACCTGGGAAACTATAACTTTATTAGCTAACAAATTTGTATATTTTATTATTAGTCTACTTGCCTGTTACATTATACTCGGGTGTTTGTATCTCCAGAACAGATTTAGACTGAGTAAGGCCTTTCACCCTTCTGAGAAACTCTCAGGCATTAGCACTGAGAGGGTAAGAAGAGACAGGTTAATTGTGTCACCTTTCTGTGAATCCTGTTTCTGTAAAGCCACTAATGGAAAAAACTGTAATAATAAGCAGATATGCCAGCTGTTCATATTTAATCACTGCAATTTTCACCAAGCGTCATGAGCAGGAAGAGGCATTTGGGTATAGACATTAAGCTTTAGTTTCAGAGAGACCTGGACTCAAACCCAGCTCTGTTACTTACCTCTAGTGGGGCCTTAGAGAAGTTGTGTCATGTTTTTGAGCTTCTGTTTCCTCATCTACCTTGTAGGTTTGTAATTCTGAGGATTATATAAAATCATTCCATTGTAAAACACTTATTACAGTCCCTGGCCTCTAGTAAGCTGCTTATAAATGGTGACTGCTATTATGACTTCTAACACTGTCATCTGTAATATATATTAGACAGGCGGCAGTGGACTGGCAAAAGCACAGAGTTGGAAACTCAAAGACCTGGATTCTAGTTCTGCTACCAGCCAACTCTGTGACTTTAAAGGTCCCTCGACCCCTGGGCCTCAGTTTCTTCATCTGTAAAAGGCCAGGGAGGGAGTAGTACATTAGGTTTGGTTAAGTAAGAAGTAATGCTGGCAGATTGATGAAGTATCTTGGGGGTTGGACTTGATTCACATTTCTACTTCCCCCTGGGAGCTCCAGGAAGTACTGACTCATTGTAAATGGTGGTGTCTTCAGTACCATTGCGTACACATAGTTGAGTAACAGGCATTGCCATTTCTTCCTCTCGTTGTTATGACCTAAGGTTGCTTGTAGATTCTAGTTTTGCCCAGATTATAAAATAGCACAAAGAAAGATGGTATGAGATACATCGTGCAAGTAGCCTCCTTTTATACCCTTTTTTCCAACAAGCCCTAGCTTTTTGGGTCTGATGAGAGGAAAGAACTACTTGGCCATTCCACTTCAGAGTTACAGTCAAATTATACAACCTAGCTAAGAAGCACGAATACAAATCTAAGCCCTATGACACACTAGTTGTATAATCTAAGCAAGACCTGAGATTCATCAAGTATTTTTGACCACAGAGTGAGATAATATATATGAAAGTCCATAGGGACAGTAGGTTTTTTTGTTCTTTTAAACCTTTTATCCTGACTCTTCTTTAAGCCAGCATATGACTATAACTATTAAAATGTGCTCCACAAAATAGTACGTTTGAGAAAAAAAATAAGAACTTCAGTGCATATAGTATAGTTTCATCACGAGTGATTTCTTCACTAACATTGTCATCGTCTTTTATGAAATGAACATTATCTATTACTTAGGTATAGACAAGATCTGTGAGACTGGTTCTAGTCTAAAGCAATCTTTTTTTTTTTTAATTACTGAGTCCATTTCTCCTACCGTCACAACAGATAAACTGAAGTCATTGTCCTGCTATTTCCTAATAGGCATATGTTGTAGATGGAAGAGCTGGTCTGTCTCAAGGGCCAGCCTCAGCCCCAATGTATTTCTTTTTCTTATTAATGAGATAATGTCTAATTTAAAATGTGACGTTGTACATACTAGAGAGAAAATGAATGCCCCTTTTACTTTAAAAAAAAAAAATCCGGTAAGTAGTCTGGCATCATCTTGTGTCAGCATGAGAGGCTGTTCCCTGGAGAGCAGGAAGGGGCTGTAAAGGAAGAGGACAAGACGTCCTGGCAAACAAGAGTGATGAGGGAGGACCTCTTAGTCTTTCTAGACCTGAGTGATTGAGGGCCTCTCAACCTTTCAAGCAACAACTGTGAATCTCATTCGTTTCTCAGATTTCTTAGCCTAATTTTGTGGTACCAGAGGATAACTCTGCTCACAGTGTGGGCCAAGAAGTGTATTAATGTATTTGTGGTGTCTCTGAAGCCAGTACAAGTTGAATCCATGGCTCTTTTCTCTCCTATGGTAACTAGAGACCCAGATGATAAATAATGATGGAGGCGGACAGGTATCTCCATGGAGACTTAGAGCCTGAACACATTACTGCACTTCCTCTGCTTCGTGGTTGGTGGTTAGCTCTGTATTTTGCGTTTTTGTAGACGACTTCCTACCCGCCGGTACTGTGATGGATTTTATGAGGGAGTAAATTCACTTTATGGCAATTGCTCTCAAACATTCTGAAAAACAGGCTGCTAGCATGCCAGCCTGGAAAACTCAGGGCTAATCTCCTCTCCCAGCATGGTGTAGAGTTTCTGTGTTCATCCCTGAGGTTTTTGCCAAGCAGGATGATAGGACAGAGGAGTTGGAGAGCAGTAATCAAGATGGTGGGGTGGTGGGTTTTGTCAAAGGAGGGAAACACTAATTTTTTTAAATGGCTGCGTCTGGAGACTGTTACGAATGAAATGCTGACCCAAAATAAGAAATAAGATGGAAGAGTTAATTATGAAATGAGTATCCCAGGGAGGTAGTTTTTCCAATGTAATAGAGCTTAAAAAGATTAAAAAATAATTTTTTTTTAATGTAAGACAACATGTTTTTCAATTTTAAAAACTTTGCTATTTATTCTTACAAAAATAAAAATGTCTTTTTACAAAAATGCCAAGAAGTTAAGAACAAGTTATCAATCACAAGTGCATTACCGTGTTAACCTCTGTTAACATTTTGGTGCGCATACTTGCAGTTGTTTCTTCACACACATAATTTTTTATTATTGTAAAACTACATGTAACAGCGTTTGCCAATCAGTGTTTTTCACATGTGCAATTAATCATGTCACATGCATACAAATTTTAAAAACAAAAATAGAATATACTACATATAGTGTTGGTAACAATGTTTTGTCTTCCACATATCACTATATCATGAATATCTTTTCATGTCATTAACTATTTATCTACAATGTTATCAGCAATTCGGATCCCCCCTCCCCTTTGGTACATAGTGTTGTCTACTGTCAAAGTGAATTATCAGCTGTTGTTGTTGTTGTCAATCCTGACTCATAGTGACTCTGACTATAAAGATAGAGTAGAACTCCCCTGTGGGGTTTCCTAGACTGTGAACTTTATGGGAGCAGATCACCAGGTCTTTTCTCCTGCCGTGCAACTTGTGGGTTTGAACCTTTTGGATAGCAGCCAAGTGCTTAACCATTGTGCCAGTAGGGTTCCTTGAATTATCAGCTAGCAAATAGGAAAATAACTAAGGATTCCTGTAGTACAGTGTCACTTTACTTAATTTTAAAAAATTCAGAAGAAGAGATGGGCATTGGAAGGACTCCTTGGTGCCACCTCATCTCTTTATTTGGCTTGAGTCATCCCTGATTGGTCTCCTCAGTTCTCCACCACCTGCTACTCAGCTGAGGTAGCCCTTTGGTTTGGGAGGAAATTGGCAGAAGGTTGTCAGGCACCATCGTTCAGTCTTTGACACTGAGGCCCTCTTCAGCCCCTGCCCCTTCTTCCCTCCCACTCAGTTCTCAATATATGACAATAACATTTTTTTTTTTAATTCTTACTTTATTCTTCCATTGAATCAGGGAGCCCTGGTGGTGCAGTGGTTAAGTACTCGACTGCTAATCGAAAGGTCAGCCATTCAAACCCACCACTGCTCCATGCGAGAAATTGAATCAGCATGCGCTCACAAAAATATTCCAGTGATGACTAGTAATATTACCTTACTGAGAATCCTTAAATCATATATATTTTGGATGGTCTTTGCTTTGGGAAATGGGTAAATTTATCATGAAAACAGATTTTGTCTACAAAGGCACTCTTCAATAACTAATGTAAAAAGTAAAGCTATTGAAATAATTTGTGATTATTTATGGAATGAAAGTAGGTTTAATTGCTGCTGGCAACAGAGGATAGGATAGTCCTCAAGTCAAACCAAATAATGAACCTTGGAAGTTGTCTCACAAGTCATATTTATAGTGTGTATTTGTGGATGACAGCCACCACAGCTGTTAAAAAATTGTTTATCCCTCTTTCCTTGGCCTCAAAAGAAGAAACTAGTTAGGATTCATTTCTATCCACCAGTGTACTCCAGGACCCCATCATCTCTCACCTGAATTGCTGCAGCAGCCCGCTGGTTAAACTCCCTGCTTCTGTTCAGTACACCCTGTAATTCAGTCTGCGCTCAGCAACCAGAGTGATCCTCTAAAATGTTAAGTTCACCTCCCTCCCCTGCTTAAATCCCTCCACTACCTTAGAATGAACCCCAAACTCCTTACCAAGGCCTACTGTGTAGGTGGCCCGGGCTGGCTTATCCCTGCAACCTCAGCACATACACTGTCCTCCAGTAGTAGCTCCAGCCACCAGCCTTCCAACGGTTCCTCAAAAATGCCAAACTCAATTCTGCCTCAAGACTGTGGCGCTTGCTGTTGAGAACACTTTTCTCCTGGTTCTTCACTTGGCTGGCTCCTTCTCATCTTCTGGGACTCAGCTCAGGCGAGATCTCAGAAAGACCGTGCCAGGCTCCTGTCCCCACTGTGCCTGTCACTCTGTCACTTGTTATTTCCTTCCCAGGACTTACCTCAATTTGATCATTGTGTTTATTTATTGGTTTACTTGTTGATTACCCATCTCCTATAGTATATAATCCTGTGAGAGCAGGGACCATGTTTGACTTTGTTGCACCAAGAGCAAATCCAGTACCTGGCACATAGTAAGTACTCAATGATTTCTTTTAGCAAATGATTGAACTTGAGGGATGACTCTGGACCACTCCAGACAGGATGTTTCGGAATCACTTTTGTATCTCTGTATCCTCATCTGAAAAATGGGGATAAATACTAGTAACTATATTGCAACATTGTTTTGAGTATTAGATGATATAACACATGCAAAGTGCTGAAAATGAGGCCTAACACACCATTCAATAAATTTAGCCATTATTACTATTATTTCTAATATTTAGCCTTCTGAGCTAGCATGGTATTTCACAAGTTTTAGGTATACAAGAGATATGCTGCATTTACCCAAAAATATTTATATTTCATTTGGATTTCCAAGAGTTCTCAGCCTGTAACTGGGTTTTCTTTTATTGGGTTTAAATTTTTATATGTAAGAAGTATGTACCCTTCATTTCTCACCAGGGCCATCCATAGGTGAAGCAGTTGCCTGCTTACAATGTATAATTTGAAGAGTTTCTTCTGCTGGTTATCCTCTGATGCAGGAATTGCCACTATGGGAACAGTTCACACTGTGTTTATAGAGCCAGGTGCATTTTAAACAAGGTGACCTAGTAAGACTTTGGAATAGGACACTAATTAGTTGATCTAATTCCTCTGATCATCCTATAGCTACTCATCATGCATTTGCTATGTGCAAAACCTTGTGGGAGATGTAAATTGGTCTTTGTCTATGTGGACCTCAAAACACAGGGAGGGAAGTAATGGACATTTACATGAAAAAATAACCAACGTCATTGGCCACCAAATGTCATAGGATAAACGAGTAGTCGTGATAGTAAGTACCATAGAATTCCTTTTCATTGATTCTCATTTATGGAACACCTGCAGAGGGTCAGGGATTGTGCTGTGCCACTATAGGTTACACAAATATTTATGTCTGAGTCTTAGCAGGAATTCCCGCTCTAAAACTCATGGTCTAAGAAGGTAATAATGGAGATCTCAGAGAAATTGTGAAAATTTTACAAATCCTAACAGAAATTATACCTTTGTTTTTGTGTTAATGAAGCTGCCCAGGCTAGCAGAACAATCACTGGATTGCTTTAACTGAATTTTATCACTACTGTGTGATTGAAAACTTGGGTTGTTCTCATGCTGATTACAAGCTCTGAATTCATCCTCTGTCCCCTACCCATTTTCTATATTCCCTGCCATGTTTAATGGCACCACTGTCATCCCATTCTCCACACCATCACTAGCCCCATTTCATCCTTGGAATAAATGGGAAAGGTCTTTGCATGGAACACACATTGCTTCCTGATGTTGGCCTGCCTCCTCTCCAGCCGCTGGTCCAGCCTTGGCTCCTGTCTCTCAGGTGCTTGTACTTCTCAGGTTTCCTGGTGATGCAGTGCTTTCTCACACTTCTGGGCCATCTGCTGGGAACATCCTTCTCTTTGTTGATCCAGAAAAGCCCCACACGCCTATATGGGCTTTAAGCCTTAGCACCAATGGCGTCCTCTATAAAACCTTCCCTGATTCTACAAAGGAGACTGGTAACTCATTGTATTATAATTGCGGGCAGGGCCACTAGAAGCCCATAAGTATCTTTCGGATTAATTAGGCAAAGGTGTCTCCTAGTCTTCTGGGAAAATGCAGTCCTGAGCTAGGGCTCATGATTTGGCTAGCAGATCCAAAGGTGGCTGGATTTCAGCGCCCACTACCCCAGCTAGATCCTCTCATATAGAGCACAAGGTGCACAGCCTTTGAGGGCCCTTTTGCCTTTATATTTTGCTGTCAAGAGTGTAAGCTCCTTGAGAGCAGAGATGGTACTTTTCATTATCACATATCAGGGAACAGCTCAATGCCTGGCCCTCAGTATGTGTTCAGTAAGTGAGTATTCAGTGAATGAGGGAATAAACGGAATGTAATACAAATTGGAAAATTAACTTTAATTCTTCAAGGCAGTTTGTATGAGAACAACAAGCTTTCAAAATGTAGGATCTGCAAGGGAGAAAATAATAAAAGGATTTATAGATGAAAGGGCCCAGGTGCTGCCTGAACACTTGTTGGACTTTGAATTAGGGGGCCCCAGGTGGCATAGTAGTTAAGAGCTACGGCTGCTAACCAAAAGGTCAGCAGTTCAAATCCACCTGCTGCTCCTTGGAAACCCTGTGGGGCAGTTCTACTCTGTCCTGTAGGGTTGCTATGAGTCGAAACCGACTTGACGACAACGGATTTGGTTTTTTTGGTTTGGAGAGCTAGAGGAGTCCCTAGGAAGTGCAAATCGTTAACATGCTCAGCTGCTAACCAAAAGGTTGGTAGTTCAAGTCCACCCTGAGACACTTCGGAAGAAAGGCCTGGTGATCTACTTTAGGAAAGTCAGCCATTGAAAACCCTATGGATCATAAAATATTATTTAAAAAAAAATCTCAGGAGTGAAGGGAAGAGGGGAACCCAGGAGCACTCCCAAGTTTCTGGTTTGGTGACTGGAAAGAAGCTTGTAATAAAGATGGGGGATAGAGAAGACCAGAAAAAATAAAAGGTCATACGGAGCACATTTCTACTCTGACACACTTAGGGTTGCCTTAAGGCGAAATCTACGGTAACTGGTTTGGTTTGGTTTGGAGAACCAGAAGAGGTGGGAAGACGCTAGAGGAAAACACCAGAACCCATGTAGACACCCAAAAGAAAGGCCTACTTCACAGTCCAGCTACAGGTCAACCCCACTCTTGCCTCCGGTGTGGAGAACTATGTACTAGAACTGCAGGCACACCTGATAGCCTGGGGATGGGGCGGGGCGATGTATGTGGACACACTTTCAGATATGTAAAATCAGGGCATGGCAGGTAAATTAGGTCACAAATACTCAACATTTCCAGTTTTGACATTAAAACTGATATATTCCAAGATTCCTTAGGACTTCTTTGGAGTGCTTTTAAGTATTTGGTTTTGATTTGTTAATTACTTGATAGAGAAATAGGCATCAGAATAAGAAGAATGAAATCCTAAGGGTTAGGCACCGCTGCCAATTGAAAATAAGACAGTTATCAATAAGACACTTTAATTGTAAGGCAAATAAAAAATGATTTTATTACATTCAAAGACATTTCTAGGACTATATCTACTAGATAAAATGACTGAGGCTCTTGGTTTTCTCCTTCTCTCTCTCTCTTTTTTATCCTGATTGTAATTTCTTGTCTTATTTTTGGGGTCCTTACAAGTTACCTAAAAGCACTTCTGGGAAGATGGGGAATAAATGAATAAATAAGTACATTTACACACAAATTTGTCAGTTAATTGATGTATGAAAACTTAGATAAAATTGTGATACTTTGGGCTCTCTGAATTTGGATGATTGGCTTGTCTAGATCAAAGAAGAGACAGTAAGCATGTGACCTCTTGATTAACATTTGAAGAATCCAGGAAGCACCAAGACATTATTAAATCAGACCAGATGTCTGGAGGGTTTTTAAGCCTTCTTTATATTGATGCCAGCATGATTTCCCAAAGATAGGTTCAGGCCTGTCCTCCTTGAATGGTTCTGGCTGCACAGATTTAAATGAGGTAAACTCATTATAGCTTTAGTGTGGCTGCCTTTGAAAGATTTGGAAAATGTTCCTTTATTGAGACTGAATAGCTGGATGTGCATTTGCTGCCAATATCAACAAAGTCCAAGGGCCCTCCTGTTATTTTCTGCTAGAGTTTTCTTAGGACATGGAATGGGGTGGGGGAGGGAGTGTGAAAAGCCTCAGAAGACTGTGTTTTGTTTTGCTTTGCTTTTTCCCCCTGTTCTTGGCTCATACAGCAAGTTGATGGTAAATATTGGGCAATTTATTTAACCTCACTGTTCCTCAATTTCCTTATTAGCAATACTGTCTTGTTTATGAGGAGTTCTGAAATTTTTGCAAATACACGAAACACTGGTGCAGACATCCAGTGTAGATATCTAATTTCTAATCCACTTGATGTCTTTCCTCTGGTGGAGACCACCTGCATCGGAGTCACCTGTAGTGATTGTTAATTGCAGATCCCCAGGCCTACCCCAGACCCTGAATTAGAATCTCTGGAGATACAGCTAAGAATCCCCATTGTAAAAAGCTCCTTGGGTAATTTCCATGCACCCTAAAGAATCCCTTTGAGTATCCCTGCTTTCTGGTAAGACTGTGCTTGAACTAGGTAGTTTGATCATCTAAAAATCCCCTGGTATCTCCCAGGGTTTTCTGGACTGACCCAATCTGGATCATTCTCCCCAGAGCTAATGCATATTGTGATAGAGTTGTTCATTCAAAAAATATTTGAAGCTCTATCTTGTTCATCCTTGTCCTCAAAATTTATGTAATCTGGTCGGATGTTGAGGACTAGCACTTCACAGTCAGAAGTGGAATAAAATTAGTACTCAGGCTTCCAGAAGTCAAAGAATAGAGCAAATGAGTGTTTGCCTCCTTGCTTTCGGTTTAACGCTGGACTTTCCCTAGGAGACCCAAGATCGAGATCCTATTCTTGGTTTGGCCACTGACTCAGCTTTGACCTTGGGAAAACCATTTAATCTTCCTGCACAGTTTCCAACCTCCACAATTATATGCTTTCTCCAACCTCATGAAACATTTTCCAGAGGAGCTGTTCAGTTTATTCAGAAGGAAAGTTCTGTTATGTTAACCATATATTACGTAACCAGATGTAATTTAGAAGCCGTGATAGCCTGAGATTATGGATCAGTAATGGTGATTACGTCTTATAACTGAAGAAGATCAAAAAAGTTTGCCCAGCTTTTCCTGTGCTGTGTTGAGAACTGCATTTTTAGGGAAAAGAGTCCCTGGACTTGTGGATTTACTGGATAAGCTGTTGCAGTATCTGCAAAGAGACGTGTAGAGTTCTTGTTTCTCTGGTCAGCAGCCTGGGAGAATGGGACGACCACGGTTTACTTCCAGCTTTGCCCCACCACCTAGCCTTGATAGGTGCTGCTACTATATTACACTTACCATCAAACTTGTCTCCTTTTCTGAGACTGTTTCACTATTTTGAAACCGTACTAGGTCTCTATTACTGCATAACAGATTACCACAAATTTAGCAGTTTACATGGATTATCTCACAGAAGCCCAGGCAAGGAGCAGGTGGGTCTTCTGCTCGAAGTCTTACAAGGCTTAACATCAAGGTGTCAGCCAGACTGCGTTCTCATATCTGGAGGCTTGACTAGGGGAGGATCTGCTTCCGAGCTCCCTGAGGTTGTTGACAGAAATCACTCCTTGCATCTATAGAATCCACGAGAGTTTACTTCTTCAAAGCCAGCAGCAGAGGGAGAATGTATCTTTGCCACTCTGAGTCTCTGACCTCTAGATGCTCTTTTAAAGGTCTCACTTGATTAAGTGAGGCCCACCCAGGATAATCTCCCTTTTGATTAACTTAATGTCAGCTGAATAGAGATTTCTGCAACATTCATTCAACTTTGCCATATTCTGTTGGTTACAAGCAGGTTATAGGTCTCACTCACACTCAAGGGGAGGAGATTATACAAAGGTGGGGGTCATTGAAGGACATTTTAGAATTCTGCCCACCACCGGACCACAACAAATTAAAAGTCAGCACTCAATCTCAGTATGTGCAAGAAGTTAACTGAGGGCTTCAAACATTACTATTTATGAATCCTTATTCCTGTGCATGTGGTCTTTTTTTAAATTCTTAATTAGCTAAAATTAACCATCTGTTAAGGGGAAAGTATTTGTTTATCAAGATGCTAGGTTGTGATAGATACATGACAACTACAGTCATGTCCTGTCCTAAGCAAATAAACCATTAGGGCCTATTGCTTGCCTGTCCCTGGGTGGTACAAACAGTTAATGCTCTCAACTGCTAACCTAAAGGTTGGGGAAGTTCAAGTCCACCCAGAGGCTCCTCGGAAGAAAAACCTGTCAATCTACTTCCAAAAATCAGCCTTTGAAAACGCTATAGAGCACAGTTCTACTCTGATACATGTGGTGTCACCATCAGTCAGAGTCAACTTGACTGCAACTGGTTTAGAGTCCCTGAGTGGTGCAAATGGTTAACACACTTGGATGCTAACTGAAGGTTGGAAGTTCAAGTCCACCCAGAGGCTCCTCAGAAGAAAGACCTGGCAATCTACTTCCAAAAAATTAGTGTTTGAAAACCCTATGGAGCACAGTTCTACTCTGACATACATGGGGCTGCCATGAGTCAGATCAACTCAATGGCAACTGGTAGTGGTGATATTGCTCGCCTAGAGAAAGAGTCAGCTTGAATTCCTTTCATTAGTGAGCTTTCCTAATTCACTCAGTATGATTCCATTATATATATATTTTCAAGGTTAAAAAAACCAAACCCACTGCTGTCGAGTCAATTCTGACTCACACAACTATATAAATCGAGTTACTTTTTAAGAAGAGTTGTCCCAAAAGTTAACCTATCACATTCTTTGACACCACTAGTTCTACCAAAATAAAAATAACAAAAATCTTTTATTATGAAAAACAATGGAGGTCACCCTTTCAACTTGTTTCTTATCATAGCAACACAGTAAAGAGAGAAAGATAGTATGTCAGAAAAAGAAAACCAGATTAGCAGTGCTGTATGAATGACATGAATAACTAAATAAAAAAGTAAATAGGCTGGAAGAGATCAGCAGGAAATAAGAAAACAGTCTATAGCATGTATACAAATCAATAAGAAACCCCAAAGCTTTAAAAAGTAAACAGACGAAGATGAATAGGTAGTTCACAAAACAAGAAATATAATAAGCAAGCAGACTTGGGGAAAGATGCTCAACCTTAGTGGTAACCAAAGAAATGAAAATGTAAAAATACATAATAATGAGGTACCCTCTTATAGTCTAATGAGATAATGAATGCTATATGTCTAACACACAGTGTCTGGCACATTAATTATATTCAAAACATATTTCACTTCTCTGCTTCTTCCTCCCCTTCCCCTAGAACACAGATAAAATCTTCATCTAATATTTTTATTACAGTGTCTCACACAAGATAGATTTTATACCAGGGACTCTCTTCCTATGCAAGTTGAATTTTTTAAAAAGTAAAACTTTTTCCTTGAAACCCAAGTTTGAGTTCCATTATAAGGAGGGCATAATAAGAATTATATTAAATACAATTCTGAAATGTTTTGTTTTTTTTTTTACAGTATTTGGAAGCAAAGATTAATTAGATGATTTCCCTAATATACCCCGGAGTTTGTAATAACAGGAATAGTAAACTCTGAATCAGTACTATATCTCCTAAAACATGTACTCTTATAATAATATAACAGAGCCCCTCCGTGTTCCTGTTTCTATAAGTTGTGTGACTATATTCCTGCTTTGCATTATCATCTTTTGGCAACTTATTAAAGGCAAGTAGAGTAAGTCTTTTTGATGGTACTGAAATGTTTCTTTTATTTCGTTTAATCCTCACATCTTTCTGAGACAAGTTACTTTATTCCCATTTTACAGATGAGAATATTGAGACTCAGATTCTTAATAATTCATCCCAAATCACACGGCTGGTTAGTAGAACTGGAATTCAAACCCAGGTCTGTCCAAGTTCAAACTTGTGGTCTTTCCACTACACTGCACTGCCTCTAGGTATATAATTTTATTTCACAAGTGATTTATAAGAATAAAAATTTAAACACATGACTTTGTAGAAATAGCCTGCAAATAATCATTGCTCCTGCAATTTTATGTTAATCCAGGAGCATTTTTTGAAGTGAAAAATGGTTTAGCTGCCACAGACGAGCTGTTGTACATTCAGAATAGAGTGCTTCCTACTCCATGTCAAAAGTGCAGATTTGCTTCCTGATAAGATGTACTATTTGGAAACTTGTCTATTTTTATTGTGATTCAGGTGCAAATAACAGGAAAACATATTTTTTTCCTGTCTTGGCAAAAGGGAAGATATTTCTAAAAGAGAATACATAATATAATTATTTAAATGGCCATTACTTTGCATTATGAATTGGGAGAAAAAGATTATAACACAGGATTCAAAGACGTAACAATGGTTAACTGACTTTAACAGAGAAGACCAGGGAATTTCCCAAGACGCTTAAGCCACGAGGCAGCTCTTCAGAGGTACTTGGTGGTCTTTTCTGCCCAATTAAATGAAAAAGTACAAAACCACAGGTGATCTGAGAGATATCCAGACAAATGCCAACTCTGAAAATGAGTTACATTGCGACGCTTGATATTCATGTCTTAAAAACAAATTTCTAACACCAGAAGAGAAACAAACAAAAAAAACCTTGTCTTTATAACTCATAGACAATTAAACCAACAGTAATATGTATGTAATATGGATTTTTAATGGTTTCAAAAATGTAAAGAAATTATTTTTTAAATATCCCATAGAGAAATTTAATTCTGAACTTAAGTCAAAATGTTTTTAAAGGTTTTCCAAAAGCAGCGTGAAAATTGGCAACAAATCAGTGTGAATATGAAGGCAAGCACACATGCTCTCACACAGAAGACAAACATTCTCATTTCACTCTAAGCGTTCTAAACCCTGTGATGCTTCTTCTGTTTACAGGGCTCATACTTGTTTTAACCGTCTGGATCTGCCCCCATACCCGTCCTTCTCCATGCTTTATGAAAAACTCTTAACAGCAGTTGAAGAGACAAGTACCTTTGGACTTGAGTGACCTGGAAGCACGATACTCAGCTGTTCGTGGACAGCAGTTTCAGAAGCTGCCCTCTGAAAGAATGACTGACCATTGAAAGTTTCAAGATTATATTAAAACAGACTGCTGTTATTTTCCAGAAACACGTGCTTTGTCACTTTTGAGGACAGGATAGTGGTTTTGAGTCCTCTTAGAGGAATTTGGATGAGCTTGATACCCAGAGAACAACTCAACAGTCTTTCAGTCAGCAATTCTTGACTGCCAAACTTTTTCCATTTGTTATATTCCAAGACAAAGAGGAACCTGTACATGATCAGCTCCATGGTAATTTTTCAGGACTCAGGAGAATCTTGAAACTTACCCTTGAACATGGTTCAAGCCAAACTGACAGTACTTGGCCCAATCTCCAAATTAGTGCAAGTTAAATAATATAATAAAACAAATATATTTCCTGAAAATACATTCATTTAAACCCTAAATTATAAGAGAATATTCATTTCTTGCTTATGAGTGCCTGCATGGCGTGCACCATAGGTTTCAGCTTTCATGGGAAACAAGTGAAAATGAAACCAGGTCAACATGAGGTAACTTTAAAGATTTGCAATAAGGTAGTCTGTGACAATTGATATGCAAGTGGTATGTGTGTAATTATGGCTAAAGACAAACTGTTATACAATGAATTACTAATGACAGAGTCTATGCTTTATAATGCATGAAAACTGTTTTAAATAACTAACAATCACAACATATCAGGAAAAAGTACACAGTGAGTTGTTTATTTTTTATAGCTTCATTATATTTATGTTCTTTAAGATATATATAAGAACCTATACTGTCATACTGTATGTATCACCTGTTCCATTTTCATGTTCCATGCTTACTTGGGCATCATGCTAGTGTATATCCTTTTAAGCACTCTCAAGGAAAAAAGAAATGACCTTTTATTTTTGTAAAGGTAAAAAAAAAAATTTCCCCAAAATATTTTGCACTGAATGTACCAAAGTTGAAAGGACATTACAATGTGACTAACAGCAACTTCATCACTTGACAAACATAATAGAAAATAGCTTCTAAATCAGACGTCTTTCACAGTGCCATGTCTACCACTACAAGGACTGTGCATACAAGTAATAATTTTTTTTAAGACTCACTATATGTGATAGTATAATATGCATTTATTTAAAATGCATTAGACTCTCTTCCATCCATCAAATACTTTACAGGATGGCATTTAATACCGATATTTCGTATTTCCCCCACTGCTTTTTATTTGTACAGCATCATTAAACACAGAACTCAGTTAGAGAGCCATCAGCAACACTGAAGACATCAGCTCTCTTTAGTAATAAGAATTCCATTTTTCCTCATCAGTAAAGACATTACAAATTGAAACTCTCAGTACTATATTTCTAAGCTTGCATTTTCACTGATGCATAATTTTCTTATCAGTATTGAGAAACAATTTTCTATGGTATCTCAGAAACTGCATGGCATTACTAATTTTATTTCTGCTTAATTTTACCAGGGGGTGTCCTTCATCTTAATTGCTTCTGGGTTTACTCCATATCATTGTTCATTTCTTGACTTAAGGCCGGAATGCATCAGATGTTCAATAGAGTGAGGTTAAATTTTGGGTAATAAAAATATTGTATTAATGTTTGGTTCATCAGCCTATGGTTTTACAGGCATTGTCTGAACATTTATTTGAGAATTATGTCTGTAAGTAGCCATGGAATTCCTATTATGGTATGTTGGCAGTCTTAACATCTTATAGAGGTCATATGCATGATTTGCATAGGTGGTTTGTAAGAACTGATGGCTCTCCAGTTGGCTAAGCTGTGTTTACCATGTGAGCCTCAAGACGGATACCACTCGTGTTACATTCCTGCATTAAAGGCAGGTACTGCAGTGTGGGAAAATGGTCTCGAAAAAAGAGGATACAGAAACTTGGAAGTAAGAAAGGAAGGCCTGTGTACCATAATTGGACCAAAAAAAAGGGAAGACAAAAAAATTTTAACTGGAATGTAAGTTTGTATTTATTGATCACGAATATAAGTATATATTTAATTTTGCAAACTATTTTTACTTGTTTGTATTTTTTCATTATAAGGAAAATAGTATAACATACTTTAAAAAACACACACACGTTTTTGATGGTATATAAGATGTTTAGGGCTGGCATTCTCTAAGCAGCTGAAATAGAAGGTTGTGTAGCTTTCAAAAATACATTCCTAGACCATGTTAGCTTTCATTTTGCTGTGTGATACTTTGTTACTATGTTCTATATTATTAGGTAAAAGAGATGCAAAATAAAATGTGTCTCTTTAATTATTTCTAACAAGTATATTTCTTTGTTAAGGTATCAACTTCTCAAATAACAGTTTTCTTTAACTGGTGTGGCCCTTCTTAGTTTAGTCATCTAGTTGATACTATTCTCAAAATTGGGAATTATTGAAGATTCAATTAGTGTAACAGAACACCGTAATAAACTTATCTGTTATTCTTCATTAGTAAAACAAAAAGCAGCCAATAATAACTATATAAAAATATTAAATAACATTTCCACAGAATAAATTAGACTTTAATTTACTCTACAAAGATGAATATCCATAAATATTTTCTTCTGGACTGTGAACCTTAATAATTTGGCTTTATGGTCTTGTTTTCTTTAAAAAATTCATAAGTAATGCTTCTTTTACTATAAAAGACAGTCACAACACATCAAATATGTATTCAGAGCATCTCTTATATGAGGGAAGAGGCACGCTCACTATTGGCATTTTCTCTGTACCAGTCATTATGGTTGATGATGGAGATACAAAATGCAAAAATCTACCCTTGAGAAGCTACAGTAGACACCACTAGGGTTCAAAAAAAGTATTTTTAATAAAATTTGGTAAGTTCTACAATTAAGGAATAAGGAAAAAGTGGCTTTTTCCATCTGGGAGATTCAATGAAGGCTTCCTAGACGAGAGACAGTGTGGTTAAAAAAAAAAATCACATAAATGCTGTTTCTGTTAGTAACTAATGGTGTGTAATAATGTGTCAACACTGGTCCAGTGTTGAAGACCAGGGTGCATTTACACATGAAAGTTGAAAGCCTGCAGATGGGAAGCTGAACAGTGAAGGAGCAACTCCAGGATGTCCAAATTATCAAAGAAAAGTCCTATATTGTCCCTTCTGTTCCCTTTGTCTGTACTACAATGTACTTTTCTGTTTTCAGTGTGAAAAACCCCAATTCCTGAGCCCAACTGCACCTCTGGGATTAAAACATTTTTCTTGTGCACAAAATGAATGGATGGGCCTTGGTCAAAAAGTGCCGTCACAATTTTCTAGCATATGTTGTATTTATAATTCAATGGAAATTCTGTAAGAAATAAATAAAATCTGTTTCGCCTGTATAACAATCAGAAATGTTAAAAACGCATTCAAATGAATAACAGCACTAGTAAAATACATTTGTATAGTGCTTTAGAGCTTCAAAGTACTTTCACATACTTCATCTCTTTTGATCCTCACATTCTTTGTGGGGTAGAAGGCATCAAGTCCCATCTGGGTTGAGGCTGATTTTCATGGAGGGCTTGTGGGATCAGTTTCAGTATGTTATAGTCACAATTCTGTTTCATCTCAGGATGTGGAGACCAATGTTTCTACCAGCATATTCCACTTTCAGTGAGTTTTGCAAGATGCTTTGCCTAGTCAAACTCTTATTTTAAACAAATAAACTTAAAATGTGACATCGTCTAAAAAATCCATGAAGAAATTAGTAGATTCGTAGAAAAAGTTCCCATAGACTTACTATTTCAATTTTACTGCTTATTATAAGAAGTTAAAAACAGAATTGTAAAATTTGGTTGCTTTTGGTAGATTTATATAGTACTTTAGTTTTTTTCAAATATTAATTGGAAGGAAGATAATGGAAAAAAAAAGCACTTTAGCAGAAACGTTATTTTTTTAAAAAAATTTTTTAACTGAGGATGATCTAGAAAGCCCTGATAGCCAAGTATCCAGTGATGTGGATGAAGGAACTACTGGTGGTTCTTTTTTTCTCTCCCTCCCTGTCCTCCTCACAGTCATCCAAACCATTTTTTCTATCTCTCTGCACAAATTTTATGACTTGACCACTTCTAACAAAGCAGACATCTTTTAATGAAGAGTCTAAAAGTCTGTCCAAGTCATTCCTACTCAGGAAATTCCAGGGGCAGGTGAAATGATGCTTTGACATCATTAAAAGGTACCTGTAACCCTCCGTGATAAAAATGTGCATATGAAGAAGGTGGCTTCGTCTCCAAATGGAGTCTGAGTTTCAGGCCCTCCTGCTGTCTCATCTCCTTTCTGATCTAGTTGATGAGTGACAACAGTCCAGCACTTAACCAGCTTACTTCTGTATCATTTTTAATGAGTCTAATTTTCCAACTACCCCCTTTCTAGTTCAGTTGTGTTTTCCAGATAAATATGTTTGCCTCCTAGTATGGAAGCAAAGGAATGCCAGAGACATTAAAGCCTTCTGAATTGTGGCTTAGTGCCAACCGTTGTCCACTAGAAAGGTAATAAAAAGTGGAGAAGAGGAACCCAGCAGTTGTGCCACCCCCGAGAATGTAATGCTAATTATTGACCAACTGTTAAGATTTGGGAGTGGTAGCTGCATTCCAAGGAGCTGGCACAAAGGATATAATGAGTGTGTGTGCTGCCCATATCATAGTAACTCAGGGCCCAGAGGAACAAAACCAAAAAACCAAACCCATTGCCATCAAGTCAGTTCCAACTCATAGCAACCCTATAGGGCAGAGTAGAACTG
Organism: Trichechus manatus latirostris; assembly: GCF_000243295.1. Lineage (NCBI taxonomy): Eukaryota > Metazoa > Chordata > Mammalia > Sirenia > Trichechidae > Trichechus > Trichechus manatus. The sequence goes on along the minus strand of NW_004443992.1, from coordinate 3,365,301 downwards.
CTCCATAGGGTTTCCAAGGCTGTAAAAGGGATAGTTGAAGCAGGACGGGAGAGAGGGAAGATTAAAACAAGGGTGAAAGGATCACTTTAAGGAGTGCTGCTGGGGGTAGAAATACTTGGTTTCTGAGTTGGAGAAAAAAAATGTTGTGCTGCCTGAGGAGGGCATTGCTTGATAATATACGTGGTGGGAAAATGCCCTCATTTTATAACTTCAGTAGGTTGATTAGCATTTTCTGTACTGCAAAACAGAATTTACCCCGAAAGTATTACAGCTAACCATAGCTTAACCTAGACATTCAACAGTTTAGCATTAAATTATGTTGTGGATCTTTTTTAGATTAAGAATTATTGTTACTATTATTGAGTCTTGTATATTAAAAGAAATGGTGGTGCTTGACATATTTATTATGCTTAATTTGTTTTTAGCACACCTTCTTTGACACATTTCCATGGTTTCTAATGGGGGCTTAAATGTTCTCTATTAACCTACAAAGCAAAACTTAGGTTATTGAATTGCAAATGGAGACCTAATCAGTGTTTCCAATTTCGGAAGTTAATCAAGACTGAAAATACATTTGCTTTGATTTTATCTGTAAAGTAGTTTATTTGGCTTTCATGATTGAAAAATTCAACAGAATAGGTTGGCCCTAGTTGTATGGTTTCTGGGGAACACAGGAGAATTAAATTTTTATATGTGATTTTTATGTCTAGTGGCCTTGGGCGGTTGATATCTTTCTACCCACCTTGCTTTTAAGATATTACAACCCTGAGGAGTGTTGATAGGTATGTTGTATGATTCAAACTGGATAAGTTATTATTGATGCAGGTAAGGAGCTCTCAGTAAATTTATGGTTATGTATCACCTTCTGTAAAAAAAGGATGGATAACATTCAAGAAATACCTTGCAAGGACTAACCAGGAAACACACAGAACCAAGTGTTCTTTTAAAACCCTAATGCTCTAAAATATGTAATTACAACTTATTTTTCTTTATATGGTATCATAAGTAAAACTTGGGGCTGTTAATATGTTGGAAACTGCATAAGATAACATGTTCTTACAATAGGGATGCAGGCATTCCAAAATAAATGAATAAAAATACATGCATCTGTCACCTCTTACAAAAGTGTTAATCTAATTTTATAACAACCCTTTTTAATATTAAGGCGCTGTACAAAACATTTATTTCTAAGATTTAACTAGAGCATAGGTGGTGTACTTTTTTAAACCTTTTCATTTCTCTCCACCAACCCCAACCATTGTGTCCACTGTACAAAGTATCACTGTTAAATAGCAATGTTTCTATCTTTATTTAGTTGATTTAAGCTTCATATTTATTCAGTGTGAATTTTAATAGAGAATACTAATGGGAGATATTTTCTATTAGCATGAAGATTATACAGTTCTCATTTCACCTTATATTTAAATTTCTTTTTTTTTTTCCAAAGCAAATAGAACAGATTATTGATATCCTAGAAATGGTTCGTGGGTAGTATTACATGGAGCCTGGGACTCTGAAATGTGCACTAGTTGTTTGCTTCCTGGGAAGTCTGTATTCTTATCCTCATCTGAACCCCTGACTCTTATGTTGTATTTTTTATGATTCCAAAATGCTTTGAGGGAAAGATATTTTAATGTGTACAATTTGTTTTATTTTCATACTGATCTCTATTTTTGTTTAAAACCATGTTGCATCATGAAATCGCTTAATCCAAAATAAATCTTCTTTTAAAAAAATAGATTATGACGTTTCTGTCATAAATTTGGGGAGAAAAAAATTCAAAAGGGAGGAAACGAGTAGGGGTAAGGGTCTCGTGGGATCAGTATGCAGCCCTCAGGCTATAAGAAATTTTCCAATCATATTCATAATTAAGAATCTATTCTGTTATTTATAAATATTTTACCATTTGATAGACCATCAGTTAATGTTGAAGGAATGAATTAACACAAATCATAATCTCTTAATTCACATGGTATCTTAGGGTTCTCTAGGGAAACAGAATCAATAAGATAGAGAGGTTTATTTTGAGGAATTGGCCCATGGGATTGTGAAGACTGGCAAATCCAAAATCTAGGTCAGGAGACAGGCTGGAAACACAGTCTTTTGTCTTACAATCCATAGGTCAAGTGGTAGGGGGGACAGGGAATTCTGGCAAGATGTCTGTTTGTATTCTGGAGGCAGAATACTTCCTCAGCAAACTCCCCCTTTTGCTCTTAAGGCCTTCAACTGGATGAGGCCCATTCACATTATGGAAAGTAATCTTTTACTTAAGGTCAACTGATTTAATCGCATGTAAATACTTCATAACAATATCTAGAGTACTGTTTGATCAAGTGACTGGGCACCATAGCCTAGCCAAGTTGAGACATAAAATTAACCATCACACATGGGTTGAGACATGATAACATGGGTTTGTCAAACCATCATGGTTGAATACTTCATAAACACACACACATACCACCACCACCACCCACACCAGTTTAATCTAGGGGTCACGTATTCACATGCCCAACAGGGGCCAGGTAAGTATTTAATGAGTGAAATTGGCTGGGTGCAAACAACAGAAAGTGGTGGGGATTACTTAGAGGGAATTTCTACAATTTTGCTCCAACAAATTCTACCCAATGAAATTCAGGTCCAGTGTCGAAAGATCCGATTTTTCAAAAGGAACCCAAACCAAACAAAACCTATTGCCCTCAGGTTGATTATGACTCATAGTGACCCATAGGACAGAGTAGAACTATCCCATAGAGTTTCTAAGGCTATAAATCTTTATGGAAGCAGACCACCACATCTTTCTCTGGTGGAGCAGCTGGTGGGTTCAAACCACCGACCTTTCAGTTAGTAGCCAAGCGCTTAACCACTGTGCCACCAGTACTCCTAAAAGGAACCCAGAAGCCCAAATATTTAAGTGATATTTCCAGATTTTTTTAATACTGATGGATCACATCAAATATGTGTATAGGTTGAATTGTCCCTGCAGTCGCCAGTTTAAAACCCTTGGCTTAATCAGTAACATTGTCTTTTATATTTGGTTGACTGATAATGTAAATGAATTGGCCAAATAAATAAAATGTTACTAAGACTTGGAGCCCCTGCCTGGTTAATGTGCATGGCTGCTAACCCAGAGGCAGGAGAAAAGCTTGGTGATCTACTTCCGAAAAGTCAGCCATTGAAAACGCTATGGAGCACAGTTCTGCTCTGACACACATGGGGTTGCCATGAGTTGGAATCAAGTCAGTGGCAGCTGGTGGTTTAAGACATGGCAGTTAATAAGAGGAGATGGAGAAAGTAGACAGGCGAATATATTTTATGAGGGCAATTACTAAAGGATGTACTTGAAAATGATCTTAACAATATCTTCCTGAAAACCAACTTGTAAGTTAAGAGGTTCTCTGTTAAGATTTCACAGAACAGATATGCCATTTAACTCCTTGTATTTCAGGCTGCAAATGAACTTTATACATCACATTAGAATAGCTAAAGCAGAAGATCCATATTCTATAATTAACTAAAATGTGACACTTTTATTGAAAGAGAAGAGCAAGAGATTGCTCCATGGCACTAACTTCCTGGGTTTTGTGTCATAACATTCTCTCTACACCCTTTGACCTTGATGTGCTTTTATTATGATAAATTTATCTGTCTTCATTACATTCTTTCAATGTAAACCTGAAACCCATTTAATTAATGAATATTTTAACAATGCATAATTCTCACTATCCTGCCAATAGCTCCTAGGAAGTCTTTCATGCTATTTTCTATTTCATCCTTAAACCAGAAGTCTTTAACATTCTTCTACAAGGAGTGGAAAATTTCTTGTTCATACTTTCCTGTCTTTACTGGTCAAAATGTTTGCTTCTCAGTTACTTTTTTGTTCTAAATTGACTATCTCACTAGTATTTCATTTGTCAACCAAAGTTAACTTCGGAGAATAAATTAAAATGAGAACATCTGATAAAGATATAATGTTTAAATTAATACAAGTAAGTTTCACATATTTCATTTGCCCCATTATTTAAAAATCCTCATATGGTAGATGCTCCCAAAATATGTTTAGTCACTGATGTTCACTTAGGGAAAAATAGCAATTTCCCAAAGTGTAAAACATTCGAATAATATATATTTCTTCGACAGTTTATAATAATGTTGCCACACAAAATATTTGAGTAGTATAATCATGTCTAGTTTGGTATTCAAACTAGCTGGCACTGAAAAAGGGACCCAAAATCCAAATTTTTCAACCTTCACAAGACATTGCCAACACATTCCTCATTGGTTCAAGGCTAAGTAAGAACTGCTTTTTATTACTATGAGGCATTTGCCCCAATGTCCAATGCAACCTCTTAAAATTGGATTAAACCATGTGAAGGACATCTTTTGCAGTAAATAGAGTCAGGTCTAAAAAGAACAAAAGAAGCCAAGAAGCTTCCTATGCTGTTTTTTTCTAAGCCCACACACAGCTTGGCCCTATGCATCTTATTTAGAGGGAAAGACACGTTCCAGGAAGAGAAAACCAACCAATAAACAGAAGTAAGAAAAGAAAATACGTTTTCTAATATTTAGAGCAGAGATGATCCAGACTGCCCATCCTAGGTCTTCTCAGGGCAGAGGAGCTCCTCAATGAAAACAGTACCTGTCCTTCTGACAGGTCCAGGATAACGGGACAGTCCAAAAACTAGACCTCCCTAAGGCTGGGCAGCTCCCTCAACTGAAGCAGCAATCGGCTCCCTTTACTTTCCAGCTTCATAGCCTGGAATGCGAGAGAAATCTAAAGCAATGAAACATCAAAAGACTCTTAGTTCTTGAATGTGACTGATCCAGACTAGCATTTCTTCTTTGGGATGGAATGAGAAAGGATGGACCGGAGCTATATACACTTCTCCTAGGGGTCAATTTTATTCAGGAATGATTACCTTCCCAAAAGAAACAAAACAATTAAGCCATTTATTACTGTTGGCTAAAGAACTATTCACCAATTAGTGCTAATTTGGAGCCCTGGCAGTGCAGTGGTTAAGAGTAGAACTCTGTCCTATAGGGTCATTATGAGTCAGAATCAACTCCATGGCAATGGGTTTGGTTTTGGTTTTTTTAGGGCTAATTTACTATTACTCCAGTTTCAATTAGGAAACCATATCAGCATTTCTTAAACTTTCCATCAAATTACCAGTGGTGACAGAGGACCCTCCAAATATGGAGATGTAGCTTAAAGCCAGTCCTACCAATACAAAGTTATTTGTATGTTTCATTTATTTTCAAGTTGAGTAAATTTTTCATACATCAAACTTAGTTTTAATTTTAAAATAGAATATTTTCCCATTAGCTTAGTAGCAAATGGTTTCAACCCCTCCTCCAAATATTAAAGGCATTTGCCAATCTACGAAGATACTCCTTTGATTTTGCCTGTTCTTGGCCAGCAGCTGTGTACCCTGGGATGTGCAGACATTGGTTTGAAATGCAATATCTGTATCATCAGAGTCTCTTCCTCACATAATACTACTGATGCTTTGGAGCTGAAATGTTTGGGTGTGTATTCTCTCATCTGCAATTAACCTGTCTGTTATACAGCTTGTAGCAATGTTTAAGGAGAAACGAAGATTACAGGCTGTCTGAATCTCTAAGCGAAGCAAAAACACCAACAGTGTTGTGGTTGATGTATATTGTCACACCCTTTCTAACCTGCCATCCAATTTGTGTGTGGTGATGGTTGTACATGTATACACTAGTGAATGTTTCCTAGGTGACTTGGCCATTCTTCGTTAAGGCCTTTAGTTAAGAGATAAAATCAAATTTCAAAATTTAGCCCTATACCTTAGAGAAATGACTGGTTATAGAACTGGGGCAGTAAACATACAAGTTGAACCTGGAGCATCGTATAGTGAGAGAAAGTAAGCAAGCATCCTTTAGCCCCCTAAAAATTCCCACCATGTTGGGACATGTCAAAGGAACACAGGAGCCAACTGAAAGCTTACAATGACTGAAGCTGACACGATTTGAGCAACAAAATAAGTAAAGTATTGGATTACATAACCCAAAATATAAAATAAATATCCCTGAGTCCACACTGATACATATAAATGACTGAATAAATAAATGAGAGAGAACAGACAAATCTCCCTTGTAGACATATTCCAAATAATTTACCCTCAAGAAGAAGGAGCATAAATCCCTACTCTTTGAATGTGGGGTATGCACAGTGACTTCCTTCCAAAGAGTACAGTATGGAAAGGGGATAAAAGGAATAACTTTACAGTGGAGAAACCTGACAAACACTACCTCCTCAGCCAGGTGATCAAGATCAACATCAACAGCCATAAATCATGTTGATAGTATGCACCCTTGATATGATGTGATGAAAATGACACTTTACCTCTGTTATCTTCCTCAAAAACCCGTAACCCAAGTCTAATCATGAGAAAAACAATCAATTCCAATAGAGGAGTATCCTACAAAATATCTGCCAAATCCGAAAAAACCAGGCCTGTTGCCCTCGAGTCGACTCTGATGCAAAAACTCTTGTTGTTGTTAGTGCCCTCGAGTCTGTTCCGACTCGTGGCAAACCTACAGGGCAGAGTAGAACGGCTCCATGGCATTTCCAGGGAGTGGCTGGTGGATTTGAACTGCCGACCTTTTTAGCAGCCAAGCTCTTAACCACTACACCACTAGGGCTCCCCAAAACTCTTAAGATCAACAAAAACCAGGAAAGTCTGAGAAAGTGTCACAGCCAAGAGGAATTTAAGGAGACATTTACACTACATGTAATGTATCCTGGATGGGATCCTAGAAGAGAAAAAAGACATTAGGTAAATTCTAAGGACTTTCTGAATAAAGTATGGACTTTAATTATTCATAATGTATCAATATTGGTTCATTAAGTAGCTCTGGTGACACAATGGTGAAACGCTTGGCTGCTAACCCAAAGGTCGGCAATTCAAACCCACCCAGCAGCTCTGTGGGAGAAAGACCTGGCAGTCTGCTCCCTTAAAGATTACAGCCTAGAAAATCCTATGGGGCAGTTCTACTCTATCACATAGGATCACTATGAGTCGGAATCGACTTGATGGCACCCAATAACAACAACACTGTTAATTATAACTAATATACTGTGCTAATGAAAGATATTAACAATAGGGAAACCAGATATGGGGATATAAGATCTCTCTGTGCTATCTCCACAATTTTCTGTAAATCTAAAACTGTTTTTTAAAAAAAGTCTATAAACAAAGATTAGACTGGACTATGGGACATAAAATGATACTCCTGAAGAGAGGGCTTTTTAGCTCAAGTAGATACATGAGACTAAATGGGCAGCTCCTGTCCGGAGGTGAGATGAGAAGGCAAAAAGGGGACAGGAGCTGGTTGAATGGACACGGGAAATCCAGGGTGGAAAGGAGGAGTGTGCTGTCACATTACAGGAAGAGCAGCTAGGGTCACATAGCAGTGTGTGTATAAATTTTTGTATGAGAAACTGACTTGAACTGTAAACTTTCACTTAAAGCACAATTTTTTTTAAAAAAAAAGTCTATTAAAAAGATAAAGAAATAAATGGGCTTATGGGGGAAAAATTAGCCCTAAAACCAGAACACGTAATAAAAGCTCCCAAGATTAATTTATTAAGGATTCCGTATTCTCAGGGTAACCAGAGGCCAGTTTTTAACTGTAACTAAACAGCAACTATAAAAATGAGCACCACCAACTAAACACTGAACAAATGAGTAGATATTTACTTAGTATGGAAGTAACTGTTTCATTCTAAGCAATATATTGTGTTATAAATAGTAAATTTGAAATTTTGTATTTTTAAAAAGCAAATAGAGTTAAAAGAAAGAAAAGTAGAGATTATAGAAAAATACCTAAATGACAGAATCCACCTAATAAGAAAGTACCAGAGATTTGGAGACTGGCTACTATGGTGCCACATCAAGAAAGGTTCTGGAATAGTTGACTCATTGTATAAATGAGTGAGCAAAAATCTAAAAGAAACAATTTCATATCACGTAATCAGCTAAATTCATCATTTAATCCAGCATTAACAACTGTTTGCCAAATCGATGATACTGCGATAAATCTATTTCCCCTTTAGTACCCCAGTTACCTGCTATCTCCAGGAATTAATACTTTCACATAAAAGTCTTTTCCAATGTATTAAAAATCCTTAAATAAAAACTTAAAAATTTTAACTATTCTTATGAGAATCTTTTTAAAGATATATAATTTCCTATTATCATAAATAATATATACTTGGCAAAATGTATTTGTTGATGACTTAGGGTTATCGTTACAGATACAAATATAATATTATGCTGTAATTATTAACCTGAAGGATGTTCAACTAATTTACCCCTAAATTAAATGGTCCAGACTTTACCATTAATACCTTTCTAATCCTCCTTCTTGGTTGGCTGACATTTCATATTGCTATATTCTTGACTCTAGCAGCCTCTCTCCATATTCAATTTTGCTGCCTTAAATTAACAATAGGAGACTAGGTAAGTAAGCTCACCTAACATCCTTGCTACATTAATAATAAATAGGATGTTGATGAGAACCTAAGGGCTGTTCTTGTATGAAAAGATGAAAATGCACGTTTTAGAGAATGGTACCAGATGGTGGCTTTCTCACCTGGATGCCACGTGGCAGTAAAATTCAGCCCCGTACACACCCTAAAAGAAAACATTTCGTTGGTGGAGGCTGGGGAATGACCTAGTGTTATAAACTTTATACGTGGTTAAAAGGAACATTTACCTATAACAATTAGCAATTGTCATTCACTCGTATCATTGTTACATAAAAAGGAATAAATAAAAATAAAAAAGAGAAGGACTATCTCAGAATAAAGAGCTGTCCTTTAAGTAAATTAAGCTTTATTAATAATCACCATGTTGTCCTTTTAACATCACTTTTACTATAGACTGGGGAAAATCAATTGTTGCAGAAATACGAGTTGTCATTAGGAGCCACTGGACTAAGGGGAAAGGCCCCAGTGAGAAGGTAAGCCACATCTTTGGTGAGCTAGCTTTACTCTTACTCCTCTAAAGTGGTTTTCCCCTCTTATCTCTTTTGTTGACTTTCTCCATATCTCTGTCTCCCTTGCTCTCCCCATCCCCTTTCCTCTTTTGTCTTGCTCCTTACTGGGTTCATCCCTAGGCTCAGGGATACACAGTTGCATAACTCCAGCACTCAGGGGGTGCCATTCACCTAGAATACAATATGAATGACGTCCCCTAGAGCTATATAGTAGGTTGGAGTCCTGGATTAGTCAGAACACTTTTGGTTGCAAGTACAGATACCAACTAGCTACTGGGGAACTCATAGAGTTAAAGAAAGAATTCCCTGTACAGGTAGAAACCTGGAGGCATAGGGTCTAGGGCTGGGGAATCAGCTTGTCAGGACTTTTTGCCACCTGGCTTTTCACTGGGTATGAGTTTCATTCTGTCGCCCTTCTCCACATGGGGGACTTGATGCCAAGAGCTCTGAGGTCATATCTTAATAGCTTCCAAACCGGAGAAGAAACGATAACTTTCCCCGCCAGACGCACTTGGAAAAATCCCAGGGAAGAAATCTGATTGGCTCCACTTGAGTCACATGGTCAATCAGAGCCAGTATGGCAGGTACAGGTGGAAGCAAAGGGCTGTGGGAGTGCAAAGCTACTTCCTCAAGAAGAGAGAGAAGACGGTTCTGAGTAGCCAACACTAGATGTCTACTAGAGGTTCAAGCTGCAGTAGCTGCTGCTGCGAGAAACTCCCTGGACCTTGGTGGCAAACCAACTCTTTAATTCATTTGAAAGGCACTTCCTGAATAGTTCTAGGTACTGAGAACATAAAGATCAATAAATAGACTCTCTGCCCTTGAGGAGCTCCTGGTCTAACAGGAAATACACAAGAAAACAAATTATAGGTTAAGATTGTCTACAGTATAGTGATGGCACAAAAGAGCAAATACCCAATCTGCTGAAGTGATTTTTCCTCAGAGTTTAGCTGAAGGAAGTTTAAGCTATTGCAAAGAAGGTTTTATTGGAAAACCAAGGGGAAAGGAAACCAGGGTTGATGGGCTCAACTCACTTTTCTTTGCCTTACCTTTGGCTAGGTTGAGAGTTCTCAAGCCAAACCATCTCTTCAGTTGTTTATATACTACACAAATAAGTACATATATAAATATTTATGTTATTTTTATATATGTATATATTCATGCCATACTTAGGACTGCTGGGGATGACTTTGGGCTCTCAGATTCTACATTTTGGTCTTCTCCCTGGATAACCCTGATGCCTTTTACTCCCTGGTCCTGAGCTGCCCTACATTTTCATTTTACTGCTGCCCCAGCACTGGCGAGTATTCAGCATAAAGGGGACAATGTGGGCTTTGGGTTTGAAGCATTTCTGGATTCATATCTTGGCTCTGCCACTTGTAGGTATGTGACTTTAGGCATGTTTCCTAACCTTTACAGCCTCACTATACTCATGTATAAAATGAGGAAATTATGCCTGTCTCATAAGATTACCATATATCTGCCTCATAAAATAGATTAAATGAGATTGATCTAAATACCCTTCAGGATATCTGCTTAGCTCCCAAATCCCTTTTTGGGGATTTACCTCATCCCCATGGGGTGGGTCCTCAGCAGCCATGATTTTGTATTACGTGACCCCACTACTGCCCAGTTGGACCAAGAGTGGCCACCTGACCCAAGGTGGACTAATTATGAAGCACCCAAGGGAATTTAGAATGGGGAATGAGCAAGTTCATTGTCTATCTGTGCTGTATCACGAGCAGAAGAGATGTAAATCTTCAGAACACTGGTGTGCACACATTCCATCCCCTACACAGCCATAGCAGCAGAGAAAGAAAAGTCTGAAATGACAGGCAGATGGAGAGATTGCTGCCTGTGTTTCTGACTGATTTCTGCTTCCTGATTCCAGTCCCTAATTGGGGCCTGGATTTCCATAAAGCATGGAATATCTGTACAACAAATGCCCATAAAAATGTGATGCTAGCTCAGGTTGGATTCTGTTACTTATAACCCAATAGTTCTAATCAAGGCACCATTATAGGTGATGGGGAAATACTGCTGAATAAAACAGTTGTGGTTCCTGCCTGTAAAGAGTTTACAGTCCCATGGGGAAGACAGACAATAAACAAATAAATCCATAATTACTAACTGTGATTAAAAAGTGCTATGGAGAACAGGGAAAGAACAGGGAGCAAGGGTGAGCAGGGAAAGCCTCCCACAGGATGTGACATTTAAACTGAGAACTGAAGGTGGGAAAGGAGTTGGTCATTGGAAGAGCAGAGGGAAAGTTCCTGCCGTATCCTATCACTGCAGTCTTCCAAAATAATTACAGAGTAGAGTACACATAAAAGACATAATCACCGTCAAGGAGAATCTTCTCACATGAGCACTGTAACATCTATTCTGAAGAGTGTTTTGCTTACTTCCTGTTTATTAGCAGTTCACTGCCATATAAGTAGATTTCTCCTGTGGGTAATAAAAGCTCATAGTTACGGAATTTGGATAATGAGCTATGGAGATAGTACATATTGGGAAATAAAAACTGAGAACAGGTAAGCTCTATTTAGGGGGTAGTGCAGTATACTGAAAAGGACATGAAATTCATAGCCTGGATTCAAATTCTGCTTCTACTTATTAGCTGTGTGGCCTCGAGCCATTCAGTCAAACTCTCTACACCTGGGTTTCCTCGTCTGAGAAATGGGAATAATGATGCCTACGTCAAGACTGTGTTCGAAGGATTAAAGGAAATTACATCTTGCATGAAAAAGTATTCCCACACTTTATTTAGAACATTCCTGTCATTTCGCTATAAAATCATTAATTCATTGCACTCTTGTTTATGTAGTCCCACTACAGAAATATCAACTTTAAAAAATGACAGTTACATTCCTTTCTCTTAGATATCTTCCTCAAAGCCCTGGCTATTGGTTTGGAATTCTTACTTCTATGCTAAATCTTATTCTTTAGATGGTAAATCGTGCCTGATGTTCCCAAATCCCCAGCCCAAAACTGCCTCAGGCAATCCAGGGTAGCATCAGGGAATAAGCACAGCCCAGCCAGTTGGGAAGACTTGAGCACTATTTTGGGGTGATATCAGAGCTCCCTCCTAGTGCTGCATGCATCCTAGCTTGCTGTCCAGTCTGGGATTTGGGTTCTCCTGACAAATTACGTTTTCATTTCTTCCCCAGTGTCTATGACTGCTCTATTGTCAGCCTTCCTAAAATGTTTCAGAAAAAAGGGAGGAGAGAGGAGGGGAAGAGAGGGGATGGGAGGGGAGGGGAGGACAGGACAGGGAAGGGGAAGTAGGTCAGATACTGTTACTCTCTGGATAGCCCTCTCTTAGAGTTGGCCCAGAAGAGTCTGTAATCTCGAGTTCTAGACTGAACTCTGACCTTGTTTGGGCAAGTCACCTAACTCTCAGAGTCTCTTTTCTCATCTATAAAATGGGCTTATACTAGCCTCAGAGCTTTGAACTGGTTTGTTCGGTTCAAACCCTTGCATTTCTAACAAGTTCTCAGAAAGTTATACGTAAGAATCACCGGGGATCTTGTTCAAGGGATGGAAATGCAAATTGTCAGCGGACCCAGTTAGAAGCCCTGACTAGCCTTGCTTACAGTAATCTCAGGATTGTTGAGGCTCAGATAAAATATTGTATGTGAAAGCTCTGTATTAACTCTGAAATGCTATACAGACTTGAGGTGCTATTAATATCAGTATATCCTGTGCCACATTCAGCATGCATGGCTGGCCTAGAAGCTTTTTAGACCACGCAACATTGAGCTACTAGAAGGGGATTTTTCTAGGTCAATGAGTAATGTAAAGTGTCTCAAAGGTATTGCCTATTTTTACTTTGAAAGAGCAACCTTCTCAGAGATAGGCATAATAGTGAGAAGAACTCAAGGGCTGGAAGATGAAAGATAGTTAAAAACTATACAAAACCAACCTATTTTGGTAATCTGTGTAATTTATTTGAGCAAACATAAATGTGCTTTTGGCCTATGTTGGAACTGAATGAGGCTCAATGAAGTAATGAGAACTGATCAGATCTTTATTTTGGAAATTTCCTGTTCTTAGCAAGTAGAAAAAAAGAAAAAAGCCCTGGGTAGGAGACAGGAAGAACTAAAGAACAAATGATTTTTTGCCTATGCAGCTTCTTTTCAGCATACCAAGATAACCATCCGTAAAGTGTTCAAAAACCTTGTATTTAAAAAGATGCACCTCTGGTTTAGGCTTGTAAGAAATAGGTTATAACTGGTCACTACATGTGCCTGTTTTTTACTTTCTCAATCTGTTTTCATGGTAGGGTGTGCTGATTTATGCTTTTTTTTATTAACATCTACTATAAGCAAACCTTTCCTCAGCGAAGTTAACTGTGGGAATATCACAGTCCAGATTCAGGGGTCTCTAAACTCCATCCTCAACAACTAAAGAGCATGAAAGGAAAAAGCAATGAATTGCTTCCCTCATAATTTTTCCCTAAATTATTTCAAAACATCACATCAAAGAACCCTTAATCTGACGTAGTTTTTTCAATTGTAGATGAAGATGCTTTTTTTTAGTCAAAATTAATTTAAGTCCCCAATCATTTGTGTTAGCACAATATGGGGGGATCTGAAGGGTTTGACTGGACCATATACTTCTCACTTTGAAGTCTAGCAAGAAGGTGGCTAGAATAACAGTACTTTAAAATGTGCTTGCAAAATTATAGAAGGTAGAACCATTTCAGGCCCTAGAAGCTCAAACAGAAAAGCGTTATCTTTTATTTATGACATTAAATTATAATGAAAAGTAACCTAATAGGAACCAGCTCCAAAATCCTTTCTGGATAATTTGGTACATTTGAAATCTAGTGTGCTTTTCATGGCTTTCTTAAGCACTCTATAAAACAAGATACTCTCAAATGTGTTAGGGCATTTCTGTTTTGATTGGCTCAGAATGGCTGGAGGTGCTTGAAATGATCTATAATGAACTAAGCACATGGCATGGCGTCATCAGTCATTCTCTTCAGAGCCTCTTGCCTGTTTTATAGAAATTTCATACCTCGGAAGTAACACAATGAAAATCTTACAATCTGCTGGTTGAAAGTTGGATCATAATTCCAAACTCTAGATAAAAGTTTATAGCTAGAGGAGAAAGCCAACATTTTTTTTTTTGCATCTTTTAAAATGCTAAATATTTCAGTTTATTTACATAGTTGTTTGTTTTCTGTTGCAGATAAAACAAAGGGTAAATTTATTTTGCTTTCTCTGGAATTAACCATGGTTTATTTGTTGAATTTCAGAAGGGCTGATGTTAAAAGAGGCCGAGACATATAACTACAGAAGTTAACTATGAAACCAATTTTTGGCAGGTGCAGTCAGAGTTCTTAATTGTAAGCAATTAAGCATCTCTGGATGATTGATGCTGAAAAAGAATGTATTTAAAAGCTGTCGAGAAGCTCATAGAAAAGAGATTTAGGCTGGAGAATCAGGGTCAGGACAAGACAACCAAGAACAATATCCAGACTTATGTCCTTGGATTATTCCAGCGAAGGCACCACTACTGCTAAAACACAGAATTCTATTCTGCAGCATGTGCTGCTGAAACTGCTAGCCCTGAATGTGGGAGGTGTCACTGGAACTGCCCCTTCCAGGACCTGATCAGTATCCTACTCCAGCTTCTGTCTCAGACAGCCTAGCTGGCTTCAGATTCAAAGGCTCAAGTGAATGCATGTGGCAACTGCTCCTGCCCTAGCTGCAAGGGAAGCTGGAAATGTGAGTATTTGGCACTTTCACTGTCAAAGACGCAAAAGGTGAGGAATTCTATAATCACTGGAGGGGCTAAGATACAGGGCGGCCCATAAAGTGACAAATATCCCAAAACTGAAAGAGCTAACTGGACACTATGATTATAGCCATAGTTGTCAATCATTTTGGTTCTCGAACTTTTTACACTCATTAAAATTACCAAGGACCTCAAAGGAGTTTTAGCTTATGTAGGTTGTATCTATCAATATTTGTAGTATTATAAATTAAAACTATTAATTCATTTAAAATAACAACAATAACATGTAACAAAATTTTTTTAATGAACAACAGCTGTATTTTCAAAACAAAAAATAGTATAAGGGTGGCATTGTTTCATCTTTTTTGAAATCTTTCTAATTTCCAGCTTAATAAAAGATGATTGGATTTTTCGTATCTGTCTCTACATTGGTCTGTTGTAATATACTTGTGAGAGAAGGAGAGTGAAAAATGTAAATATCATCTTAGTATTATGAAAATAATTTTGACCTTGGGGATTGCCTGAACAGGCCTTGGGGACTCCTTACCACAGTTGGAGAACAGCTAGATGAGACATTCACTTTGTGATTGGAATTAGATAATGTATATTATACTGAAACACACAATTCTTGGATTCTTTCTACAATCCTATCACATGTATTTTTATTCAAAACTCAAAAATTTTGCTCAGAGGTTGACAGGATTGAGCCTACATCAAATTACTGACAGAATGGTATTTGAAAAGACTGAAAAAAAAAAAAAAGAAAGAAATGGCAGGACTGTATTTTGGTTATTCATTGAGCTTTGTCCCCTCCTTTGATCTCAAAGATTATTTCCAGCTCTAATTTCTGATTCTACAGTTCCCTAAATTTGAATATTCTAAGCAATGGCAGGCTCATTAATTTTTTAAAACAAACTGCTAATTTTAGAATAGTTTTAGAGACATGAAATTATTGTAATTTCCCCTTCGCTTAGTTTTCTTATCTTTAAAGGAGGAAAAACATAGCACTTTAACTCATAGGAGTTAAAGTGAGGATTAAATGAGTTACACAAGTAATGTTTAGAATAGTTCAGGCTCATTATTTATGAGCTATTGTTACTATGTACCCTATGGAGTAAATATATGATTATCTCCATTTTACAGATGAAAAAACAGAGGACAGAGATTTTTTTTAACCTGCTGAAGTTCTCATAGTTAGTAAATTGCAGAATTGCTCTCTCATCATCTATGACCTTGAAAGGGCTTCTGAACAGTCTACTTACTTCTCTTTCTGTAAAAATGAAGCTATGACACACTGTTCTATAAATTTACCGGCAAAGCTAACTAGTAAAAAGACTCAAGCATGATTTGAACATTCTCAATGTCAGGGATACCGTGATAATTGGTAATGTTACCATTTCCCACATTACCACGACTTTTATGCCATGAAAGGACTCAACTGGTAGAGTAGATTGGCCTTCGCTATATACCTGCTGTCACCTTAAACCAGTTGAGGCAAAGATCACTCTTAACAACAGAATTGATGGGGGTTAAAAGTTAGCTCTGTCTTATCTAGACCTGTTACTGCCTGTTCTAAGAAGACTCACTAGGTGAAGATTCCCGGAAGCTTTACTATTTTCTATCACGAGTTCTGGGTAATGTGACACCAGGTCATGCTTCATGGTATATGCGGTTGGTTGGGAAAGTTTCTTAGGAAAATGAAAGGGGAGGGGATTTGCTGAAGAGAGAGCCAAAAGACATTTATCTACTCAAATCAAATAAAGGACAATTTTATACCCTTTATTTATTTCTTTATGCCACTTGATATCTACTTCCCTTTAAACACTAGTGACTCTAATTTCCTTATCTTACACAGCCCCTGGACTTCACCATTTGTCGCTCTTACAACTTCATTTTGAACCTGGGTTCCTCCACCAGGTAGATCCTGAAGGGAAAGGAGCCACCTTCCTCTCCCTTTTTTCTTACCAGTGACTTTTTTTAAACCCAAATGATCCCTCCTATCATCAATCACACGATTTGAAGGAAATCCTAAGTGTTTACTCAGTACCTATTATGTCTCAAGCATTTTGCCAGTCACGGGGTACAGTGGTGAACCAGACATATGCAATCCTTCCCTTCAGGGAGCCTGAAGACCACTGGAAAATACTAACAGCTTGCACAAACTGAGGGCTTACTCTTGTCAGGCACTGTGCTTTGTATGCATTACTTCATCTATATTTCACAGAGGTAGATATTATTATTATTATCCCAATTTTATAGATGAGGAAACTGAGGATTATCCAGAGTACACAGAACTGGAATGCAGGTCTTTCTGATGCCACACAGTTAATCACAATCCATCTCCTCTCTCTGTCTCTGACTCTGTCTTTCTCTCTCACACACATACAATTTCTCATGAGGCAGAGCCTGATGGTCTGGTGTGTTTGTAGCTGGAGGACAGCAGTTCTATAACTTTGCTGCAGTTTCTACCAAAAACTTTGGTTTGTAAATATAAAGGATTCTCTGAAGCACAACCTCAAACAAATTGTGGTAGACAGCTGGGAGAGGACAGCTGTGGATAGAAAAATGTGGCCGGATGCTAAGGGGGCAGACTGGATGGATGCGCAGTCAAGTGTCTCTAAGGAGAGGAAGCAGTGACAAGATGACGTAAGAGGGACAAACATTAAAGTACCTAGACCCAAACCACAGCGGAAGGAGGTGTCTTAAATAGTCCAGGAAACACTGTCTTTTATCGTGTATGCAAATTCAACTAAGATTGATTGATTTGGGCAAATGTATATTGTCCTTTGCCCTTATCATTCAAGTGATTATTCAAATAAATTTAAACAGCTTTTTTTTAGCCCCCCTGAAGTATTTCTCTGATGTAATCAGGAGTAAAGACCTTAGGATTAAGACTCAGGAGACTTAAATTCTTGTTCAGGTCTGCAACCAACTAGTTGTGTGATCTTTGGCAAGTCCCTTAACTTTCATTTTGGGTTCTTCCTTTCAAAACCAAGGGAATTGGGTAGTTGGAGCCCTAATGGTTTCTTGAAGTTCCAAACTGCTCTGATGCTGTGATTTATTTATCAAGATTTACAAAGTTTCCAGTTCTACATTAAACAATTTGAGAAGCAATTAGAAGACACATTTCTAACCATTTACACCTGTGTTGCCCAATACACCAGCCACGTGTGACTACTGAGCACTTGAAATGTGGCTAGTGTGACTGAATATTAAATTTTATCTCAATTAAATTAAATTTAAATTTAAAAAACTGATAACTGTATTAAATTGCTGAAAAAAATGTAATGTTTTTAAAACAACTTAGGTATGTGAATCTGCTTTTTCCAGCTGTAAATTTTATGAAATCTAAATACAGATCAAGTATTTCCAATTAAAAATTTAGCATTCAAATTAAGACATACTAATGGACTTGATGGCAACAGGTATAAGTATAAAATACATACTAGATTTAAGACAATGTAAAAAAAAGAATGTAAAATATCCCATTGATAATTTTTATATTGATTACATGTTGAAATGACAATATTTTGGATATATTGGGTTAAATCAACTATATCATTAAATTTAATTTCATCTATTTTTACCGTTTTTAATTTGACTCTTAGAACATTTCAAATTATACATGTGACTTGCATGACATTTCTTTTGGACAGCTTTGAAAGGTTATACACTCCATAAATATAGTGGCTTGATTGGCAGCCTATACCATAGTATTCATGGGTGCTTTGGAGAAGAGTTGTATCACCTTTTGAGGAAGATATGTGTACCCGTTTGAGTCATTACTGTTATCAGGAAGGATTTGCATACATTACCTTTGCCAATAGAGTTTGTTTGAAGAAAGCCAGGAGATGTGAGTTCTCCTAGAGTCTTTCTGGTTTCCAGTGCTTCCAAAACTGACAGGTGCTACAGGCATCATGGATAAATGGCACAGCAACAACCTCTATCTGAGTACAACCAGCATTCTACCTGCAGAGGGAGGATCTGCTTACAGAAGCCTGTCTCCATAGGAGTGTCCCTTTTGGCTGGAGGTTTGAGCCTAGCCCCTTCAAAGGCTGTTGAACCTTTAGCCTGGCTGCAGATTCCCGATTTATTCAGTTGTAGACAGGGTGATAGTGCTTTTTTACACATGGACTGAACTGTAGGATCTTGACATAGAAAATAACTGGTAAGGTTTTCTTTGGAAGCAGATGTGTTGAATGGAAGAAATTTTGAGCTTGAGGGTTTTTTGTCTGTATAACACTTCACTCCTTTTCTGCATCTGTGGGGAGTACATATGTGATTAGGAAGGATCAGCTGCCCTGGATAGAATATAATGAATATCATGAAATGATCAGAGAGGACAACCATCCCTGGTCATATGTGCGACTCACCTGGAGTGATTAGGTAGGATCACCATCCCTGGTCAGCATGTGGTGATTCTCTTGGAGTGATTAGGGAGGACCACAGCCTCTGGTCACATGTAATGACTCACCTAGAGCAATTGGGGAGGACCACCACCCATAGACAGCGTGTGGCACTCAAGGATAAGCTTAATAGACTGTGTGGTCAGGGACAATGACCACAGAATGACCATTAGGTCACATGGCCATTTCCTACTCACGGGAGTGAGAACGAGAACATACATGTCTGATGTGGCTATGAATGACTTTAACTAGGTGAGGTGGGATGGAGAGATACGCTGACTCCTGAATTTTACTGCAAAGCCACAGATGATATACATTTTCATCCTTAGCATGAGGAATTCCTTGCTACTTGAACCACAGTGTCTGAGATCAAGCAAGTATAGTTGAATGTCCTTTGGATGGTGTGACAAATCTTAGAAGTTGTCTTAGTTATCTAGTGCTTCTATAACAGAAATACTATAAGTGGGTGGCTTTAACAAACAGAAATTTATTTTCTCACAGTTTAGGAGACTAGAAGTCTGAATTCAGGGCACCAACTCTAGGAGAAGGCTTTCTGTCTCTGTTGGCTCTGGGGAAAGATCCTTGTCTCTTTTGAGCTTCTGCTCCTGGGTGATCTTCATGGGGCTTGGCATCTCTCTTCACCCATCTCTGCTTCTTTCGCTTGCTTGTTTAGTCTCTTTTATATCTCAAAAGAGATTGATTTAAGACACATCCTACAGTAATCCTGTCTCATTAACATAGCAAAGACAACCCATTCCCCAATGGGATTATAACCACAGTCATAGAGGTTAGGATTTACAACACATATTTTTGAGGGACACAATTCAATGTATAATAGATGCCAAGTCTAACATCAGGTACAAGGGTCAACAATCTATTTAGGGGCATAAGAGAACCATGTGGAACAAGGGTAGGCCCTGCAATGAGGAGCACAGGGCAAAGAGGTGATCAGGCTGGGAGTAGAAAGGGGTTAGTCAGCAAAGATGTCTGATTTCTGGAGAGGTTAACCTTCTTAAAGTTGGAAATTGATGAACATGTGCTGCTGATGAGGATGGTGAAAAGCTGGAGCCAAGACAGAGGCAAGAAAACGCAAGACATGAAAAGACCCCTAGAAGGCTAGTTGGTTAGAGCAGAGGAATTGTGAGAGCAAGGATTGGTTTACAGTGGTGATGGAAAGAGAAACGTCTGCATCTAAGTGTGAAGTGATGTGGTACTGGGTTAGTGACAGAGAGGAAGGCAGGTTGAGTGTGAGAAGATTGCTAAGAGTTGGTGGTTGATGGTGGTTAATCAAATGTTGGAACTGACGAGGTCCAGAGTTTTTAAAAACAAAATCACCACAATAATGCAATCCTTTGACCCAAAGAGGTCACTGGTTCTAGTGCTTGTGCTGGGACCTCTGGGATGTGGTACCCATGTTCATAAAAGAAAAGATGGGACAGTCTCTGTGATGGTTAAGGTTGTGTGTCAACTTGGCTGGGCCATGATTCTCAGTGGTTTGGCAGTTATGATGTAGTTTGGTAGTTATGTAATGATGTAATAACCTCCATGATGAAATCTGATATAATGTAATCACTTTCATGATGAGATCTGCTATGAGCAGTGTCTCAGTCATCTAGTGCTGCTCCAACAGAAATACCACAAGTGGATGGCTTCAACAAAGAGAAGTCTATTTCTTCACAGTCCAGTAGGCTACAAGTCCAAATTCAGGGCATCAGCTCCAGGGGAACGCTTTCTCTGTTGGCTCTGGAGGAAAGTCCATGTCATCAGTCTTCCTTTGGTCTGGGAGTTTCTCTGCGCAGGAACCTCAGGTCCAAAGGACACGCTCTGCTCCCAGCACTGCTTTCTTGGTGGTATGAGGTTCCCATGTGTCTGCTGGCGTCTCTCTTTTATATCTCAAAAGAGATTACATTAAGACACTAATCTTGTCAACCTCATCACAGTGATAGAATTTACAACACGAGGAGATCACATATAATCTCATTATAGTGGTAGAGTTCACAACACATAAGGAAATCACATCAGATAACACAATCATACAATACTGGGAATCATGACCTAGCCAAGTTGCTACACACATTTTTTGGGGGATACAATTCAATCCATGACAAGCAGCCAATCCGTTGAAAGGGAGTTTCCAATATATATGGACTTTCTACAAAAGCAGGCTGGCTTTTGCTCTGCTCTGGATCCTGTATTTGGCTCCTCATCATCTGGCCTCCAGTTCTTGGGACTTGAGCCAGCAGCCTACCATCTGACCTGCCAATCTTGGGTTTGTCAGCCCCTGCCGCTACATGAGTCGGGAGAAGCCTCCAGCCTGACGCCTGACCCACAGTCTTGGGACTTTTCAGCCTTATAACCATGTGAGCCACTTCTTTGATATACATCTCTCTCTCTCTCTATATATATATATACATACATACATATGTGCTTTACTGGTTTTACTTCTCTACAGAACCCAGCCTAAGACAGTCTCATTGCTTTGTGGACTCTTAGATACTGATAGCTGAAAATTCAATTTCAGTGTGTGGCTTTTTTTTGGTTTCCAAACTAACTTTAGTCTTCTTTAGTCAATCTGATTGTTATCAACAAGAAACCAGGTAGATGGAAGCAATATTCCTCAAATTACAAGGCTTACAAGGTGGACACATTAGGATTGATAACAACAAACAGACTTCATTCAATGGCTGAGTGCATTTTATGCATTTATCTCGAGAAAAATAGTGTGGAAGGGCAAAAGGATGATTTGATGGGAATTTGCTTGGCCTAGTGGTATAGAACAAGAAAATCTCTTTAAACGTTGACTGAATGTTAAAGTTTTTTGAAAACAAGAGGACAATCGCCCTCCCAATATCTCTTTCAAATAGTTTTTTATAATTATTGATAATGTACTCTGCAGTCAATCCTACATTATAAAAAACAATTGTGTCTTGCATACAACTTTTAACTTTTTCATTCTGTTCACAGGGTAACAGATCCTGAGTAGTTTGCGCAGGTTTTCATCTTCAATTTATTCTGTTCTGACTCTTCCTACATTGTCTTCAGCCATGTCTCAGGACACCTTCACTGGACCACACGTTAGTGCTGGGCTGGCCCCCTATAGCCCGGGCTCCATAAATCCCTAAGCATTCTTGATACTGCAAGAACATCTGCCAAGTTGTATCAACTGGGACAGCTCTCCACTTGGGGGTTATGTTCAGGTCAGAGGGAAGATGACCAGGAAGAGTCAGAAAACAGGTCCTTGTTAGGCACAAATCTTTGGTAATGAGTCAGAAGCAGGTGGGACGAACTTTCCTTTTTTTCCTCCTTAGCCTCTGGATATTCACACCTCTTGGCCTGGCCAGTCTGAAAGCAGGGAAGGGTGCACCCAGTTAGAGTTACAGGGAGTCCTGGTGGCACAGTGGTTAAGAGTTCGGCTGCTAACCAAAAGGTCGGCAGTTTGAATCCACCAGCTGCTCCTTGGAAACCCTATGGGGCAGTTCTACTCTGTTCTATAGGGTCACTATGAGTAGGAATCAACTAGATGGCAATGGGTTTGGGTGTTTTTTTTTTTTTGGCCTGACCACTCTGAAGGTGGGGAGGGATGCACTCAGAGTTATAGCCCTGCGTCAGGGCGAGATTAAGGCATGTGAGGGCCCTAAACACTGATAATCTGTAGTGCCCCCTCCTCTGCTTACTCACGTATTGGAACGGGATATGTGAGCTAGATATACACGTGTGTATATATATGTGTGTGTGTGTTTCTTAGCTATCCATAATGTAACTTCTTTTTAAATGCGACTATAATATTAGCAATTGAACACAAAATTGGTGTACGCCATTTTAGAGGATTGAGATGAACTGGATTATAAAATTTTTAGTGGATGTGGGGTACTAAGATTTTCACTATATACCACATTTTCTACAAAGAGTATTCCGCTTATTCTACAACAAAGAAAATGAGTCAGTGAACTTAGTTGTTTCAACAATCAATGTAAAATTCTGTTGATCTTCCACAACGAAAAATTGACTTCCACCAATTTTGCTTTAAACGGCTCATGCTTCAATTTTGATGCTTGTTTTATAATAAGTGCTATAATTATAAATGAATAAATGAAAAAATGTCATAAAAGGAAATTTAATGATCAGAAAACAAATGTTACAACAAATTACTATATTTTACTTTTAGATAGCTTTTAAATCTCTAACATGTTATACTTTAAAACATTTTTTCTATTCTTTGCGCTTAGAAATTCTTCAATGATTTCATCACAATTAAGCCACCGAACAATATCTATTTCCATACATAATAAGGACAATGAGTCCTTTTTGAATCATTGTTGCGTGTTCGCTTTTCCTTATGTCCTGTCTGCTTGGCATTTAGGGTCTTTGCTTTGGACAATTGGTGCCCCTGTTTTGCTGATGCCCTAAGCATGCGTTTACCTTTCTTATTGGGTAATCTATGCCTGCCCTGCACGCAGCTCCCAGCGTCACCTTACCCCTCCCTCCCGGCAATTACTCTAGCGCCCTACCTGCTCTGCAGCCGGCTCAAGCTCCCGCCAGGTGCGAGCCACACCCTCTCACCGCTGGGGCCCCGGCCAGCAGCCCGAGTCTCAGACCGGCGCCCCGCCCAGGCCCTCACGTGACAGCCCGACACTCCATGCACGCTCTGATTGGCTCTCCCGGCGAAGGGGGTGGGACCGACCGAACAGCACGGCCCCGCGACACGGCTGCACTTTTCAAACCTCAACTGTAAGCTGCAGTCCTCGTCTCTACTGTCGTCACCGTGAGTCAAACTCACAGAGGGCCAGGTCACAGCTGTTGGCTGTCGTCTGGGAAAGTAAAAGGGGGTCCTGTCACTCTCGGAACTACCCGGCGCCTCACCCGGCTGGCGCAGGAGAACGCGTCCTGTCGTGGCCACCGGCGTGGAGCGGGACGGGAGCCCCCTTGGAGGGGGCAGCCCCGAGAGGACCTGCTGCAGCCAGAGCGGTCAGTGTCCTCCCGTGTCCTCGGCCCTGCTGGGCTTGGCGGGTGGGCTCGGGGCTGCGAACTCTGAACCAGCTTCCTTCACCCTCGGTACAGGGACCCCGAAAGTGAAGGGCCCCAGATGAGGGATCCAGGCGATGCGGGTAGATCCGGGGTCCTCTCGTTCCCCTGGTCTGGCGGAGGTGCACTGGGACTCTGCCGCCCCTCAGGTGCCCCGACTGTTGCCCGTCGCTGTCTGCCTTCCGGCTGGGGTCCTGCCTCCCTGGTTCCCTCGGATTCAGCGGAGGACGGACTGCGATCCTCCCAACACCCTTCTCAGCTGGGGAGCCTGCCTGTGTGTCTGGGAATCTGTGCGTGTCCGCGCTGTCGGCCTGGTCGCTTGGCTCTCCCCGGTGCGCTCGCGCGCCGCGGATGCCCCTTCGCGGCGGGCTTATTCGTGTGTCTTCCACGTCGCCTCGACGTGGTCCTGCGTGTTCCTCCAGAGTTCACAGCTGTGGTGTAGGCACAGGACGTGTTCACATCTGCACTTGTGGACGCGTCCTGCTCACGCTGCCTTTCGCCTGGAGAAAGTTTGCTCATCTGGAGGGGTATTTTCAAGGCTGTGAGCAGTTTTTTTTTTTTTTTTTTGTAATGCTTGCATAGAGAACAAGAGGAATTGCCGCTGTTTCAGCGATTTTCAGCGGTCTGATCTTATTTTTATGCCGTATAAGCCGTTTAATTATCATGAGCCACTCTCAAACGGTACGTCTACTTGATGGCTACGATTTTGACATTTACCCAGGCAGTTTCTTTTATTTTAGGGAAAAACCTATTTTTGAATTCCCGCAGAGGGGTAAGTAGAGACAAGGTTGACAGAGGCTTTATGGCAGCTGGTAGATGGTGTCACTTCTTCCTGTTTCCTTTGAGATGGGACTAGAGGCACTCTGACATCATTTTGTAAATTAAAATGAAAAAAAAAAATTTGAAAACCTAAATATATTCCGATCAAATTTCAATAATATTAAGCGTGTTAGGTTTCTGTTCCACATTCACTGATTGTTTTGCCTACGTAATGTTTACGGCTGTGGTACTAATGCCGTGCTGAAGCTTGCAGTGATGTTTGATAAGGTGTGGCCCCTCTAAGTTAAGTGTTTGAGGATGTGTGCACTAAGACAGGATTGTCTGTGGAAATAACTAGGCAAGTGGCAGCATATGCAAACGGACATTTTACAAATGCAAAGCCCTTTTGGGGCCAGGAGCACAATTCCATTAAAGGAAAATATGATACACCTGCTTTCTCAATAATACACCATTCTACAGTTTTATAGTGAACTGTCCGGAAGTAGTTTTCAACAAATTCTAAACTGTTTGTTTTATAAATATTAAGCTTATATACCTATACCCGTAAAACCAAAAACAGATTGCTGTGGAGTCGACCCTATAGGACAGGGTAGAACTGCCCCATAGGGTTTCCAAGGCTGTAAATCTTTACGGAAGCAGACCGCCACATCTTTCTCCCGTTTGGTGGGTTCGAACCGCCGACCTTTGGGTGGTAGCAGAGCACTTTAACCACAGTGCCACCAGGGCTCCTACATACCCATAGAACTGTTTCTTAAAATGCTTGTCCGTAGAGGCAGTGCCCGAAGTTCTAAACTTTCTTCTCTCCTCAGTCTTTCTCCTCTGAGCAGATGCTCAAGATTTTTTTTAATTAAAAAAAAAAAAATAATAGTTGGCACTGTTATTATTGTCTGCTTTAATTTTGAGATAAACATAGATTTTAAATTATTTTTGTTAAAATATGGATCTAAAATTGAAGTAAAAGTACATTTACTTACATAGCACTGTTTAAGTTTTAAACATAAAATTTCTGTAATTTGAAGGCTTTTTTTGGTGTATAGAAAGAATAGTTACAATTTCTCATAAGACCATTGAATAGTCAGTTACAATTTGGTTAAGCTAGAATTAGTTTTTAGGAAAATTGAGGCTTGACTAATTGATCACTGTGTCAGCACATGAATAGCAAATCTGAAGAAGATACGAGCATTTTATGGCCGACATTTCTAGTCAAACAACTTTTATTATTAAGCTTGCACTGACAATGTTTTAATGGTGTTAAATGAAAATTTAAACATATTTCAAAAGCTTTGTATTAGAGCTGTTTCATAATTATAAAGTTAGAGAATTTCTTTGGTTTAATCTTAAAGAACTAGCTTAAAGCTTGGGGAACAAGGAAACCAATTGCTAACACTTTCACTGAATCATTAAATTGTCTTAAAATTACATGTATAGTATATTTTAATGCATATTTCCTGTGTGTAAAATTGGCAGCTAAGTAAAATAGTGCCCCTAGACTTACAGCTTTAAAGGATTTTGATTGATTCTTGGATTTTAAGAATTTTTTTGTACCCTAGGGGTATTTATTGTGTCAGAAACATTGACAGTCATTTTATATATGCTTGGGAAAACTTATTTAGTTGCTTTAGTTTTTCACAATGTCGATAAGAAATTCAGTGATTTTATGTTTTTTAAGTAGCTTATACTCTTGGTGGTAGACGATTTTCAAAGGATATTCCTTTGAATGTTTCAATTAAGAAGTGTACTTCTTATAAATTACAGTCCAAGCATATTTTTTTTTTAAATTGTACTTTAGGTGAAGGTTTACAGAACAAAAAGTTTCTCATTAAACAGTCAGTACACATATTGTTTTATAACATTGGTTAACAACCCCATGACATGTCAACAC
>NW_004443992.1:3288604-3338339 GCF_000243295.1 Trichechus manatus latirostris | reverse complement strand
TTTCAAAAATTTCTACTTGTACAGTTCAGCAACATAGATTACGTTCTTTCAGTTGTGCTGCCATTCTCACTATCCTTTTCCAAATTATTCCATCACCATTGTCTTCAACTCACTATCCCCTAGGCTTCCCATCAAACCCCTCAAGTTGTTGTTGTCAGTTTGATCTTACATAGATAATAATTTTTTTTTTGTACTTTAGATGAAGGTTTACAGATGTTTCTGTAAATGTTTCTCATTAAACAGTTAGTACACATGTTGCCCTATGACAATGGTTAACAACCCCACGACATGTCAGCACTGTCCTTACTCAACCTTGGGTTCCCTATCACCAGCTTTCCTGTCTCCTCCTGCCTTCTAGTCCTTTTCCCTGGACTGCCAAGCACATATTTTTATCTAAATGTGTTGTAATAAATTTTGCAGTTTTCAAGGCAAACATTATTAAAGTATTTTTTACTATTTTTTATTTCTTTGATTTATTTATTCTTTTTCTAAATAAATTTAGCCTTGAATTTCAGTGCCATTTTAAACATGTAAAGTAGTCTATTTCTTATAATATTTACATGCAACATATTTTGGTTCACCCCTGACTCTTTGCAACTTCTTTCCCAAAAGAGGGCATAGTTCTACTTTAAACATTTAAAAAATATAGTTGTAATAGTGATATTGTAGTTTCCTCTTTAATCCTTAAAGGGTCAGATTCCATTATGCATTGTAATAGTTACTGAATAAACAGTACTTCAGCAATGCTATTAAGTAAACAGTAATTTATTTTACAACAGAAACCTAATTTTCCATCTGATGAATGACAAGCACTGTGTGTTTCTTGGCCCACTATGTTTCTGTTTTTCAGCATCTTCCTATCCTGGTTCACAATTATAGGGTTTAATACTTGTTCTGAAGGTAAAGAGGGCACTTGGCCTTACTGTCTTGGCACAGACTCAAGCCTGGGGTTGTTGCGTGGGACTTCAGCGCTTGGATAGTATACACTAGACTGGTTGGACAAGAGTGTGTTAGCTGGCTTCCTATTGTGATTTTCAAAGGATTAAATGTTTGAATTACACGTTCTAGT
The DNA here is from genome assembly GCF_000243295.1 of Trichechus manatus latirostris. Taxonomy (NCBI): domain Eukaryota; kingdom Metazoa; phylum Chordata; class Mammalia; order Sirenia; family Trichechidae; genus Trichechus; species Trichechus manatus. The sequence goes on along the minus strand of NW_004443992.1, from coordinate 3,337,270 downwards.
CAATTTTCTAAACACACACACACACACACACACACACACACACACACACACACACACACACACCCCTCTAGTAGTAGAATACATATAAGGAACATAATCTCTTGAAATGTTGAAAGTCATCATCATCCCTCTCCCTATGCCAATACCTTACTTTTAATCAATAACTAACTAAAAATGGTCCTTCTGCCACAGCAGCAGAAAGTTCTTCCTTTACTTTTGATAGATGCTGGATAAATAAACCTCCAATTCCTCTGCTGTCCTAGGGAAAACAGCTATGTGTCGTTGTTGGGTGCTGTCAAATTGATTTTTGACTCATAGCAACCTCATGTAACAGAGTAGAACCGCCCCACGGTTTTCTAGACTGAAATCTTTATGGGAGTAGATTACCAGGTCTTTCTCACACAGAGATGCTGGGTGAGCTTGCTTAGCAGTTGAAAGCTTAACCATTTTGCTATCAGGGCTCCTTATGAATGCCTATGTAGAAGGAAGGAATTGTTTCCCTGTGATCTTGTTACTTTGCTTTCCATTGCCTTTTGAATTTATTTCATGAAGATCTAGAGTAATTAATCCTTGTTAGGACAGGTATCTGAATGTCCTGATTGAGGTAGCTCTTAAAATATCGATGCTGTTGGTTGAATGTAGGTATTTATATAAAAACAGGTGGCCACCTAGTCTGGAAAGATAGGTACATACAAAATAAATGGTCTGTTGGCATTATATTATAATAAATGATAAAAATAATTTTATCCATGTTTCTGGGCTTTGTGACTACCCTGTTTAGAACAAAAACTCTCTAATAGCAGTTTAAAATATTCCTTACTTTGGTTAGGTAGAGACTGGCTGCATTTGAAGTTCCAATACAATAATTACCAGATAGAGCTCTCAGGTTCTGCTAACTCCTTGAAGTCATGAGACATACTTAAAAATTCTTTTTGCTATATTTTATGATTCAGAACCAATGCTGTTGAGTGGATTTCAACTAATGGTGAACCTATGTGTGTCTTAGTAGAACTGTGCTCCACAGGATTTTCAATGCTGATTTTTCAGAAGTAGATTGCTAGGCCTTTCTTCCCAGGCACATCTGGGTGGATGTGAACCTTCAACCTTTCAGTTAGCAGCCAAGCACATTAACCATTTACACTACCCAGGGACTCCAGTTACATTATTTAATTAACTAATGGGATCATCATGAGTTGGAATCAACTCAAAGGCAACTGGTTATAATAATTCAGTTCATCAAACATTCACTATGCTCGGAGCTTTGGCACAAAAGTAAATCATTGCTCTGTAGATACCAAACTTAATTGCCATCTAACATGTTACAGGTTAAGGTAAAGAAATATGCCAAGGGCCCTGTTATTTGAAGCATAAAGGAGAGGCATTTAAACCAATCTGTGTGTTTTAAGCAAAGCTTCTGAGAATGATGACATTCTGCATTAAGATATGAAGGATGCATGAGAAGAGTTGGCAGTTTAAGGAAAGGTAGAAAGGATGTTCCAGGCAGAGAATAGATAAAGATGTAGAGGCAAAATATGAAATATGAGTGTGGCAGGAAATGAAGCTGGTGTGCACTAGGCTTGAGAGGCCTTTGTGTGTCGTGCTAAGGACTTTCGCTTGTAGGTACTGGGAAGCTAATGAAGCAATGAAAGCAGACAATTTTCTAGACATTTTCATTTATTCTATCTTACATATTCTATTTTTATAAAACTTTCTAATTTGATAACTTTGAAATGAATAGCCTGATGAATGCTTTTTAAATAGAGCTATTTAGAGGAATATAGGGACTGCTTTGATCACATCATATTTGCTTTTCCCTTTAAGTGAGGCAAGGCCCAGATCAATCCTAACGATTCCTTCTATTCCTTCCTTTCCTGATGCATATCTGAATTCTTATTGTAATTACTGTAATGGGAGTTAATGAAAAAAAATCTTCGAAAATAAGTTTGAGATACCATTATTCTTTGAGGTACTGTGTAATTAAAAAGTTTTTCTTGTACTTTCTGTTACCTTTTTACTATTTCAAGTGTTTAACTGTGTTTATAATTGTGTACCCCCCCCCCCCACATAAATTTACCTACTAGGTTAACATTCTTTTTTTTTTAACCAGTATAGCCTGATAAAGTGTTATAAAATGGGTCTCAAATGGAATGAGACAGATTGATAACTTAAATTATTTATAGTTTTATGAGTTAATGGTGTTTGTTGCTAGATGCTGTCAAGTTGCTAGGTGCTGATGAGTCGATTTTGACGCATTGTGATCGCATGTGACAGAGTAGAACTGCCCCATAGGGTTTTCTTGTCTGTAATCTTTATGGAAGCAGATTACCAGGTCTTACTCCTGCAGGAGCAGCTGGGTGGGTTCTATCTGCTAACCTTTTGATTAGCAGCCAGAGCACTTATCCATTTGTGCTACCAGGGTTCCTTATGAGTTATGGTAGAAGACAAGACAAGGTCTGGGGATTGTTTGTTGGAGTTGAAGAGTATTTGGTGGGGGATTTAGGAAGATGCAAGAAGGAAAGACAGAGAGCTGGTTGATAACTTTCATGTAGCCAAGGATTAAATTTTATATGAAGGGTAACCAGATGTTTGTGGATGGTTTGGTGGACAAAAGTGACATTCATTCGCCACTGAGTATGCAAAATTGGCCAAAGAAGAGAAAATGGAAAAATATGTAGGCTGTGACAACTGTTCAGTGTACTAAATACAAGGAAAATGAAGCTAAGAAATGCTATATGGATGCCTAAAGGAGTTTGTAACATAGGTATTTTAGCAATAGGTAGATGAGCTTAGGGTTTAGTTGTCAGTAATGTGCTGTCTCTTTTTCTGAGACATAGCTTGTGTTCTAGCATCTTCAGAGCCACAGTATTAACATGTATTTTAAAAAAAAAACTGCTGGTTGCCCACCGCTGTTTTCATCCACATCTATAATCACTGAAATGTTGTTGTTAGGTGCTGTCAAATCATTTTTGATCATAGTGACCCCATGTGACAGAGTCGAACTGCCTCATAGGGTTTTCTTGGCTCTAATCTTTATGGGAGCAGATCACAGGTCTTTTCTCCCACAGAGGTCTGGTTGGGTTCCAACCACAAAACATTTGGTAAGCAGCTGAGCGCTTAACCATTGTGCCACTAGGGGCTCCTTAGTCATACAAATACCTGTGTCATATTCATTCATTATGATGGCCAACAGTACACGTGAGTGTTATAGAATTTGTTTTGGTAAAAATGAAACACATATCAATGCCCAGTATTAGGAAATATTATTAGTAGATTGGTTAATAAAGTTCTGTTTAATTATCATTATCCATTTCAATTTCTTGTAATCTAAGCTCTTTGTTTGAATATAACTTAATAATAGGCATGTCCAAACTTAATTTTCATCAGTATGTTTGGGTGTCACATTTTGGATTTTTTTGGAAGGATCCCAGGATAAGATTAGATTTGCACAAGAGATTCTCATAATAAAGATATACCACTTAAAAGTTTCAGCTTGCTATTCATTATATAGAATTTATTTGATTCAGAATTTGATAAGTGATTTATTCAGAATTTGATAATTGATTTTTTTCTAAGCAATAATAAACAAGGCATTAATTCTAGCTTAGTATTTACTCTAAATGCTTATATGATCTTTACATAACTGACCTATGACTTGGATAAAGAACATATCAGCTCTACATAAGCACAGAGAAAACACTGAGGACTTTTAAAACCTGAGCAATAATGACTCTTCAACTTCAGGCCAGGTAAACACCATGTAAATGGGTATATTTTGCCATTGCAGATGGGTGAATTTCTGCATTTAGGGACTGGTCATATATTCACTGCTGTCTTTTTTACCCAAAGTCATTTATTTTTGCCCAGTTATTAAAGCTGTTGTTGCTGTTTGGTGCCACTGAGTCACTTCACACTCATAGCAACCCTATGTACAACAGAATGAAACACTGCCTGGTCCTGTGCCATCCTCACAATCATTGTTATGCTTGAGACCATTGCTGCAGCCACTGTGTCAACCCATCTCATGGAGGGTCTTCCACTTCTTCGATGACCCTCTACCAATCATTACGTCATCCTTCTCCAGAAACTGATCCCTCCTTAACATGTCCAAAGTAAGTGAGATGAAGTCTGGCCATCCTCGCTTCTAAGGAGCATTCTGGCTGTACTTTTTCCAAGACAGATTTGTTCGTTCTTCTGGCAGTTCACGGTATATTCAGTATTCTTCACCAACACCATAATTCTTCTTCGGTCTTTCTTGTTCATTGTCCAGCTTTTGCATGCCTATGAGGTGATTGAAAATACCATGCTTGGCTCAGGCATATCTTAGTCCTCAAAGTGACATCTTTGCTTTTTAACACTTTAAAGAAGCCTTTTGCAGCAGATTTACTCCATGCAATATGTCGTTTGATTTCTTGACTGCTGCTTGCATGGGTGTTGATTATGGATCCAAGTAAAGTGAAATCCTTGACAACTTCAGTATTTTCTCTGTTTATCATGATGTTGCTTATTGGTCTAGTTGTGAGGACTTTTGTTTTCTTTATGTTGAGGTATAATCCATATTGAAGGCTCTGGTCTTCGATGTTCATCAGTAAGTTCTTCAAGTCATCTTCGCTTTCGGCAATCGTTGTGTTATCTGCATATTGCAGGTTGTTAATGAGTCTTCCTCCAATCCTGATGCTGCGTTCTTCTTCATATAGTCCAGCTTCTCAGATTATTTGCTCAGCATACAGAATGAATAAGTATGATGAAAGGATACAACCATGATGCACACCTTTCCTTACTTTTAACCATGCAGTATCCCCTTGTTCTGTTCAAATGACTGCCTGTTGGTCTATGTACAAGTTCCTTATTAGCACAATTAAGCATTCTGTTATTCCCGTTCTTCGCAATGTTATCCATAATTTGTTACGATCCACACCGTCGAATGCCTTTGCATAGTCAGAAAAACACAGGTAAACATCTTTCTGGTATTCTCTGCTTTTAGCTAAGATCCATCTGACATCAGCAGTGATATTCCTGGTTCTACATCCTCTTCTGAATCCAGCTTGAATTTCAGTCAGTTCCCTGTCAATGTACTGCCGCAACCATTTTCGAATTACCTTCAGCAAAGTTTTACTTGCGTGTGATATGAATGATATTGTTTGATAATTTATGCATTCTGTTGTATCATCTTTCTTCAGAATGTGCACAAATATGGATCTCTTCCATATTTTAAAATGTTAGAGGTACGTATTTTGCCCATAGAATCCTTAAATATTGCATCTCAAGGCTTGAATTTTTTCTTCAGTTCTTTCGCTTGAGAAATGCTGAGTGTGTTCTTCCCTTTTGGTTTTCTATTCCAGGTCTTTGCACATTTCATTATAATACTTAATCTTCTCGAGCTAACCCTTTGAAATCTTCTGTTCAGCTCTTTCACTTCATCATTTCTGCCATTCCCTTTGGCAAGAGCAAGTTTCACCATATAAACCAGAGACTGCATCATCTTGAGACCAGAAGAACTAGATGGTGCCCGGCTACCACCAATGACCATCCTGACAGGGAACACAACAGAGAGTCCCTGATGGAACAGGAGAAAGGTGGGATGTAGAACTCAAATTCTAGTAAAAAGACCAGACTTAATGATCTGAGAATGGAGGAATCCCGGAAAGCATGGCCCCTGGACTCTCTGTCAACCCAGAACCAAAACCATTCCTGAGGCCAACTCTTCAGACAAAGATTGGATTGGACTGTGGGACATAAAATGATAAAGTTGATACATAAGACTAAATGGGCAGCTTCTGTCCGGAGGTGAGATGACAAGGCAGAGAGGATTAAGAGCTGGTTGAATGGACATGAGAAATCAGAGGTGGAAAGGAGAAGTGTGCCGTCACAGTACAGGGAGAGCAATTAGGGTCACATAACAATGTATGTATGAATTTTTGTATGAGAGACTAACTTGATGTAAACGTTCACTTAAACTACAACAGTAAACAAACAAAAAAAACCATGAAAAGCCACACTTGCCATTAACTTTTAAGTTCACCCAGGCTTTTCTCTTCCTCTGCTTCTGAAGAGGATTCAAGATTTATTTGTTCAGTCTCCTGCCCTTTGCCAGCCTCTTAGGAAGGTCGTCTTGCTAGTTAATTTCTTTTGAGTTTAATGCTGAAGGATTCTGAATAAAAGGTCAGTGGCCAATTGTTTGGGGAAGAAAGCATAAGGATAATAAGCACATGAACTAGGCAGATTTTGAAAGGATAGAGGGTGTAAAGGAGCTAGTTATGCCACATGTCATGATGTCACATGTTACATATTTAAGAAGTACTGCTATGTTCTGTGTATTTCCACTCAAGTTATTTGGCTATCACCTGAAAAAATAAAAAGATTGAGCTACGGTGGAAAAAAAAAGAGCAAGTTTCAGAGTCTCTTCTGACATCCATTTTGGTCTTTTCTTTCTTTCCTGTCTTTTTAATGACCTTTTTCTTTCTTCGTATATGATGTCTTTGATGCCATCCCACAACTTGTCTGGTCTTTGGTCATTAGTGTTCAGTGCATCAAATCTATTCTTGAGATGGTCTGTAAATTCTGGTGGGATATACTCAAGGTCATACTTAGGCTCTCGTGGACTTGTTTTAATTTTCATCAGCTTCAACTTGCCCTTGCATATGAGCAATTGAAGGTTTCTTCCACAGTCGGCCCCTGGCCTTGTTCTGACTGCTGATATTGAGCTTGTCCATTGTGTCTTTCTACAGATTTAGTTGATTTGATTCCCGTATATTCCGTCTGGTGAGGTCCACGTGTATAGTCATTTATGTGGTTGAAAAAAAGGTATTTCCAATGAATAGGTCTTTGGTCTTGAAAAATTCTGCATGCAATCTCCAGCGTTGTTTCTATCAACAAAGCCATATTTTCCAACTACTGATCCTTCTTTTTTGTATCCAAGTTTTGCATTCCAATCACCAGTAATTATCAATGCATCTTGATTGCATGTTTGATCAATTTCAGACTGCAGAAGTTGGGAAAAATCTTCAACCGGTGTCTAAATTTGAATGATAGTCATATTAACTGGTCTTCCTTGTAGGCATATGGATATTATCCTATCACTGACAGTGTTATACTTCTGGATAGATCTTGAAATGTTCTTTTGGGTAATGAATGCTATGCCATTCCTTTTCAATTTGTCTTTCCCAGCATAGTAGACCATATGATTGTCTGATTCAAAATGGCCAATACCACTCCATTTCAGTGTACTAATGCCTAGGGTATCTATCTTCAAGCGTTCCATTTCATTTTTGACAAGCTCTAATTTTCCTAGATTCATGTGTCTTACATTCCACGTTCTGATTATTAATGGATGTTTGCAGCTGTTTCTTCTCATTTTGAGTTGTGCCACATCAGCAAATGAAGGTCCCGAAAGCATTACTCTGTCCCCGTAATTAAGGTCAACTCTACTTTGTGGAGGCAGCTCTTCCCTAGTCGTATTTTGAGTGCCTTCCAACCTGAGGGGCTTAGCTTCCAGCACTATATCAGACAGTGTTTGCTGCCATTCATAAGGTTTTCATTGGCCAATTTTTTAAAGAAGTAGATTGCCAGGTCCCTCTTCCTAGTCTGTCTGAAAGCTTCACTGAAACATGTATACCATGGGTGACCCTGCTGGTATTTGAAATACCATTGGCATAGCTTCCAGCATCCCAGCAGCACACAAGCCACCACAATATGACAAACTGACAGAGAAGTAGTACCTGCTTGGTGTAGATAATTTAAACACAGGAGTGTAAATTCTACCTGTAATAACACCCCCCGAGATAACCACTGTTAACATCTTGCCAGTTTTCTAGTCTTCTATTTGCCTTTATATTTTTCCCACAAAATTATCATACTATATATAAAATTTTATGTCTTCCTTTTTTCACTTAACAGTATATGTGTTACAATATAGTCTTTGAAAGCACACTTTTTATTGCATGTATAATATTCTAGTACATAGTTGCATTTAACCATTTCCCTATTGTTGGACTTTGGGGTTTATTCATTCAACAAATTAATTTTTTTCACTATTATAAATCATGATTCATTTACCATAAATCTTTGACTACATCCAAGACCCATATTGATTTTTTTGAAAATTGAGAGCAGAAAATAGTTATTCGTAAATACATATTCAAAAATATTTATTTTAAGTAAATATCTTAGAATCTAGAATCTAGATGAGGTAAACATTTTAGAATCAACAGCCTTTACATCTGGCTCTGTGACTGAATTTGACATGTTCATGTTACTCTTTGATAAATTGATTTACAACTTCTTGTGTTTCCTAAAGTCAAATTAGTGAACAAACATAGCTCTTGATTCTAAGATGTTTAAAGGAGCCCTAGTGGCACAGTGGTTAAAGCACTCAGCTGCTAACCGAAAGGTCGTTGGTTCGAACCCACCAGCCACTCCGTGGGAGAAAGATGTGGCAGTCTGCTTCCATAAATATTTATAGCCTTGGACACCCTATGGGGCAGTTCTACTCGGTCCTTTATTGTCTCTGTGAGTCGGAATCTAGTCGACAGCAGTGAGTTTGACTTGGTTTAAGATGTTTACCTCATACTACAGTATATCAGCTACAAAGTAATCCATTCATAAGAACTCTAGTAGAACTAAGATGTAGTTTATGAATAAAGGATGGCGCAGGACTGGACAGCATTTTGTTCTGTTGTACATAGCATTGCTAGGAGTTGGAAACAACTTGACAGCACCTAATAACAACAATTGATGAACAGTGTTGGAACTCTAGCCACTTGTATCCATGATACTGGTGTCACCCTTTTTTCTGTATGTATGTGTATAATATAAATGTGATCAGAAGCATGCATATTCATAGATCTTTTAATTTAGATATAAAATTCTAAAAGCCAAAGATGAACTGAAAGGAAATCGATTGAGTATAGAAATGGTCCCCTGTTGATTTCTCAGAGGAGGATGTGTGACCAATAAAACTGAGTGCTATCAGAACTAAGAAAATAAATAGTTAGAACAAAATCAAAAGATACAATTTTAAGAGTTTAGTTGAGACTAACTTGGGGTGAAGAGGAGCTCTGGTTGTGCAGTGGTTAAGCACTTGACTGCTGACCAGAAGGTCGGTGGTTCGAACACACTAGTCATTCTGCGGGAGATAGATGTGGCAGTCCGCTTCCTTAAAGATTTACAGCCTTGGAAACCCTATGGGGCAGTTCTGCTCTGTCCTATAGGGTCACTATGAGTTGGAATCGACTCCACGGCAGTGGGTTTAACTTGGGGTGAGAGATGTTTTGTTTGTGGAAACACGGAGATCACAGTTACTTGGCAATTGCAGGGGACTGTGTAGAGAACATCTTTAGGTAGAATATTAACAGTATTTATTTATTGAATAATCATGATTGCCCTGCCACTAACACTGTAACACTACCATTCTACGTGAGTTCATTATATTTTAATTTTTAATTCTTAGAACTCTGCAAGATAGATCCTATCACCTATTTTTTTAGATGTGGCAGAATTGAAGCTTTCCTCATTAATAATCAAGGAAATGAAAAGTAAATCACAATAAAATTCCATTTCATCTTTATCCCATTAGAATAGCAAAAATCAGAAGTCTGAATGGAGCAAGTGTTGGCAAGGAAATGGACCAATAAGCCCTCCCTCACAGTGCTGTTTAGGGATGTAAATGGGATGGAAAGAAGGGACCAACTTCAATTGTATCTATGATTTTTTTTTTTTTTTTTTTTTTAATGAATATGGCAAAGTGATAAAATTTGAAACAGTACATGTTTTTTATGGCATTTGCATCCTTTCCTGTGTATCTGAAATATTTTCTTTTTAAAAGTATTAAGTCAAGACTCAGCAAAGTTAAATAATTTAGTTAAGGTCTCATAGCTGGAATGATTACCCCAAATGTTCTTTTCAGAATGCTACACTGCTACCCTTAGACTCCTAAGTGATCTCCCCCAAGACTAGTTAGGGCTTCGTTTCCCTGAAGACCAAGAGATTTAGAGGGGGAAAAAGAAACCCTGCTCTTTTGAGAATGAAACTAAGAAGAGGTAGAACTATAGGAACTGAAAACTGAACTCTAATCACATTGCTTATTTACTAAGTTGAATATAGTTGGCATTTGAATTTAGGAAGGTAAAGAACAGTACATGTCAAGTAGGAAATAAAGAGAGGAAAATGTGGCAGAGGAGGAACAAAAGCATAGGAGGTTATTATAGGAAGGTACTAGAAGAATAATATTGGTCTTTTATTAAGTCAAAACCCACCAAACCCATTGCTGTGGAGTTGATTACAACTTATAGCGACCCTATAGGACAGAGTAGAACTGCCCCATAGGGTTTCCAAGGAGTGTCTGGTAGATTCGAACTGCTGACCTTTTGGTTATTAAGTAGGCATAGCAGAAAGTCGGAAGTATTTTGAAATATATAGCATGCCACTATTGTATGAATTCAGTTGATATGAAATAGTAGTTTTGATGTTAAAACTGAATATATATACATATCACAAAGTTTCAGATAAATATTAGTTTCAGGTATAGATTAGAATTCCAGAATAAGACTTTATGTATAGTCAGTCATTTATCCAACAAAATTATTGCACTCTTCATACACGGCAGGCTCTGTGCTAGGTTGTACCCAAAGGAAAGAAACTCTTAGGACCTATGAAAGTGTCTGAATTGAGTATTGAAACATAGTCAGTCTGTGAAACAAGTTCTATTTCTTGTGGTCATTCAGATGCCAGTAATATAACTCATACTATGTGAATTCACCTCCAAAGATTAGCTTTGAATTTTGTTTGGCCATGCAAAATTAAATTTAAAATCAATGATTTGTGGTTTCTTGTTATGTTAAAGGTAAAACTTTAAAGAATTAGTTTTAAAATGAAATTAAATGATTGCTTGTGTTATAGTTTTATTATAACTATTTGTTTAAGAATTTGGGAGGTCCTACAGGAGTTTTATAGTAGTTTTATTTTGAAATGAAGTCAGTAAATTTGTTCAAGTACCACAGAGACGATACCAGTTTGTGTGTATGATCTTTGTTATTCTCCTTGTGGGTGGGATGTACACTTTCTTTTTTTTTTTTTGGGGGGGGGGACGGAGGTTATATCTTATAGCTATATTTGGAGATGTATAATCTAATGCACATCCTGTTTGAGATAACATCATCTTTTTTTCTTAATTACATTTAAGTTATATCCTCTGTCGTCTCTTTTTCAAAAGGTAAAAATAAGTGACTAAAGAAGAATACCTGGGAGTCATCTAACATGTCGAGGAGAAGGTTTGATTGCCGAAGTATCTCTGGCATGCTAACTACGACTCCTCAGACCCCCATGAAATTGGAAAACTTCCATAACTTTTATACACTTACATCTAAAGAGCTAGGAAGGTAAGGAAACGCTATGATTTGTATGCTGTTTAAATTCAGATTTTGTGTTTCTGTTTCGACAGTTGCTACTGCAGAACTCAGTTTGGATCATTATTTAACAATGATTAGAAAGAAAAATCATCTCCTCTATTGTTATTAGATAGCATCTAATCTTAACTGACTTGATAATCAAATTTGTGGAAGTTTTAGTGAGTTTATGTCATATATCCCACCTAGCTTCAGAGCCCCTAATAAGAAGTTAGGGTTCTTATTTGAGGCTGCGCATGGAAAGAGGCAGCATGAACTAACTGTGTGTGACCTCAGTTAAGTTACTGCATCTCTTAGTGCTGGAGTTGTGAGGATTAAACTAGTTAATATTTCTAAAATGCTAGATTTTAATACAGTGCTAGATAAGTTTTTATTAAATGACAATTTTTAAAAATTCCTAGTATAATGTGCTTGGTTAAAAAAAGATATAGGGAAATTCTCCTCTTTTTTCCTAAATTAAGCAAAAATTTGATAGTATCATTCTGTATCATAAAAAATACATGTTTTATGTGTTAAACCCTGTACAAATACTAATCTGTTTTGGCTTAACTAACATGTAAATTCTGTGAGGCCAACGAGTAACCTGATGTTGAGACTTTTTAGGACTACTATTTTTATATGAAAGTTACAGAAGATGCACCAAGTTAATTTAATTATATGATCAGTATCTTTTAAGCTTTAAGTTAGAGGTTTTAATAAAGTATTGGAAAATGGCCATCAGTTTATATTTCCAGTTTGATTTTAGTTCATGAGGTAAATGTTTTGTCTTATGTTAAAATAAGTCCATGTTTGTATTGACAAACGTCCAGTAAAATTGTATGATTGATTTTTATCTTTGAGAATCTCTGTGTGAAAACAAAAATTCACTGAACCATGAAAAGTATTACTGTTCTTAGTGATCTTTTATCTTAAGGATAAAGGCAAGTCCTGGCTTTTTCCCTTGTTAGCTGTTGGTTGTAACTTTTTTTATTTTGCAAAATAAAGATGTTGATAGTATCTACCTCATCAAACTAAGAATTAAATGTAAAAGAATATTGCATTATCCTTGGTATATTTATTTATTTAATTTTATGTGCAAATCATTTAGTTATTTTAATGGTATATTAAGAGATACAGTTTAGAAGTTGATGGTGGTGATGGTTGCACAGCACGGACAATGCGATTAATGTCACTGAATCCTACACTTGAGACTGGTTGAAAACAGCAATTTTTTGTCATATGTATTTTACCACAATTAAAAATAAGTCTCTTTTGAAGAAAAATATATATAGCTTAAAAATCTTTTAGGAAAGATTTTTAAGAAATTGTTTTGTTTTAAATCTGTAATTATTTCCCTTCGCATTATAACAGGAAAGAGTAAGGTTTTCTTTTTTTTTTTTAGTTGCCTATATCTCACATTGAATAGTCATGGAATCTTTGCATTGGAAGGACATCAGTGGTCAGTGGTCTTCTAATATAATTTTTTATACAGTGCAGCAACCTTTTCTGTAATTTCCCTGACAAGCTATTATCCAGCCTTAATCTGAATGCTTCAGTAATGAGGAACTTACTACCTCAGATGATGTCTCTGTTCCATTTTGTGCGCACCCCTTAGGCATAGAAGGTTCTGTTGTCTACTCTGCTAACATCTATCCAATTAACATGGTCCTCTTTTTGTAGCTGCATATAACGTCCATCCATGTGAAAACCCTTCTGATGGTTAATATAGCTAAACATTATGAGTTTCCTTAACTACTCATCATATGACCTGATTTCCAGACAGCCTTCCTTGATCTAGTCTTCTGGACCACTTTGTATTTTTCATTGTCCTTCTTTAAATGGGGGCGTAGAATTGGACACAATTATTGTTAACATGTGACCGTTTCAAATGTAACAAAACTACTACCTCTACTGAAGTAGTCTAAGATTCCACTAGGAGTTTTCTTCCCTTCCCCTGCCCCTCCACCCCCAACAGCCAAGTCAGATTTGTATCATATGGCATTATATAGTATATTAGTAGAAACAGGCTAAGCTGGAAGTCAATTTACCTGTCTTTGCTCTGGATCTAGAGTTGTGTGATCTACTCAGTTGTGTGATTTCTTTAAAATGAGAGGGTGGATTAGATCATCTCCAAGTTTCGTTTTATTGCAAAAATGTTTAGAAACTGCTTTGGGTAGGTAATTGAATATGCAAAGCCTTGAACACAGTGAGGGGCTTTTTTTTTTTTTTTAACTTTTCTGAATCACTGTTTTGATGAGTAAATTTCACATGCCTTTATTAAATTATCTTTCCAAAATAAGGGACGTTATGGGAGCTAGGCAGTGTGTGGAGCCCTTGGGTGGTGTAGACTGAATGTGCTCTACTGCTAACTGAAAGGTGGGAGGTTTGAGTCTAAGCAGAGGCACTTTGGAAGAAAGGCCTGGTGATCTACTTTTGAAAAATCAGCCACTGAAAACCCTATGGAGCAAAGTTCCACTCTGACACACATGGGTTCGCCATGAGTCAGAATTGACTCAATGGAAACTGGTTAACTGATTAGAAAGTATATATACTTTTTCTTTTCTTTGAGGGTTTTGGAGAAATTAAACCTTGAAGAGAACAATATTAAAAATTCTAAATTGTTTAATAAATGAGGTGCCATTATAAATAACAATCAAATTTGAATCAGGTGTACTTTTTTAACATTTTAGAGCAAAAAGTGATGATGGAATTTGATTAAAACAAATTTAGATTGCTAATATTTCATCTTCTAATATTTTCATGAAAAAGACTTAACATTTTTCTTTTAATCGCTTTGGGCTAATGAGTCACATGGTAAACATTGATATATTTAATTAGTAAACCTTGATAAATTAGAAATCATGACATTTCATCTGTTAAGATCCTTGAATTTCTTTCAATATTGTTACTAATTTTAATATCCTATAATTTTATGAAATAGAAATTAGTAACATAATCTTGTTTCTCCTGAGGCTTGCAATTTTGAAGTATATAGACATAATTCTAGCATGTGGTGAACTAGAGTTTCATCTTTCTAAATCAACTGTTTTTTTTTTTTTTTTAATTAATTTTAAGAACAGTGTTCAGGAATTTATAAACAGCAAACTAAAGGAAAATATACAAAAGTTAGAAGTTCATTTTTGACTATTCTCAAACAACTTGTATTGTTCCTGTTTTTTAGCATGTTGGGTAAGTTTTTTCCACCCCTCCCCTAACTGAGGCAAAGTTTCATAGGACTTCTTGTGGTTAGAAGCGTAAGGCAGATTCAGAAATAAATGTCAGCTTCCTTTGTGGCTTACCCTCCCCCTCCCCTTTCACATTTTATTGTGCATTCTAGAATGCAGAACTGTAACTACTAGAGCTTTTCACCGCTGGGAAATCTAGTCAGCCTTTTTAGGGCATGAATTAAGTATTACTGTTAAGGATTTTAAGTTTCCTTGAATTTTTCTATTAAATTTGGCACAGGAACATACATATTAAAGATTGTATATTTTGGATAGTTCTGCATTTTAAAATAGAAAAAAAACCTGTTTTGTCTAAGTCATCTGATAATTATATTAAAAATATGTGCCTTTTTTAACGGCATATTAGTGAATATGTGTATGTGTATAGTTCTACTGGAATCTCAAATCAGCTTTAAAAAATACAAATGCTTTTAGTATACAAAATAGCACAGGGTATGGTATTATAGTAGGTATAACCCTTGCATTCATTCAACAGGTATTTGCATTCATTCAATAGATAACTACACTGTGTTAGTACAGTGTAGGTTTTATAGTTACTGTAGTACTTAGGACAAACATGGTCCCTGCCCTCATGGAGCTTTTACTTGTGGTGAGCATTAGCAAATAATTGCCAGTATCCTTTGGTCACCTTTACTCTTGATTAATGAGTACAATACTTGTTTAAGAAAGCCTCTTGAGAATACCTGAAACAATTAGATAGAAAGTGTTATTTAATTTTGGTTCTTTGTTTCTGAGAGAATTCTGGCTTAGTTATAAGATTATAGCAGAAGTAAATTGTCACAACTGATACTATAAACTATATTTTTTCAAATGCATAATTTTCTTGGCCAACTAGTTTTTATTTCATAAATTTTTACAAGGTGGATTTCTTTATAAAACTTACTTTTCATGCCTGTTTTAGACTCATTTTTTGCTTCTATACCTAAATAAGAATTGGCAGAAGCAAGTGAGTTGAACTTCTTAAAAATAATAATTTAAAAGGAAGAAATTGTTTTGTAGTGGTTAGAACAGAAAGCTAGGAATTCACATTCATAGTTTAATTCTTGGCACTCTAATTCCATATATGACCTTTCATGAGTTATTTAAATCTCATTCTGTCTCAGTTTATCCAGTATAACATTTATAAAACATGGGTCATTTTAATATAAAGGAATTGATGTACATTTTTGTGTGTTCATTGAAATGTATCAATTTGTATTTTGCATAAAGTGAGATAATATTTTATAGTTAAATATTCTCCAATCTTAAAAGTGCTTTCAAATAATTAGGTTTGTAAATGTAAATTTATTTAGTTGATGTATATCTTAATAAATGTAGATGAGTCAAATTATACCTTAGTCACTTTTTTTTTTTGCATTAGTAGCTATATTTTTTGAGCTCAGTTTCCAGTGTTTTTCACTGAAACCAAGTTTGAGAAAAATTGATTTTTCCTCAAATAAGTTGGCATCAAGTGTTTTATCTTCAATGTCACTAATTCTAACTTCTACTGCCTCAGTTCTGCTCCTATGACTTTCTGTTGAGTTGTCTAATTCTGAAATTTTATTGTTAATCTTCTGGATTTCTGATTGCTGTCTCTATGGATTCTTGCAGCCTATTACATTTGTCATTATGTTCTTGAATAACTTTTTTAAGTTCCGCTACTACTTTGTCTCTATGTTCCCTGGACGTTTCTGCATTTGGTAGAATTTCCTTTCTAATTTCTAGAAGAGTTCTGTATATTAATGTTTTGTATTCTGTCTCTGGTAATTCCAAGAAATTCTCTTCCTCCAGAGAATTTATTGATTCTTATTTTGGGAGCTTGCTGAAGCCATCATGGACTGCTTGTTTATGTGGTTTGATATTGACTGTAGTCTCCGAGCCATCAATAGGTTATTATAATTTTATATTTGTTTAGTGAGTCCTAGCTTCTTGTCTTGTTTTGTTTTGATATGCCCCAACAGGCTGCTCGTGTGTGCTAGTTTAATTATTGGCACCTTTGAAACTCTAACGTCCTGTCACCAGGTAGTTAGTTTTGTAACTAAGTATGTGCACACAGGAATCCATTAAATTTTCCTATATGGGTTCAGCTCAGGTGTCCAGGCAGTTGGTCACCAAGTGTGTGGTGCAGGCTCTCACCTACAGTCCTAGAGAGGCATGGGTGATTGGTGCAGGCACTGGACTCTGGCTGTGGTAGGTGATCACTTGCTGAGCCAGGCATGGGGCTGATGGCTGCCCCTGAGAGTCTGAAAGGAAAGTGTGTCCCTATTCCCTAGGGCAAGTAGGTAGGTGAGCTTTGCTGGCGGACTATGAGCACCCCACTCTGTTGGCTGTAAAGACTTGAGGGTACCCCTTTTTCTTGGACTCCCGTAGCAGGTGACTAGGTGGTTTAGGTGACGTCACCAGTCCTCAAGCCCCTGTTGCGGATTGGTAAAAAGTGCCTACTTAAGGGGCAGAGCTGTTTCGAGGGTCACAAATCTGCCACTTCACAGCTGAAACAGTTGAAGTTAAACTTCAGATATTTGCCCTGTTGTACTGTGGTAGTGAGGGCTAACGCTGTTGAGATGGGTCCCCACAAGTCTATACAGGGGTGTAAGGCACTCAAAGTCTGTGGACCCCTTATGCCTGTGCCTAGAAAAGGAGCTGCGCTGACCCTGAGTTCTTTGCTTAGGGGAGCCAGTAGCTTATTTGTTCAAGCCCAGAAGAATGGGTCAGGGTGCCTTTTGGGATCTACTACTGGCCCAGCGGACTCCTGGTGCAGAGCGGGGAGGGAGGAGGTAAAAGAGAAAGAGGTTTTTCCCAAATGGTCTTTTTTTTTTTTTAAATCCCTGCGAAAGGCCGCATGCATGTACTTATCTTTAGCCACTTGGGAGCTGCTTTTCACTGGTTCGGAATGTCCAAGCAGAATCTCTGCTGCCGGATCTCTCTCGATATGGAAACTGCTTCCCGAGCACACGCACAGCTGTTTTCCTGCTTCACTGTGGACCTGGCGTGGCTGAAGAGCTACGGTCCCGCCGCCACCGCTCTGGTGCTGCTGGCTTCTTCTGAACCGTTTCCCTCTCCTGCCGCCACTCAGTCCAATTCCTCAACCTTGCCTTGTTCAGGGCTCCTAGACATTCATATATAATCAAATCACTTGTTTTTCCAGGTCTTTGTTGTAAGAGGGATATAGGAAGCATCTGACTACACTGCCATCTTGGCCCTGCCTCTAAGTTTGAGAAATAAAAAGCAGGAATCTTGGTCATCTTGGCCCTTGGGAATAGCAGAATTCAGTCAAGCAATTTATTTTGCTAATTTATCTCCTTCATCCCCCATGAATACCAAGTACATTAAAAATTATTTTCCTGATATGCTGGGATAGAAGTATATTCTTAGAGAGATTGGGGCAAGAGGGTTGTGGAACAAAAATTACTCTTTGAACATCCTTTATTTAACCTGATTTGTTAGAACCAGAAACTGGAGAGTAGTTTGAGCCTTTTAGCCTTAGGATAATAAAGTTCATGCATAGTTTTAAAAATCTGAAAACCTTCTGGAATATGTACAACTTCCTATTTAAGGGCATGTATACATTTTTCTGGGGAGGCAATCAGTAACTTTTATTAGTTTCTCAAAATAGTCAAACTAAAAATAGCTTTAAGTGTTTGGGATAACAGATTTTGGGTGATTGTAGACTTGGAATACAAAATTTGTCAATACAAACTGTAATTCTAAGTGTCTTTAAAAAAAAAAAAAGGCTGAGGTATTGAAGAGTCTATCAAAGAAACTAAAGACATACTTATTCCTAAAATGGTAAACATAACCTTAGTGGGTGTGTTTACACATAATTGTTGATAAGCATTTATTTTCTTAGTTGATCATGAAGTATCTTTGAATATTCTCCATAGGACACATATATCTTTGGTATCTACTACAAGCCTCATAAATTCTGAGCAGTACTAAGAGATATACTGAACGACTAAGGAATTGTGATAAAAGTTGAAAGCTCAATAAAAGTGGTTCTGAAACATAAAGTGATTATGTTAATAAAATAAGTCAAATACCCATTTCTGCGTTAATTTTATTTTATTTTTATATCGGGGAAGGCTATTTTTATTAGAGAGTTAATGTGACACCCTGTGAAGATTATAGTCTTTGGAAATAGACCCAATTTTCAGTCTTTACATTGGCCAAGTTGCATATCTTCTCTGGAGTTTGCAAAACAAAGAGAATAGTATTTTATATATATAGGATTCTTTTGATTTTCAAATGCAATACTTTATGAAGAGTATGGCATGGAGTTAGCATGTAAATAAGATTCCCCCCTGCAATGATAATAGCATCATATCATTGAGGAGCTAATAAAATTCTGTGTCTTATCCTCTTATTACAGTTTGCCATTTATATTTTTTATGTGACAGTACTATAATTTCTGTAGAAGTACATACAATATTTGATTTAGTTTTTTCTACAGAAAAGTTAAAATTGATTTTCCTTATTTTTCCCTCCAGAGGAAAATTTGCTGTGGTTAGACAATGTATATCAAAATCTACTGGCCAAGAATATGCTGCAAAATTTCTGAAAAAGAGAAGAAGAGGACAAGATTGTCGAGCAGAGATTCTACATGAGATCGCTGTACTTGAATTGGCAAAGTCCTGTCCCCACGTGATTAATCTTCATGAAGTCTATGAAAACACAAATGAAATCATTTTGATATTAGAATAGTAAGTATACATTTTAGCAAATTTAAGTATATTTATGGTACCTATTTTGATCAGTAGGGTAAGCTGCCTTTTGAAACATCAAGAGTAAGAATGATAAAATTATGATAAGAACTTGTACAGATTCCTATTGATATAATATTAAAAGAACATAATTTATGTTAAAATATTTTCACAAGGCTAAATGTACACCCTCACACAAATATAAAAATTTTTAAGTACTAATTAAACAGCACAACATAAATGAATGACATGCAATGTTTGGGGAATGTGGAGAAATGAGTATACTCTTATTTTGCTAATGGCATGGAAAATTGGTTGAGTTTCTGGAAAACAATCTGATGGGCAAATAGAATTGAAATCGTTTGTATATTTTGGCCATCTATTTGAAAAACACCTTTAAGGAAATGACCTGAGGAGTATAGAAAGGTAAACTGCATAAAGGTGCGCCTAGCACATTGTTGGTTAAAGAAACACATGTAGTTAGTATGTGTGTACGCAAAACACAGTATTAGAAATTATAGCAATAAGAAATAAAACATACCCTTCCCACAAGTCAGTGAAAAATTGAAAACACCTAAATATTCAGCAACTCGTCTGATATGGGTAGACGATGGTTAAGTACATTTCCTAGAACACTGAGACACCATATTAAAGCATTTTTTAGCACCCTCAAATAAATCAGAATTACAGGAAAAGCCAGGATACTACCAATATGATTTCATTTTTCATACATTTTGTGATTATTTTTGTGAAGGATTCTTCATCTGACCTTAAAAAAGTTGTCTACTTGCATGACATCTGAATGTTTGAAGTACATAAACATTAGCTAACATTTTTTAAAAACAGTAACGGAATACTTGATTTGGCGGACAAATATACATAGGAACATTGACCACTTTCATAAAAACCTCTTTTAGGAATTTATCTAAACAGCAACAACAAAATACATCAAACAAATATAACACATTTTATGGATGGACCTTACTCACACTCTGAAATTGATTCAGGTACCCTGCCCAGCAAACTGAGTTCTGTGAGGGCAGGGCTGTGATGAATCTCTGTACCTCATGGCTGAAATGTAGCAGACACTGAGAAAATGTTTGAATGGATTAGTATATTTAATTTCTTACTAGAGCAACTGAGACTAAAATTTAATGCTAGGTCTTTTGTTTAATTATCACTTTTGCGATGGCATTGCCACGTCACACATATCAATCAAAGGCAAAAACTTGGTTAGACAGGTGACATA
Organism: Trichechus manatus latirostris; assembly: GCF_000243295.1. NCBI lineage: Eukaryota > Metazoa > Chordata > Mammalia > Sirenia > Trichechidae > Trichechus > Trichechus manatus. The sequence goes on along the minus strand of NW_004443992.1, from coordinate 3,316,722 downwards.
TCTTTATATGGGGAAAATATAGTGGTGGAATCTTTTACTCTAATAACTATTACCAACTTGGTCCCCTCCCCAACCATGTATGTACTCATTTTTCTCCCTTGAATTTAATTTTGCAAAATTTCAGAAAGAGTAATTAACACCTTATACCCTTCACCTTGATTCACCAGTTGTTGACCTTTTGCACGTTTATTGAACCATTTGAAAGTAAGCTGTAGGTATCATGAAAATTTCCCTTTGCATGCTGAAATATTTATTTCTAAGAATAAGGGCATTTTCCTACATAACTATCACCGCAATTAAACCTAAAAGGTTAACAATAATTCCATGATATCATCTAATATACAGTCTATGTTTAAATTTCTTTGATTATCCCCAAATGTCTTATAGTCCTTTTTTTTCCTCTTTTGTTACAAGGTCCAATTAAGATTCACAGGTTGTACTTGGTTGTTAAGCTTTTTTAGTCAGTCTTTGTTTTGTTTTTTCATGACATTGACTTTTTGGGGGGAAGATCTATGCCAGTTGTCCTGTAAGATATCTCACATCCTGGCCTGATTGTTTCCTCTTGATTAGATTTAGGTTAAACATTTTTGGCAAGAAAACAGTGTGAATGACGATGTGTATTTCTTATTGCGTCAAATCAGCTGGCAATAATATCAGGTTGTTCCATTACTGTGAGCCCCAGTGGCACAGTGGTTAAAGCTCTCAGCTGCTAACCAAAAGGTCAGTGGTTCGAACCCACCAGCTGCTCAGTGGGCGAGAGATGTGGCTGTCTGCTTCCATAAAGATTTACAGCCTTGGAAACCCTATGGGGCAGTTCTCCTCTGTCCTATAGGGTCACTATAAGTCAGAATTGACTCGATGGCAGTAGGTTTAGTTTGGTTTGGTTCCATTACTGGTTTTGCCAAGTTTCAACATGGTTAAGGTAGTATTTGCCAGCTCTCTCCATTGTAAAGGAGCATTTTTCTGTTTGTAATTAGAAGTAATCTGTGTAGTGATATTTTGAATCCATGTGAAAATTCTCTAACAACTTTTTGTCCAGTGATTTCAGTAACCATTGATGATACTTGGCTGAATTAGTGATTACAATGGATGTTAAAAAAAAAATGGTGATTTTCTAATTCTTTTATTCCCTCCGGAGTCCCTGGGTGGTGCAAACATTTAGCGCTCAGCTGCTCACCGAAAGGTTGGAGGTTGGAGTCTACCCAGAGGCACCTTGAAAGAAAGGCTTAGCAATCTAATTCCAAAAAATCTGCTGTTGAAAACCCTATGAAGCACAGTTCTATACTGACATAAATGGGGTCATCATGAGTCATAGCCAACTTGTCGGTAACTGATTATTATTCCTTCTAATAAGCTGGTATTCTGTAAAGAGGAGCTCCCTTCTTTTTCTTTCCGTGTTCAAAATTTCACTATGGATTCATGGTTTTGTTTTGTTTCTTAATTGATGGGTTATAATCAGTTTCTGTCATTTTTTATGCTCAAGTTGTTCCCAGTTTAGCCAGTAGTGCTCTTTCAAGCTACTTCCTGTGTCCTTCTGAAATGACCTCAGTAGTCTTTAAGGACTTCCTTGCTTTATGGCACAATATTTCCAGGCTCACCTTGTATTTTCCCTGCTCTGAACCTGTAATCCTGGTGGCATAGTGGTTAAGAGCTATGGCTGCTAACCAAAAAGATCAGCAGGCACTTCTTGGAAACTCTATGGGGCAGTTCTACTCTGTCCTATAGGGTTGCTATGAGTTGGAATCGACTCGACGGCAACAGGTTTGGTTTTTGGTTTGGACCTGTAATCAGTCATCTCTCCAAAAGTTCTGACTCCTTTTAGTGGAGAATGTTTTAGAAACCAAGATCTGGATGCTGGCCTCTAGACCTTTTCCAAGAATTAGCACTAGGAAATAATGTTTTTAAAAATCATGATTTTATTGTGATAACCCGATTCAAATCTGCCACCACAAGGCTCTTTATCATCTTCTTTTATTCCACATCTGCAATTTCTGTTCTCCCACAGTGAAAACCCTAGTTTCCAACAGTAGCAATATATTTACTCATTTGCTCTATCCTACAATATATACAGAATAGTTTCAGCATAATAATACTAATACTACAACCAACAACAAACTAGTAAAGTTCAGCATCTCTCTGCTGCTCTTTTTGTCCTTAGAATGTAGTCCACTAAGGGTGTATAGTCAGTTATATAGTTAGGTACAGCTGTTTATGTTTGTATTCAGTCTTATGATATGATTTTTTTAATCCTTTTTAAATTATAAAAGATTTATGTGATTCAAAACATAAAAATACATAAAAGGTATGCATATACACATATTATTCATATTATTGAATTATTGTTAACCTTTTAGGTTTAATACTGGTGATGGTTATATTAGGAAAATGCCCTTATTCTTAGAAATAAATACTTCAGCATGCAAAGGAAAAGGATCATGATACCTACAGCTTATTTCAAATGGTTCAGAAAATGTGGCAAAATGTCAAAAACTGGTGAATCAAGGTGAACGGTATAACGGTGTTAATTATACCATTCTTTCAGCTTCTCTGTAGATTTGAAATTTTGCATAAGATTCTGTTTTGAGAGGATTCATTTAAGCCTACATAATGTAACCAGAAAGGGAAGGAGTGAGGGTGCCACTGCCAGCCTGTGCTGTGGAGCTCCCACACTTCCCTCAGGAAACCTTGAGAAGGTGTGACAGTAAACATCTGACATGCTGACCACTGGGGAAGTCTGTATGTTAACTATTCATAGAGATTAATTCACTTCTTCTTTAGATTAAAACTGAGTAAAACTAATGTGGATTTCTAATACTATCTTTCTATACCTTAGTTTGGAGTTCACTATTAAAAATTTAATAGTAAACTAAATTTTTCATACTCAGATCAGTTGTCTTTACCATAGGACTGCAAGACAGATACTGACGTTAATTTATTATGAATTTCCAGGTTGTTGAGAATGGGTAGGAGGGTGGAAGTGAAATCTATGTGATCAGAGCTTTCACCTTATCCTTTACCAGCTTTCCCACAGAGTTTTCTCTGGAAAGTCATAAGCCAAAGTGTAAAGCAGCAAATCCCTGTGGCCTCTAACTGGCATACTGTCAGATGGCTAGATTACAAGTTGCATCTGCACTATGAAGTGTCAGCCCTTGTGACTTTGAATTTGGGACACAAATTTGAGACCACCATTGATTATTGCTTTCTTTTCATGGCTCTTAAAATATGACATGCAGCCACCAAAACTTCTGAATCTCAGTTTCAGCCACTCTGATGAATGACCGTATGTATAATCCATCATTCATTTATTCAGCAAACAGTTACTGAACACCTACTACATGCCAGAACATTGTTCTTAGGGCCGAGGGTACAGTAGTGAACCAAGTAAATAAAAGGAACGGTGTTTTCTAGAGCGAGTGAGTTTTTATTTTATCACAAAGACTTTGTTTTACTTGAGACATTTCCAAACATACTGTATTAATTTGATAACCATTTAGATTTTTTTTCATCTTATGATTACTAACACATTTTATCTTATTTATTTAGATTTAGCCCTCAAAAAAAAAAAAAAAGTTCAGTGATAGCTCCATTTTTATAGAGGGGGAAAATCAACTTAAGTGACTAACCCTAAATTATATTGCTGATAAATAGCAGAGTTAGGATTTAAATTCAGATCATTTGTTTCCAAACCTAGGGATTTTTTACTTTGTCTTTATCAACATTCTTCAGGTTTTTAATTATTTAAAAAAAAAAAAAAAAGTTAGGTTCTGACCTATTCTGTGTGAAGCTGCGATACAATATATCGGGTCAAGGATGCAGACTCTCATTATGCAGATTCACATTCTGACATCACCACTCCCTCACCGTGTCCTGTTTATTGTGTGACCTTGTGCAAGTTGCTTAGCATCTTTGTACTTGTATTGCTTATCTGTAAAAATGGGAATGATAACTGCCTACCTCACATGGTTGTCATGAGGATCAAAGTAGATGATATTCATATAAAAACACATATATGTATATATACATGTGTGTATGTGTATATATACATATATATATGAAGGCAGATCAGAGCTGAGCTCAGTGTTAATTATTGTATTATTTTTAATGCAGTGTTACAGTAGATTATAAAATATTATTGAATTATAAAGCTATTCAATTTTATTTATTAATTATTCAGTTATTAGTACCCAGAATTTAAAATATTTTTGTCATTTATTTGCCTCCTTAAAGATCCTTCCTCTTTCCCTCACCCCCTAGTCCTTAAGTATATGTAGTGACTAAAGTTTGAATGGCTGCATGTCTTTTACTTAACAGATATACGGTATTTAAGAGTTGTCATTTCTACGTTAATGATTTTTCAAGTGTCTATTATTTAAATTTTGTTTCAGTGCTGCAGGTGGCGAAATTTTCAATCTGTGTTTACCTGAGCTAGCTGAAATGGTTTCTGAAAATGATGTTATCAAACTCATTAAGCAAATACTTGAAGGAGTTTATTATCTACATCAGAATAACATTGTACACCTTGATTTAAAGGTAATGTAACATGTGAGTTTAAGTAACGTGACCTCTGTGTTTCTCCTTTGTTCTTGGTATGCACAGTTGCAAGCTGGTATTGATAGGAAACAACAGTCTGATCATGGTCGCCTAGACTGCATTGGGTGTGCTCTTTGCTTACCTATGAGCTACATGGCCTTAGTTTTGTATTGGCAGAGAGACAACTGCATGTATAAGCAGTTCAGTTTAATCACTGGGCTCTTAAAATCTTTATTTCTATATGTTCTAATAATACAGTCATTCCACTTTATCCCTTTCTTACAGCCACATCCTGTACCTTCTTATCTTAGAAAACTGTCTACCTCTGAAATACTCAATTCTGATCTCCATCTTTGAAGATAACCTCCTACTAGTCCTCATTCCTTTGCTGTCATTATACTCATTCACCTTCTCTTGAGGCTTTTAGTCTTTTGGCTCTTCCTTTTTTCCCCAGACCATTTAGGCCCCTAAACTAACACTAAAGCCTCTCATGTTATTACCCTTTCTCCTTACTTTTCCTCCACAGCCACACAAGGACCTTAAAATACGGATCAATCTAATTGTCTTTTATTTCTTTGGATATTGGACCCTTCTCTTCTTATACAGTCTCCCTGCATGATCCTATGGCTTCCACTGCTATTTTCGTAATAATGACTTCCAAATCTCTACCTATATCCTAGGTCTCTCTTCTGAATTCCAGATCCTTTTTTCCAACTTCAGATTAGATATCATTTAGATGCCTTGTAAAACAAAACAGAACAAAACAAAACCCACTGCCGTTGAGTCTATTCCAACTCATAGCAACCCTATAGGACAAGTAGAACTGCTCCATAGGGTCTCCAAAGCTGTAAATCTTTGCAGAAGCAGACTGCCACATCTGTCTCCCACAGATTTCCTGTAGAAACTATAAAATTTATGTCTCAAATTGAACTTACCATCTTTCCCTCTTTTTCTTCCACCTTTTTTAAAAGAAAAAAAACAAAAAAAACTTCTTCTGTGTTGGGCTAACAGTAAATGGGAAGGAGGGGTATTTACCATCTAGCATGACTGCCATTTCTCTGACTGATAAGGTATTGGAAGAGAAACAATGTGGTAAATATCAGGATAATCATGCCCTCACCTGCTTCTTATTGGGTCTTTTTCATGCTAAAGACAAACCAAGTAGATTACATAGCATCACACAGCACTTGAAATCAGGAGTGGCATATAAACCTGGCTTTATATACCATAGGAAACCTTAGTGGCGTAGTGGTTAAGTGCTATGACTGCTAACCAAAATGTTGGCAGTTTGAATCCACCAGGCACTCCTTGGAAACTCTATGGGGCAGTTCTACTCTGTCCTGTAGGGTCACTAAGAGTCAGTATCAACCCGACGGCAATGGGTTTGGTTTTTTGGTTATTCTCCTATAATGGTCTCTGTGATTTGACAGTAAATGAGCGTGGGCTTTTCTCAAAGTTAAGAGACTGTTAATGATTCTTCTTACAGACTTTAGGAGCAGCACCTCAGCTGGTGTATGGGGTATGACAGCAGCAGGGAGTTTTGTAATAGACCTTAGGTATGCAATACTAAAGCAGAGTCCATGATCTAGAAGGCAGTGGACGAAACCTACCGTGCACCTTGTTGTCTAAGTGAGAAACCTAAGGAACAATCAGACCCAACTCATCCAGAACCATCACACTGTACTGAACTATTTTCTGTTTCTGGAAATGTATGCATTTTCATTCCTTCATGCCTTCTTTCGTGCTATTCCCCAGAGCACCTTTCTAACTGGCATACTCCTTCTTATCATTTTAAGACTCGGCTTAAGCATCATCTCTACCGAAAAACCTTGGACCTTCTTATGGGCAGAATTCAGTAGTCTTTTTTTTATTACTGAGTATTATCTACTTACCTATCTATCTGTCTGTCTATCTCACTAAGTGACTTTTTCTTCTGAACTAAAGATCTCTTTAAGTGTATATTTAGCCTTATTTATCATTGGATACATAAAAAACAAAAAAACCCAAACCTGTTGCCATCGAGTTGATTCCGACTCATAGTAACCCTATAGGACAGAGTAGAACTGCTCCATAGGGTTTCCAGGGAGTGACTGGTGGATTTGAACTGCTGACCTTTTGGTTTGCAGCCAGGCTCTTAACCACTGTGGCATGAGGGCTCCTATTGGATGTGTACTTCTTCCTAAATAGTAGTTCAGTAAATATTTGATAAGTGACTCAATGCAATATATAATAGGTAAACAATAAATTCCATTTATCACTGATCTCAGACTAGTATTATTTTATTGTATATTACTTATCATTTTTTGTTATGCTTTGTTTAGCCACAAAATATATTGTTGAGCAGTATATATCCTCTTGGAGACATAAAAATTGTAGATTTTGGAATGTCTCGAAAAATAGGGAATGCATGTGAACTTCGGGAAATCATGGGAACTCCAGAATACTTAGGTAAGAATTTCCTTTTACTTTTTACCCCATTTTTGAAATTTATTAAGTAAATAATACCTTTATAAAACAATATTTTAGAGCATGTAATTCCAGGATACATTTGGTTCAAATATTTAAATGCATTGAAAGTTGGTTTTGACACCTTTAAATAGACTATGGTGAGTGTAGGGTTATTTAGACTTTAAAACAGTTCACAAGACATTGAATATATAAGTGCAAAAGTTTGATTTTTGTGCTCAAAGCCTTTATACATAAAGAAAAAGAAATGGGTAAAAGGAGATAGGAAGTTAGAAAAAAAGAAAAATGGAAAAAAAAATGTACACAAACTGAGAAAATCCAGTGACCCATTATTGCCCTTGAAACCTGGCTGTTGGATAGACCCCACTTCTACTTCTGTTCTGGCCCCAGATCCAAAGCTGTTTATAATACAAAGATTTTCTGCTTGGCAGGAGTCATTAGAAGTACTCCTTGCTGTTTGCAGCTGCTGCTTTACAGTGTGAGGATTTGTTTAAAGTTATGAAAGGATAGTTTTGAAGAAGGGTGCCAGAAAGAGCTATGATTATGTGATTTAGAAATATTATACTAAATTAATCAACTGCGACTAGGTATATGAAAGATCTTTGAGTTGTATGAAGCAGCATACAAATTTAAAGTCTTTTAATTAATATTAATAATCTTTGTACCTTTTTGGTTGTTGCTCAGGTTGATAAGCCTATGCAGGCACTGAAAAGATACAGCTAAATAGAACAGATGCCACTCAGCTAGGCAGTTGACTTTCCCAAAAATGAAAAACAAAGAAAATTGCTAACTTTTGAATGCTAATAGGGGCTGTCATGTCCTAGAATAAATTATTATAATTATACATAATACAGCTCAGAAAAATATGTGGAAGATTATAGGTGGCTGACAATATATGATATGACTCAAAGGCTTTATTAATAAAAATGTTAGGCTTTAGAAAACAGTTTATCTTTGGACAAATTATGAAATCATATTGTGAAATAAGAAAGTTATTATTCAATCATAAATCCTAGTTCAGACTTTACTAATTTTAAATGTATGATAATGTTTAGAGAATATAGAGAATTTATTTTGCACTTCTTATTCCTGGCAGATGAAGAGACACAGGGAATTAATTCCTTTGGAAATTGGGTTTTTGATAGTTTAAGAGGGATATTTAATTTGCTTGAAAGTCTAAAGCATTTCCAAGAAGTATAATTTGCTCATAATGTCATTGTAAGTGCATGTGATCCTACTTACACTGAAAAAAAAAACCAAAAACTTAAATCAGTCTAATAAAATAATGCAGACTAATTAGTAAAAGGTAATAAACTTTTTAAAATATTCTAGCTTCTAATATTTTGCTTCTCCATAATGAGTTTGCTTTTTTTTTTTTAACTACATATATACCTGTTACTCCAAGAATATTATGGATGCTTTTTAAACCATCCAGTCATATAATTTGCTTAATATTACTTATGTTTAAATGTTCAATCACAGGAAAATTAATACTGTGCTGAATTTCTACTCATCTTATACCACTGGGTTTTCCAAAATTGAATCCAATTCTAATTTAATATAGTTTTCATGTTTTTAAATTTGTCAGTATTGAATTTGTGTTTTATTTTTTCTTTCAGCTCCAGAAATCCTGAACTATGATCCCATTACCACAGCAACGGATATGTGGTAAGATTTTGTTAGTTACCTAAACGCCTTTATTAAAAGTTGGGCAATGTATATTCTGGAGTCCTTGGGTGGTGCAGTGTGCTTGGTTGAAGTCCCAGTGGTACTTTGGAAGAAAAGCTTGGCTATCTACTTTTGAAAAATGAGTCATAAAAGCCCTACGGAGCACGGTTGTACTCTGACACACATGGAGTCACTGTGAATTGGAATCATCTTGATGGCAACTGGTTTGATGTATACTCTGAGGTTCTTTGATTCCAAATGTAAATAATAAAGCCTTCTTTAAAAGATTATACTCAAGTATCGTTATTATGCCACAGGAAAACATTTACCTATTCTTTTTAAGTAACACCCTGGCTCTGAGCTAAAGGTTCAGCAATAAATAGAAAAATCCTTTTCCTCAAGGAAGACTCAGTCTAGTAAAAGAACAAAATAGTCGTCATACAGAGCTAGATGTTCTCTTGTTGTTGTTGTTGTTAGGTGCTGTTTTGTTGATACTGACTCACAGTGACCCTCTGATAAAAGTAAAATGCTTAATAAGTATGGAGGAAGCCGCAGTCAAGAAGTCATTGTTAGGTGTCATCAGATGGGAGACATCTGATTTAAGTCAAGAAGAACTAGAAAGATATTTGCTAAACAGAAAAATGAAGTCAGACCAACACAAAAGTTTAGTTTTATGAGAGTACCTCTCTAGGGAATTGTGAGTTTTTGTGGCTAGCACATAGAGTATATGATAGAGAATAGAAGCAGAATTGATACTGAAAGTTTAGTTGCGACCAGATTGGGGGACTGACCCACAGGCCAAGTGGAAGAGTTTGACTTATTCCCTGTGTTCCTTAAAAACGTTAATGGGTTTGCCATGGAAAAAGGGCCCTGTGATTAAATAAATGGGTGAGACATGTACTGTATTGTCTTTTTCTGGTCCCTTAGCACCAGACTTGTCATGAACATATTTAAGGTTCTGATAAGTTTTGCAGTGAAATTCTACCTGCCCAACTTTGTGCTTTATCTAATTTGCAGACCCTAGGGTCCCTATGAGTCAGAATGACCTCTACGGCAACAGGTTTGATTTTGGTTTATTTGCCCATAAGACCTATTACATTTTGCAGATCATTACTGTGCCCTTAGGCATTGTTTGGGAAATGCTGCTCCTTGAGCGACTTTTCGTCTTGGCAGCTGGTGTCAGTGTGAAGGGCAACTTGTAGATATAATGACATAGATTTAATACATTATGTTTTTTATATAATTGTATAACACACATGGCATTCCCCTGGTTGTATTCTCTTTCTGTGAGGCAAACTTTGAGGCCACACAGTTATTTTAGTTTTAAATAATATGGGAACTTTTAACAGAAATTTACATCTGTAATTTAATTGTACAAGTCTTGAGGACAGGAATATGTAGAGTATTGGTTAAACTTTGTATAAGTCTTTTAAGAGTAACACAATTTTTAACTCCCTTCTTCTCAATTGTTTTTCAGGAATATTGGTATTATAGCATATATGTTGTTAACTCATACATCCCCATTTGTGGGAGAAGATAATCAAGAAACATACCTCAATATTTCTCAAGTTAATGTAGATTATTCAGAAGAAACTTTTTCATCAGTTTCACAACTGGCCACAGACTTTATCCAGAGCCTTTTAGTAAAAAATCCGGAGTAAGTAACAATATTAATTTATTTAAATACTATTATAAAATAAATAAGTCTATTAAGAAAGATAAATTCTGAAATAATATAAAATTATTAGAAGTATGCTTTAAGGTTTCAGGTAAAATGGGAGAGAAATGGTTTGAAAGATCATTAAATAGTAAATATGTAACTGCAAACACAAAATATATAACAGGAAATAGTGGAGTAAAGAGAAAATTTGGGTTCTCTCTGCCACTAATCCCTGAAATTCCCTAAAATAATTAGAAGTAAAAGGTTTATTATACACATGACTGGTTATGATAATACTTTATTGTGTATGATAGTAGTTAAATAACTATAGTTATGTAATAAACCAAAAAAAATTAAACCTGTTGCCGTTGAGTAGATTCTGACTCATAGTGACGCTATAGTTATGTTATAAAACAAAAAAACCAAACCTGTTGCCGTCGAGTTGCTTACGACTCATAGTGACCCTATAGGACAGAGTAGAACTACACTATAGGGATTCCAAGGAGCAGCTGGTGGATTCAGCCCATAAATTACCGATTATCATATCTTTAAGGATCAGATGCCCTTTGACAACGTACTAAAGAAGGGACTTGAAGCCATGGCTTAGGACTCTTATCTCACTCACTGGCAACTTCAAGGCAAGAACAGAAAAAGCCAGCCTACCTTTTCCTTACCTAGGATCAGCCCTATTTAATATGGCCTGACTGCATATAAAGTGGAAGTTGTAATACAGTGCCTTGGGCTGAGATCCTGGTTTTTGTTGTCAAGGTCTTCTGTCTCTGAAGACCTACGACTTAATCTTCCTACGACTCAGTTTCCTATCTTTTGGAAAAGAAAAAAAACTCAAGGTTTATTAATTTTATTGGTTTAGCGGAAGTCCAATCAAAATCTTGCTGGCTATATTTTAGACATGAATAGTTATTTAGTAGAAATAGTAGTAATACTGTAGTTGTTTCTGGGTGTAAGCAATTTTCATTTTCTTAAATATTTTTTACCTAGATTCTAAAATTTCTGTAATGAGTGCATTAATATTTTTTATAATCAGAAAAAACTGAACATAAAAAATGAAAGACTAAAGGAATATATACTCATTTGGTAATGGTGGTTGTATTAAGGTTGGAATTAGGAATATAGGTGGGTTTTTCTTCTCTTTTGGAATATTGTATAATATAACCGTATTACTTTCATGAAGGAATCCCTGATTGGCACAAACAGTTAAGCGCTTGACTACTAGCCAAAAGGGTGGCAGTTTGAACCCACCCGGAGGCACCTTGGAAGACAGGCCTGGCCATCTGCTTCCGAAAGGTCACAGTCTTGAAAACCTTCTGGAGCAGTTCTATTCTGCATGCATGGGGTTGATGTGAGTTGGAATAAATTCAACGGCAACGAACAACAACAACCCCAAAAACCATTTTCTCAGTGTTCATTGCAGTATTATTTATAATACCAAAATGCTGGAAGCATCGAGGTTGGTTAAATAAATTACGGTATATCCACATGGAAGAGTACTAATACAGCTGTCAATGAATATGTTAATTCTTTCTGTACTGACTTGGAAAGATGTTTGAGCTATGTTGTGGAGTGGGTGAAGAAAGCAATTTTCAGGAAATATATGAGGTGTATGAACTCTTGTGAATGTGTATGTGTGCATACACATGTATGTAGAGAAAATTTCTGGAAGTGAGACTGGGGAATGAGAGAATGGGGAAAATAATTTTACCTTTTACCTTCATGGGCAATAACATGGTATAATGGTTAAGAGCACAGACTCTGGAGTCAAGGTTTTACTCAACTGTACCATTTATAAATTATGAGATCTTGGGCAAAATCCCAGCCTCTTGGTATCTTACTTCCCTTATCTGTAAAGTGGGGAGAATAATAATACCTAAGTTTCTTGTGATTATTGGATAATATATGTATGGCATATAGAACATATAGTACATATAGAACATAGAGTACATAACTAAACATTTAATAATGTTAGCGGTTATTATTATTCCCTTCTGTTTGGATTTTATACAATAAACATGCTATTTTTCATAATAAATAAAAAATATACATGTTCTGTCAATCTGCAGACATTTTCAAATTGATTTTTAGTTTTCAGTTTTCTCCTGGTGTTTCTTCTCCCCCCACCCCCTCCAAAGGAAAAGACCAACAGCAGAAAGCTGCCTTTCTCATTCTTGGCTACAACAGTGGGACTTTGGAAACTTGTTTCACCCTGAAGAAACTTCTAGTTCCTCTCAAATTCAGGATCATACAATAAAGTCCTCTGAAGACAAGACTTCTAAACCCTCTTGTAATGGAACCTGTAGTGATCGAGAAGACAAAGAGAATATTCCAGAGGATAGCAGCACGGTTTCCAAAAGATTTCGATTTGATGACTCATTGCCCTGTCCCCAGGAACTTGTTTCAGATTTGCTCTGTTAGCACTTTTCCCTTTGACTCATTGAGACTGAATTTGGAATTTTAAATCCACTCCAGTGTGTGGTTATGGTTTGTAGTTTCATATATGGCATGTTTATATTGTAAATGCATTATTGCATAGAAGAATTTAGGTAAGTGCATTTATGCTGAATTATTAGTTTCAAGCATAATTTTATTTCCTATCCTGAAATATCAACTCTGCAGAGAGGAAAATATTTAAATATATGACAAAAAATAAAATTGTATATGTGAGTTTACATGTTAATGATAGAATTCAAGTTCAAATCAGTTTATCAAAGTGTTTTACATATCAGAACAAAAAATGGTTTGGGTTATATTATGGTGAATGTAAACTGAACAAAATGAAGACATTTTAATACTTTTTTTTTTTTTTTTTGCCTAAGCTGAGTCCTATACCATGCCTCTATTGACAGAATTTGTTTAAGCAAACAGTGTCAAGTTTAAGTCAGAGTATATATTGTATTCTAGATGCTGAAGAGACATTTTAGAATTGAAAATGTTTTTTAATCTCAAGTATTTTGAAACTGCGTAAGATTTCCATTATATACAGTCTGCTATGTGAGAGAGACCCTGTGACCAGAGCAAAGAAGGTGTTAGAAACCTGACCACGTTAGAGTACAGAAAAGGGTAGCATGTTTTCATTTTTTAACCCAAATGTCTTTTGCCTGCTTTCAGCATACTTCAGGTTTAATAAGTTCTGGAAGATAGAGAATAGACAGTATGTAAGTGTAAAGGTTTTCTGTCTTCCATGGTTTCTTTCTGGAGAAGAGAAGATACTTAGGTAAAATTGAATGTGCTCTATTTTAGTCAGCCAAGCATATTAATTGAATATGAAAATTAATTATTATCACTATTATCAATAATTGATATTAACATTAAAAGAACATGTTGACAGACGTATGCAGCTTACAGAATTTTTGATGTCTTCTAAGTTTTAGAATATAAACCAGTCATTCAGAGTTCTAAAAGTGTCCATAAAAATATCACAGCACCAGTAGGGCTATTAACACAGTGCTAGAGTCAGCAGTCACAAGGTTGATGTGATCATAAAACATGATGACATCAAGCTGTTCTAGAGTGCTTATGCAAAATTCCTAGTGAGTGATGAGGATTAGCATAAGGCCATCTGCAGAGTAGCCTATAAGGATGGTCTTTTACTGGGACCAGTGCAAAAGAGCAGAACGTTTCATCAGTTAGCTAATGATTCAGTTCATTAATGGGAGGGGAAATTTACTTCCTGGGGAATCTTTGATGAATTTCTACTTGGTGACTATCACATAGTCTTTTGTATTATCATATAATTGTGACCTCATGACCATGTTACTATGTCAGAAGAAACTATATTTTGACAAAAAATACCTGAGCGTTCCCCTTTGATTCGTTCCCCTTTGATTCATATATTATTTTAAAACCTTTAACTTCTTGAAATTTTGACAAAACTTCAAATTCTTTAAATTGAAAACAAAACTTTTTATTAATCATCAGGTCAATTTATTTGGCTAAATGGCAAATTCCTTTAACATCTTTAGCAAGTTGTGTGTGCATATGTGTATATATATGTACAGGTTCATGTATATATGTGTAGATAAAATACAGTCTTTAGACAACTTTCTCTTAGAGATTCTTTAGTATATTGTGCTCAACTCAGGTGCCAAAGAGCTCTCTTCTTATTACATGTAAATATGCATTTAAATTCTTTAAGAAGCAGTTTTTTCGTCCAATAAACTAGCCATTGAAGAAGCAATTTAGGGCACTTAATTTTGAACTGATGAGTTGTTTCTAAATTGTCAGTTGTCCATTTATTTGCCTTCAGTATTAAGATAATGCAGGTAAAGCTTAGCAAGTCAATGGAGAATGAGAAAATAATTACTTTCCCAAAAGATCATATTATACTTCTAAATTGCTAGAGGTATTATACCCAAAACTAAGAATCAGGAAGTATTTGAATTTTGAATTATAAGCTATTTTATAAAACATATTTTATACCAGCTTTCTTTTTCTCTGAAGAATCTTAAAATAGTTTACATGCTTCCCCTTAGTTAATAGAATGCACATTCTATATTTCCAAATTTCCATACCTTTTTTCCTAACATTTTATAGTTTTATAGTAAAAAAAAAAAAAAAAAAACTAGTGCTTGCACAAATGTTATACAAACCAAGCCTTTTCATAAAGTTGAAATGTGAAAATACATTCAACCAATCTTTAAAGATAATTTAACAAATAAATTTTTATTCTTTTTCTCTCAGGATTAAAAAAAATGTGTATCTAGAGACCCCCTCTTAAGTGAACAGATATCAATAATGATTAAACTCATCTGAAGATTAATGTTAAATTATGTGAATTTTATAAAGTTTGATTAGGACTGGGTCCCTGGATAGAATGAAAAATAGACGATGTATAGATGACAATTAAAATTGTCATTTTAATTTTTTTTTCCCCACTGTAAAGTTAACCTAACTCTAAACAGTAAAACTATAGTGGCACTTTAAAGAAGTGAGCAGTACCTATTCTCCAGTCTGTAGAGAGATAAGGCACTTGTGCCAGAATGAAAATCAACACATTTCTTCCTTTATCAGGAAAGTCTTGTGATGAAAAAGTCAGCCGAACCAGTGTAATTCGTCACATAATTGATTTTCATTCTGGCACAAGCTGCTTTTTTTCATTTTGGACTGGTCACAAATAGCTCACGGACCATACTTTGAATAGACTTGCTCTCAGCAACATTTATAAATGTTTTATAACTGTTTACATTTCTTCTGTTTATTTTTGAGTTTGCAGTTTAATATCTGACTTGGAAGCATGTCCTTGTTAATTGCTGTATAAACAATTGTACTTTAATTTCAAAACTGTGTTGAAATTAAGTTATCTGACATTCCAATTTGGAGGATTATTATCAATTTTTATAATTTTATAAAAGTATTTTAAAGAATTTTAACTCTCATTTTAAGTTTTACACAAATTACAACCATCTTAACTTTCATTAAATAATCATGTTGCTTAAGGCATATAGAGAGACATTATTATGAATACACCAGTAAACAAACTGTTTATTATATCAACTTATTCTTTTGGTTGAAAATTAAAAGGACTTTTTTTTACATTTGTGGTTGTCTTTTGTTTGAAAGTATTTGTAAATTTGTTATTCTGAAAAGCTTGCCTGGAAACCCTGGTGACATAGTGGTTAAGTGCTACAGCTGCTAACCAAAAGGTCAGCAGTTCAAATCCACCAGGTGCTCTTTGGAAACTCTATGGGGCAGTTCTACTCTGTCCTATAGGGTCGCTATGAGTCGGAATCAACTCGACGGCAGTGGCTTTGGTTTTTTTGGTTTAAAAGCTTGCCTGGAGGTTCTAGCCCTTGACCCAGATCATCTTTGAGCTCCCTTTCCAATACAGATATGTTTATTAGATTCTGTCCATTGGAAAAGGTACATAAATTTTAAGGCAAACATATATTCTCTGGCAATAATAGACACTTTTAGAAAATGTTAATGAATGACATTGTGCTTACTGTTGTACAAAGATGCATAAGGGATTCTTCAAGAAGCTTAAAATCTGGTTGTGGAATAAGATACATGATAAAATTAGAAAATCACCATATAAGAGATAGGAAGTGTGATGTGAGAGACATGGTGTGCAAAACTAGACAATTAATTGAATGTATAAGAAGGAGAAATGGATATGTGTTAGAAATTTTTAACTGAGCAATTCCCTTTCAGGTTCCATGTAGGCATTTATTGCTGTAAGTTTCCCTCTGAGTACTGCCTTTGCTGCATCCTATGAGTTTGGTGTGTTGTGCTTTCACTTTCATTTGGCTCTAAGAAGTTGTGATTTCTTCCTTGACCCATTGTAGTTTAACAGTGTGCTGTTTAATTTCCATATGTTGTGTGTATTTTCCAGGTTTTTTTCTGTTAATTGATTTCTAGCTTCACTCCATTGTGGTCAGAGAAAATATTTTGTATGATTTCAGTCTTTTTAAATTTATCAAAACTTGCTTTGTGACCTAAAATGTGATCTCTTAGAGAATGGTCCATGTACACTGGAGTAGAATATATATTGTGCTGTTTTTGGGTGAGTGTTCTATATTTGTTTAGTCTAGTTTATAGTGTCATTGAGGTCCTCTGTTTCCTTGTTGATCATCTTTCTAGATGTTCTGTCCAGTATTGGGAGTGGAATATTGAAGTCTCCAACTCTTATTGAGGTGCTATTTACTTTTCCCTTCAATTCTATCAGTGTTTGCTTTATATATTTAGATGCCCTGATGTTGGCTGCGTATGTATTTATGACTGTTAAATCTTCTTGATTAATTGACCCTTTTATCACTATATAATATCCATCTTTCTCTCTTGTAACAGATTTTTTCTTAAAGTCTACTTTGTCTGATATGAAGATTGCCACCCTAGCTCTCTTTTGGTTATTATTTGCATGGAATATTTTTTTCTATACTTTCACTTTCAACCTATTTGTGTCCTTGGGTTTAAGGTGTGTCTCTTGTAAACAGCATATAGTTGGATGATGTTTTTTAATCCATTCTGCCACTCTGCCTTTCAACTGGAGCATTTAATCCATTTACATTCACTAATTACTGATAAGAAGTGACTTAGTTCTGCCATTTTATTTGTTTTTTGTGTGTTTTAAGTCTTCTTTGTCTTTGTCCTTTAGTACTGCTAGCTTTAGTGTTTTGTTTCTCCTTTCTTTTTGTTTGTGTGTGTTTTTTTTTAAAAATATATTTTCTTAGTTGTTACCATTTTTAACAGCTTGTGTTTATAACATTCTATGGTAAGTTGTTACCAACTTAACTTCAGTAATGTACAAAAAATTCTATATACCATTCCTTTCCCCCCACCTTTCACTGTTATCACTGATTACATCTTTATACACCCTGTGCCCTGTAATAAAATTTCATCTGTGCTTATTATGTATTATTAAACATGAAGAACAAAACATTTAGAATTATCAAGTGTCCTAGGCTGGGTTCCATAGAGAAGCAAAACCAGTAAAGCATATAAATATACATATAGAGAGATTTATATCAAAGAAACAGCTCATGCATTTGTAGAGTCTGGAATGTCCCAAGTCTGTGGATCAGGATAGAGGCTTCTTCCAATTCACGTAGCCACAGGGGCTGGTGGACCCAAGATCAGCAGGTCGGAAAGCAGGACTCCACTCATAGGCTGTGAAGATTGATGAATCCCAGGATTGGCAGATAAGCTGATAGCTCAAGTCCCAAGAACTGGAGGCCAGATGAACAGGAGGAAGCTGCAGGATCCAGAGCGAGCAGAAAGCCAGAACATCTGCTTATATTCGGATGTAGGCCACACCCCCAAGGAAATTCCCTTGCAACTGATTGGCTACTTACAGCAGACTCAGTCATGGAAGTGATCACATATAAACACTGAGAATCATGGCCCAGCCAATTTGGCACACAATCTTAACCATCACATCAAGCATGGGTTCCTTATTGCTAGCCCTTGTACTTGTCAATGCATTTCCCTTTATTAGGGATCTTTTTTTATGTATAGCTTTGAATTACTTCCTAGTGTCTTCCCTTCCATCTACAGAACTCCCGTTAGTATTTTTTGTAGGGCTGGTCTGGTGGATATGAACTCTCTCAGCTTCTGTTTGTCTGGGAATGTTTTAATTTCACCCTCACTTTTGAAAGATAGTTTCGCTGGGTATAGTATTCTTGGTTGACACTTCTTGTTTCCTTTTAGCACTTAAAATATAGCATTCCATTGCCTTCTGGCCTCCAATGTTTATGAGGAAAAATCAGCACTTAATCTTATTGGGAATCCTTCGTATGTGACTCTTTGCTTCTCTCTCACTGCTTTCAAGCTTCTCTCATTGTCTTTAATTTTTGAGAGCCTATCTATGATGTGTCTTGGTGTAGATCTCTTTGGGTTTATACTGCTTGGGGTTCTTAGAGATTCCTGGATTTGTAGATTCATGCCCTTCATTAGACTGGGGAGATTTTATGTTATTATTTATTCAAATATTTTTTCTGTCCCTTTCTTTCCTTCTGGAATTCTCATGATGTGTGTATTAGGTCTCTTGTCCCATAATGCGATTAAACTGGGCTCAACCTTCTTGCACCTCCATTCTTGTTGCTCTTCATTGTAATTTTAACTGTCTTATCCTCTAATTCCCAAACTCGTTGCTGTTAAGTTGTTTCTCACCCATAGTGACCTTATAGAACAGAACAGAACTGCCCCATAGAATTTCCAAGGAGCGACTGGTGGATTTGAACTGCCGACCTTTTGGTTAGCAGCTGAACGCTTAACCACTGTGCCAGCAGGGCTCCTAGTTTCAATGTATAGTGGTCGGCAATTCAATAGTTTGATCTTGGGTATTAGCTAGTTTACAAACTTTAGGCAATGCCTTTTGTAAATTTAATCTTTAAGCTAAATTCAGAAACTTAAAAATTAACCATAGCTTCTTCAAAGGCACTATAATACTAACTGGAGCCCTGGTGGCACGGTCATTAAGAGCTCAGCTACTCTGTCCTATAGGGTCGCTATGAGTCAGATTGACTCGATGGCAACAAATTTGTTTTTTGTTTTTTTTTAAATTCTCTAATTCACTGATTCTTTCTTATGCCTGATTAAATCTGTTGGTAAGTCTTTCTATTGTAATTCTCATTTCAGTTATTGTCCCTTTCAGTTGCAATATCTCTTTAGATCCTCATTTTGTTCTTGCATTGTTTTCCTTATTTTTTTTTTAGCGCTTTATCTATGTCTTCCCTTAGTTCTTTAATTATGTTTAATGTTATTGTATTCTTCCATTTTTTTCATTATTTGGTCATCCCTAGATGTGCCTTCACACCCTTTAGCATGTTCATTTGGATGGGCCATTTTTTCTCTGTTCTTTGTGTGTCTTGTGATTTTTTTATTGGTACATTGGAATTTTTGAGGGTGTTAACACTCTTAGTTTTCCCCAGTATTTGGTGGTGTTGCCCACACTACTTTCTGCAAGAAACTCGTAGGAGGGCAGAGCCTTTGACCTTTGCTTACCATTTTATCTCCCTCTCTGTGATAGCTCCTTCTCCCTCCTTGGTTTAATTAGGATTCAGAAGTTCCAGATCTCGGTTTTCAACTTTCAGTCTCTCCCAAACATACCAGAGAACATGCTGTGGTCAGTCTCCACCGGTGAGCACCACCACTCAGGTATGATATCGTGTGCTAATCAATCTGTCCACCAGGGGGCATAGTCATCTCTCTCTGGTTATTACTGTCCTCCCTTCTCTGTTTCTGCAGCCCTTTGGGGCTGGGTGTTGCCCTCTGGTTTTGCCTGAGGCTTCCTTCCCTGCTTTGTGGGGTCTGCTTATATCTGAACTGGCATTTAGGTGAAACCCAGGCAGACTCCATTTCAGGTGAAGGAGGGGCTGACATTCCCCAGAAGGACCTCTGAGACATCTGTCACGTTGATTGCAAAGCCCCAGTGGCCCTGTGGTGGTTGGGGGAGCACCACCTCTTGACTCCACTGTAGGAACTTTCTGTAGGAGTTGGTATCAGTTCAGCAGCTGACAGTTGCTGATGGGGGTGGTAGTCACACTCTGAACAAACCCTCAGAGAGGCCTGCCTTGTTGCTATCAGAGCCTGCCCCATTGGCTGTGGGTGTGGCCTTTGCTCAAAATTCCTGCTTTCTAGCACACAACAGCCTCGGTCAGCAGTCCTCAGTGCCAGTGGTAAGGGGGAGCAGACAGATGCAAATTGATCCCCAGGGAGGTCTATCCTATTGGTTTCAGAGGCCTGAGCTATGGGGTACACAGGGAGGTAGATAGAGTGCTATGGGAACAGATTCTACTTCGGGGGCCTTCTGTAGCAGTTTGCAACAGCCTGGCAACCAACAATTACCAGGTGGGGGAGGGGATGTCACACTCTGATCAGATCCCCATGGAGGTCTGCCTTGTTGCTATCGTAGTCTCCGAGTAGATTGTTGGCTGTGAGTGCAGCCTGGACTCAAGACTCTTGCTTCCTAACACACAGCAGCCTCAATCAGCAGTCCTCTGTGCCATCTGGAAGTGGGGGCAGACTAATTCTAATTTACCCCCAGGGAGGTCTGTCCTGCTGGTTTCAGAGGCCTGAGCTATGGGATACATAGGGAGACCAGTAGAATGTTTACTATGGGAGGCTCCACTGCACAGGCCTTCTGTAGCATTTTGCAGTAGGCTTGCAGCTGACAGTGTCCAGGTGGGGGAGGTGATGGCATACTCCAAATGGACCTCCCCTCACAAGGAGATCTGCCTTGTTGATT
Organism: Trichechus manatus latirostris; assembly: GCF_000243295.1. Lineage (NCBI taxonomy): Eukaryota > Metazoa > Chordata > Mammalia > Sirenia > Trichechidae > Trichechus > Trichechus manatus. Next base: position 3,295,699 of record NW_004443992.1, on the reverse strand, counting down.
TTAGAGCAGAAGCTAGGGGTACTATCTCTTTGTACAGGCAGGGGCTGTGGTGGTTTGGGAAACAGGATCTTTTTCTAGGACTACTTCCCCAGTTCACAGCAGCTAGTGGCCCATGTGGGAGAAGTGATTTTCCTAACTTATGCAACTCATTGTTGATTCCTTGATTCTTGCCTGTCTGCAGTTCCTCGGTGCTTTCATCTGCTCCCTGATTCAGAGTCCCTCAAAGCTGAGCACCATTTCCTTGTATTTTGTGGGGAAGGGTTAGAATGATGGTCTGTTTACACCACTGTCTTCCCAGAATCCTCAGCTCCTCTTTTACTATGAAGATTACAGCTGGTCTGCTGAGAGTGAAGGAGGCGGAGGTGGGTGTGGCTTGAAGAGTGAAATTTAGGCAAAAGGTGAGGGATCTGAAGAGTCTTTGAACAGTATTTGTCCAAATGGGAAACCCTGGTGGCGTAGTGGTTAAGAGTTTAGCTGCTAACCAAAAGATCAGCAGCTTGAATCCACCAGGTGCTCCTTGGAAACCCTCTGGAGCAGTTCTACTCTGTCCTATAGGGTGGCTAGGAGTCAGAACTGACTCAACGGCAACAGGTTTGTTTTTTTTGTTGTTGTTGTCTAAATGAGTAGAGCTTATGACCCATCAGGATGGACTGATATTAAATACCTAGCATCTTAATTTGTGATTAAATGGTTTATTAAGTGTACGGCCAAATAATTTCTCTAATACTAATTTATAATTTTTGCCTGTATTTATCCCGTTTATATCAGAAGATTGTTTCTTTGCACTCAAAACAGAAGTAGGAGAAAAGAAAGTTTTCATTGGGGCTTGTATTTCCAAGTACTTAAACTTTAAAGTTGAGAAAAACAGAATTTGAGAAGAGTTGAAGAAGCTCAGAAGGAAGCAAGGAGAGAAAGATCTGTTGGTCTGTGGAGCAGTGAGGTCCTTGCCCAGTTCCCTGGAACATGATGAGAATACTGCAGGACCTTGTAGAGAATGGTCAAGAACCAGGAATGTGGCTGTTAGAGCTAAGGTAGAACCAAAAGGATTGTGTAGGGTAAACGTCTCTGGAATGAGCATGGCAGGGAGAGGGAAGTTAGCATTGAGGCCTGAAAAGAGTTTTCCATGTTGTTCTTATTAGAGCATATTCCTTTTACTTTGGACAACATCCTTATAAACAGAATGCTCTTACTATAAAAGCAACGGTAGATTTCATACAACTGGTTCTAACAGTTACCCTTGGTGGATGCTGAAAACATAGGCACAATGCAAGTTTGCAAAAGAAATTCTACCATTGGGGAAGACACTATAGATTAACCCACCATCCATACCCAACCCCCTATCTCTTGCCTACCTCCACTACACAGGCTGCTCCTGCTCACTTGCAGCTAGGGATGAACTTAAAATCTGGGTGGCTTACGAAAAAAGTTTTTGATTTCTTGATGAAAATCAGAAATGCTGCAGATAGCTCAATACCTCCCCCACCATCTTAGTTGGAAGTTGTTTCCACTATCTTGTAACTAAGAAGGAAGAGACAAGTGAATCCTGGGGATTCTGGCTCTGACATTGTTGAGTCACTGTAGTGGCAGCAGTCATCTGCCTTTCAACTTTTTGTGAGTGATAAAAATAAAGTTCTATTTATTTAAGCCACTCTGTGGGGTTGTCTGTTATTTCTGTCTACTCTGCAGCTGAAAGCATCCTAACTGACTCATCAATGTTCCCAAAACTCACATTCCTTATAATGTTACTAGGTTTGAGGTGAAGAAAGAAAGCATTCTGTGCCCAATTATAATTTGGAAACACCGTGTTAAACAGTGTTAAACACGCATTTTTACTGCAGGATTCCTTGGAGGCTTTACTGGGAATCTCCAGGTGAGAAATCTAGTGTGTAGTGTGCTTTGTAATTACTTTGACCCTGTTAACCTCTCTCTGGATGTTATTCAAGGATACTTATTTGGAAAATGCTGTGTTAAATGCCAAAGCATGTTGTCCACGGGTCTCCAAAGATCTGGCTTATCCAGGAAGAGCATTCAAGTTGTCTTTTTTAGAACCAATCAGTTCTAGTATTGGAGACAGGCATGCTTCTAATTCTTGATCCAAGTCAGGCCATTTTCTGCAGCCCTGCTTGTAGCACTATATGTTTCGTACCTTTATTAGAAGTCACCAGTCTATTCTGTTCCAACAAGCTCTGGTTCTCATGGCCCTCAATATCTTGAAGATATTTCCTTGATAGAAGGTCATTGCATGGCCTTCTGCCGGGGACTTGCAGCAATGCCTCGGCCTCCAGAACCAGCAGACTGCACTCTTACTGCTCCATCTACAAGTTGTCCCTCAGTATCCACGGGGGATTGGTTCCAGGACCCCTGTGACACCAAAATCCGAGGATGCCCAAGTCCCCTATATAAAATGGCATAGTATTTGCATATAACCTATGCACATCCTTCTGTGTACTTTAAATAATCTCTAGATTACTTATAATACCTAACACAATGTAACTGGTATGTAAATAGTTGTTATACTGTATTTTTTATGGCAAGATGCAAGGCAAACAATGCTCGACCAATGAGTGCTGGAGAGAGGCTGAGGGTCTGTGAAATGGTAGGAGGCTACAGCAGGGTGTGGCTACACATAATTTTATTCACATGGATTCAGTGTAGTGCTTGGCAAGTGACCAATTCAAGTTTTGCTTTTTGGAACTTTTTTTTCCGAATATTTTCTATCGGTGGTTGGTTGAATCCACGGATGCAGAACCTGCAGATACGGAAGGTCGACTGTATATCAGTGTAACTATTTTCCAATATAATAATATATTATATATTATAATAATATTTTCCACACCGGAAAGCAAAGGCCTATCCATATCTTGTGTCTGCTTCCTTATCTATCAAAGATTTCCAGTAATAATAGAGGTCTCAACATTGCCCCATACATGTAGCTTTTTCACAGCCACATACACACACTTGTGGCACACGCATACACACACACACACAAATTTCTAATTATTATATGAAAAGTAAACGTTTTTTTACTTATAGGAAACAAACTGGTCTTCCAGCTTATTGAAATCTACAAAGTCCTTCCCTTTAAAATATGTTACCAAGGAAACTGTTCAAGAATGTCTCCAATGGGCAGGGTGGGTGCAAGTGTGGTCAGAAGCAAATGAATACTCTATCACATTTAAGTCCTATGCCAGCCCTATGCTACAGTCAATTCTTAGACTGAGCAAAAAAGGGATTATTTTATTAGTTGAATGATTCCACCCTCTGTGGTTCACCACTGGAATTTAAATTTAGTAATTGTAATACCTCCTTGAAAGGTCAAAAGAAGAATACATGCTAATTATACCAATATTTCTCGCCAGATTATAAAATGCAACTGGGTCACCACTTACAGACACAATTGGAAGTGTACAATCACTCACTCTAATTATATTGAATAACAAATGGGTGCAAAATGTATGCTGGGAAAATTATACAATAAAATTATTGAACATAACAGATTCTCCATGTCATATAAGGCATACCATAGCCCTTCCATACTCATAGTCACGACTACATGAGACTTCATGATCTTACCTGATAATTTTATAACTAAATTTTATGATTTTTATAATTGAATTAACTGCTTATATAGTCATACAAAATCAGATTTGTTTCTTCCTATGAGACGAGTTAGCGCAATTTAATAAGAATGTGGTTGGTTTTTCAATTGGGATTTGCACAAAAAAGGCCTCTGAAATAAATGAATATTTAAGTAATCACAGACTAAAGACTATTGAAAACAAGTTATAAAGACAAAAAAAGAGAGCTTGGCCATTTATTTAGAGGCCTTTTTGGCCGCTTTTGACCTGTGTGAACATCAACTATTTCTTTCTTTTGCAAAACAGCAGCAATCAGCTATATGCTTCTTTGATTAGTTCTGGTGCTAATTCATTTAATACTGACAATTAAGCATAAAATACTGCACATAAACCTGTCTTCTTTTCCTCCCAGAAATAGAATAATTACAATAGCTAATGGCTGAGGTCTCTTAAGCTACTAAATTTGTAAGAGATTTAATTACTTTGGCTTTGCCCCAGTGCCCCTGAACAACATGGACAAATAATCTCACAATATTGTATCTAGGTTATCAATTTAAGATTGAAAATTCTTCACAATATGTGGTTTCATAAAATGAGTGTTTGTGTATCTCTATAACATTATCCAGAGATATGTAAACTACAAATTAAAGGAGGAAAAATAAAGTTTGTCAAGGGCCCACTATGAGTCTGAAATTATATTTGGCTCTTTTATTTATGCTGTTTTATTTAATCTTCACAACAACTTTGCAAGTCAAGTACATTCATTTTGTAGTGCAGAAACTGAGTCTCAGAGGTTATGCAACTTTTTCAAGGATACCTAACTGTCATAAACTGGGATTTGAAATCTAGTCCACCTGGTTTCAAATGCCTTTGCTCTTTCTATCACACCAGGCTTGAATTAAATTTTCTAGGATTAAATTCGAAAATTAGGAGAAAGTGATTGGAATTTGCAGCTTTTTTTTTTAAAAAACTGTTTGGATTAAAAATTTAATTTACATACATGTCTATAAAAACTGAAAATGTTTCATAAAGTCAATTAAATTTAGGATAAAATAACCTAAATTGCAATTCTTTTCTGACTGCTAGCCAGCTGCATAAGAGCTACATTTTAAAGTTAGGAAGACTTCCAGTAGGTAAAGACGTACAAAACAAAATTCTTCATTGGCTTCTGTTTTAATTTCTGCAGGCTGAGGTGCTCCCCTTCTCTACCCCTGTACAAGCAAACATTTAGCTCTGGTATATAGAAGGAACTTCTACTTTTTGAAATATCCTTTGAGGGGTTCCTGACTTATTAAGTAAATGTCAAGAGTAATCTGGTGCAGAGAGTAGGGCCCAGGCAGCCACCTTCGATTCCATAGAAATAACAGGACAGTTGACTGCAGACATGGTGCCCAGACTTCATTCACCAACTGTGTCCACATCAGAACCATGTGGGCAGCTAAGCATGGGCTCCGGATCCAAACCCCATGGGTGTGATTCCTGGCTTCATCACTGATCAGCTGTGTGACCTTGAGTAAATTACTTAGTTTCACAGTGCATTGATTTTTTTGTCTACAAAATGGAGATAATAATGTATCCACCTCACAGAGCGGTTTAGAGAATTAAATGAGTTAATATGTAAAACATTTGGAAGAAAACCTGGCATATGGCAAACACTCAATAAATTTTAGCTATTCTTATTCAGTCATTCAATAATTATTTTATAACCTAATATGGGCCAGACAGGCCACCTGTGTGGTATAAACAGGCACTCAACTACTGGCTGAAAGGCTGGCTGTTCGAACCTACCCAGCAGCACTATAGACGAAAGACCTGGCGATCTGCTTCCACAAAGATTGCAGCCAAGAAAACCTATGGGCCTCAGTTCTACTCTATAACACATGGGATTGTCATGAGTTGGAAATGACTCCATGGCAATATGTTTGGTTTTGGTTTATGGGCCAGGGACAGCAAGGCACTGAGATTTCTGCAGTCCCTGTCTTCATAAATATTACCAACTAATAGGGAAAACAGACACTGAAAAAGTAATTTCTAAGTGTCAGGAGCATTACAAAGGTGAAGAGTATAAAGCAGGTGAACACAGCTGGGTTAGGGAAGGCTGAAACCTGCCAGATGAGATCAAGCATTCTTCAGTTAAAAAGAGGAGACTTCTTTAGGCATAAGGAATAGCATTGGCTCTGAGGCAGGAAATGTCTGGCTCTTTCAAGGAACTGAAGGATCTCCAGAGAGAGGTGCAATATGAGGCTGCAGAGGTGGGCAGAGGCCATGTTAACAAGCTTGGCTTTTACCTTAAGGCCATCGGGAGCCATTAAAGAGTTTTAAGCAAGGGTTTGACATAATCACAAATGTGTTTTAGAAGGATCGTTCTTTGGATACTGTGTGGAGAATGGATTAAAAGAGGTTAGTTCGGAGAGTTCCGGCAAAATGGTGCTCTAGGCAGAAGCACCACGCCGTCCCTCCACAACAAAGATCCGAAAAACTAAGCCAAACAGAGAATACAACAATCCTGAAACCCTCAAATGAAGAGATAAAGAACTCAGCCAAGCACCAAATGGAGTGAGAAAACTGACAGAGAACGGAGAGCGAGGAGAGATTCTTGCAGAGGTCCCCTACCAGCTAACGCAGCGTGGATCCACCATCTTGGACTCCTATCGGAGACTAGAAAATGAGGGTACGAGAAAGCAGCCTCACAAAGCGTCCAGCGGGAGACAAAACAACTGGTAATTTGCAGTGTGCGCTTTTCCACCCTCCACCCCTCTTCGCCCCGGCTCAGCCTCCTCTGCTTCCCGCGGCCACAGTCTTGACCAGGAAGTGCCGGCTGCTTGGATTCCACACACCCAAGTGGGCGGCTCTCTGGGTGCCATTTGTTGGCTGCTAGTGTTGCTTTTCTTTTCTGCTTCTTTTGATTTCTCACTTGCCTCTCGCCACCTCCCCCTCATTTCACTCAAGTGCCTGGCTCCTTGCGCCACCTCTGCTGCAGGGCGCCGGCAATTTGTGATATACGCTTTCCCACTCACCACCCTTCTTCACCCACACTCGGCCTCCTCTGCTTCCCACGGACACAGTCCCTTGTCCAGAAACACCAGCCCGCACTGGCTGGCTCTCTGAGTGTCATTTGTTGGCTGCTGGTGTTGCTTTTTTTCTGCTTCTTTTGATTTCTTGCTTGCCTCTTGCCGCCTCCCCCTCCTTTCGCCCGAGTGCCTGGCTCCATGTGGCATCTTTGCTTCTTCCTGAGGGGCTGCGGAGCTCCATTCGAGTGTGCAGCTGCTTCCCGGTCTGGGCTACTGCGTTGGTGGGATCCCGGGGCTTTTGTTCGTTGGTTCCTCTGCTTCCTGCGGCCACAGTCTCTTGACTGGGAAGCGCCGGCTGCTTGGATTCCACACACCCAAGTGGGCGGCTCTCTGGGTGCCATTTGTTGGCTGCTAGTGTTGCTTTTTTTTTCTGCTTCTTTTGATTTCTCACTTGCCTCTCACCACCTCCCCCTCCTTTCACTCAAGTGCCTGGCTCCATGCGCCAT
>NW_004443992.1:3286905-3288495 GCF_000243295.1 Trichechus manatus latirostris | reverse complement strand
CAGTCTGTTGTCCAGAAACACCAGCCCGCACTAGTTGGCTCCCTGAGTGCCATTTGTTGGCTGCTGGTGTGGCTTTTTTTTTTTTTTCTGCTTCTTTGGATTTCTTGCTTGCCTCTCGCTGCCTCCCCCTCCTTTCACTCGAGTGCCTGGCTCCATGTGCCATCTTTGCTTTTTCCTGAGGGGCTGCGGAGCTCCATTCGAGTGTGGAGCTGCTTCCCAGTCTGGGCTACCGCACTGGTGGGATCCCGGGGCTTTTGTTCATTTCTTCATTTTGAATTGTTTGTTTGTTTTCTTTTCATTTTCTTGAGTTGGGAGCCCTTTCTGGCCAGGCGGAACTGCGTGGTAAGGAACTCCCCTTCAGCTTCCACAGATGTGCAGAGGGATCCCTAAGAGCATTTATTTTCTCGTTGGGTTTTTTTCTTTTTATGTTTTTTTGGGGGACCTTTCTTGTTCTTTTTTTTTTTTTAATTTGTTTTGTTTTCTTTTCCCTCTTTTTCCCTTTTTGTCTTTCTTCATTGCTCAGTTTCTCGTCTCTCTATATCTTCCTTCTCTTTCTGATCCCTGAATACCAGGTGTTGTATACCTCTATGCCTTCTAGCCAGGCTGTACTGCGACACCTGAAAGCGACTTCCCCAGACCTCATAGCTGCATCGGTGGGATCTCTGGAAACTTTGCGGTTCTTTAACCTTTCTGATTTTATTTTATTTTATTTTTATTTATTAATTCTTTTCTTTTCTTCCTCGTCCCCTTTATTAATTCTTTTCTTTTCTTCCTCTTCCCCTTTCTGATTTTCTCCATTTCATAGTCTCTCATCTCTCCATTCCAACGGCAAGCTCCCCTAGCGTTCTTTTTTGTTTGTTTGTATGTTTTTTGGCTCCTGTTCCTCTCTCCTCTCTCCCATATCCATCTTAGCTCCAAACATAACAATCTCCCCGCTGCATCCTGCCTACCTGCACCATGCGCTTGACATCACACCACCAAGCAGTAAAGGCACGGCCTCCTGGAACCTGCCCAGCACTGATTACCGACCCGCCCTGGTGGCTGTAGTAAGTGCCACAAACAACCCGTCCCAGTGACTCCTCTTCAGCTAGACCTGCCCTGCTGTACCATATCTGAGTGACTGACCCTGCCAGTTGGAGAAGGAGGTGAAAAGTACTGAGCGCACAGGCGAACAAACAACAAAGAACACACAGTCCTCCTGCTCAGACATAGTCAATTTCTTTTTTTTTAAAAAGGGACGAAACAAATCTACAATCAATAAACGAGAAAAATAACTACTGAATGCCCCGAAAACAGCAGACAATATCAAAAGCTTTACAAAAACAGGACAGGATGGTTCCAGTAGCTGTCCAAATTAAAACACCAGATGACTCTCCTGTGGAAGAAAATGCACTAGAAGTACCTGATAGGGAAGTCAAATCTCTAATACTCGGAATTTTCCAAGAACTGAGGCAGAAAGCTGACAAACATGAGGAAAAAATAGACAAATTCATGGAAAATATAGACAAAAAATTGGAAGAATTCAGGAAGATGATGCAGGAACAAAATGTCAAAATAAATTCACAACTAGAACAAAAACAACAAGTAGAA
>NW_004443992.1:3271958-3280834 GCF_000243295.1 Trichechus manatus latirostris | reverse complement strand
ATAAAACAACATCTGTACTACTGTTTCATGAGAAACTATTTGTTCTGTAAGCCTTCACCTGAAGTACAATAAAATATAAAATAATAATAATAACAATATTAAATGCTGGAGAGGTTGTAGAGAGACTGGAACACTTATACACTGTTGGTGGGAATGTAAAATGGTACAACCACTTTGGAAATCGATTTGGCGCTTCCTTAAAAAGCTAGAAATATAAGTACCATACGATCCAGCTATCCTGCTCCTTGGAATATATCCTAGAGAAATAAGAGCTGTTACATGAATAGATATATGCACACCCATGTTCACTGCAACACTGTTCACAATAGCAAAAAGATGGAAACAACCTAGATACCCATCAACAGATGAATGAATAAACAAATTATGAAATATTCACACAACGCAATACTACACAACGATAAAGAACAACGATGAAGCTGTGAAACATGGAGGAATCTAGAAGGCATTATGCTGAGTGAATTAGTGAATTTAGTTAGTCACAAAAGGACAAATATTGTATAAGACCACTATTATAAGAACTCAAGTAAAGGTTTAAACACAGAAGACAATATTCTTTGATGGTTATGAGGTTGGGGAGGGAGGGTGAGGGTTATTCACTAATTAGATAGTAGACAAGTATTATCTTAGGTGAAGGGAAGGACAGCACACACTACAGGGGCAGTCAGCACAGCTGGACTAAACCAAAGCTAAGCTTCCTAAATACAATCAAACAGTTTGAGGGACAGAGTAGCAGAGGTTAGGGATCTGGGGACCATGCTTTCAGGGGACATCTAGGTCAACTGGCATAACAAAGCTTATTAAGAAAATGTTCTACATCCTACTTCAGTGAGTGGTGTCTGGGGTCTTAAAAGCTTGCAAGCCGCCATCTAAGATGCATAAATTGGTCCCAACTACCTGGAGTAAAGGAGAATGAAGAACACCAAAGGCACAAGGAAAGTATTAGCCCAAGAGACAGAGAGGGCCACATAGACCAGAGACTTCATCAGCCTGAGACCAGAAGAACTAGATGGTGCTCAGCTACCACCAATGACTGTCCTGACAGGGAACACAACAGAGAGTCCCAGGGGAACCAGGAGAAGGTGGGATGCAGAACTCAAATTCTAGTAAGAAGACCAGACTTAATGGTCTGACTGAGACTGGAGGAACCCCAGAAAGCATGGCCCCCGGATTCTCTATCAGCCCAGAACTAAAACAATCTCCAAGGCCAACTCTTCAGACAGGGATTGGACTGGACTGTGGGACATAAAGTTATACTCGTGAGGAGTGTGCCTCTTAGCTCAAGTAGATACAAGAGATTAAATGGGCAGCTTCTGTCCGGCGGTGAGAGGGTTAGGAGCTGGTTGAATGGACATGGGGAATCAGGGATGGAAAGGAGGAGTGTACTGTCATAGTATGGAGAGAGCAATTAGGGTCACATAACAATGTATGTATAAATTTTTGTATGGGAAACTAACTGGAAATGTAAACTTCATCTAAAGGACAACAATAAAAAAAAAAAAAGGTTAGTGTGAAGGCAGAAACATTACATTGGAGGATGTTGTAGTTGACCTGGCAAGAGATGGTGGTGGCTGAGGGAACTGAGAGAAATGGATTGATTCAAGCAAGACTTAAGAGGTAGGACTGATAGATTTCCCTATTTACTTGGATGTGTAAGATGAGGGAGCAAATAAAGGATGAGTCTCTTGATTTTTCTTCTGAGCAACCATTTGGATGGTCTTTTATTTACTAACACAGGGACCACTGGAGGGAGAGCAGTTTTGAGGGGAAAATAAGTTCAATTTTGGATGTGTTAACCTTGCTGTACCATTAAGTATTTCATTGTATGGGTTTTGAGCTCAAAGGTGTGGCCAGCCATGGAGATATAAATTGAATCAAGTAACTATCTACCTTAGAGTAGGCCAGTGAAATTGAGCAATGTGCTAGAATGCTTTCCACAATTCAGGTCTCCATATTAAGAGATTCTTATTAACTTGCTTTGGAAGCCAAGTCTTAAGTAAGTTATTGTTTGGGAAAATGAGGAAGGTGAGATAGGATGTAGAGAAGTGAATAGATGAACAGTGGAAGTAATTCAGAATCTTTTTCATCGCACACCTACCACTCCTGTCAACAGAGAGGAACAATTACTTAAAAGGGTTTTTTTGGCATGGGGTGGGGGATGGGGTGGTGGTGCATGTTTATAGGGAGCTGCAGGAGGAGCTGTAGGTAAAATATGTCACTACTTCTGTAATAACCCCCTTTGTCTATACTCCCTTCCCAATTCCTTTGAGATTTTTTTACTCATGTTCTTTCTCTTTTATCAACATCTCTTCACAGAGAGGATCTGAAACATATTCATATAAAAGGGAAAATGACTAATGTAAGCTTTAAAAGTCATTTTCCAAAATGACCACTGTAATATTTATGATCCCACATGCTCTTCCACAACCTTGTTACTCCCTCATCAAGAAAGTGGAGTCTACTTTACCTCACACTGAAATCAGGCAAAACTCTGTAGCTGCCTTGATGATGAGAATGTGGTGGAAGTGATGCTACATGATTTTCAAGATTAAGAAGTCAAGAAAGGTCAACAAAGGTGATGTGGCATCCAGTTGGTTCTCTCTCTCACTCTTGGAACCCAGCCCCCACGCTGTGAGGAAGCCCAGGCCATATGGAGAGGCCTATGTAAGTGTCCAGGCCAACAGCTCTACCTAATATCTCAGCTCACAGTTAACATCAACTGCCAGGCATGTGGGTGAATGAGCCCTCAGATGATTCTGGCTCTCAGCCTTTGAACGGACTCAGCTGATGCCGAGTGAGGCAGGGATGATCTATTCCCACTGGCTGCCCAAATTGCTGCCTCATAAGCCAAATAAATATTGTAGTCTTAAACTACTTTTGGAGATGAATTATTATGCAGCAATAGTTAACTGGAATATCTTGCAAGATCACTTCCACGTAGACAGGCATCAGAGTCTTCAGTTAAAAGAATAAGGTTCTGAGCCTGGACCGTTGGATATTTCATGGAACAATAAGCCATTCTACAAGGAGCCCTGTTGGTGCAGTGATTAAGGCAATCAGCTACTAACCGGAAGGTCGAGGGTTCGAAACCACCAGTGGCTCCATAGGAGAAAGATGTGGCAGTTTGCTTCCGTAGAGATTTACAGCCTTGGAAACCCTATGGGTCGCTATGAGTCAGAATTGACTCTACGGCAGTGGGTTAATCCATTCTACATAGCTGAAATGATACCTAGTGAGTGGCTGTTTATTTCACTCCTCTATACATTATTTCCCAGAGCAGCAGTAATACTTGACCACACAGATAGGTGACATTTGTGGGCTGTCAAAAATGCTTTTTAAACAGTTAAACAAACACCAACAAAATCAAATCAGACATTTATTCCTAGAAATGTTAGAAAAGAAAACAACCTCACTATATGTGAGATTTACATAAAGTCGTTGTCAAATTTTTGCAATATTTCTGAGCTTCAAATGTAGAATGGATAGGGAAAGCTCACACTTGCTTTGAACTTATAGTAAAAGCCTATGAATTAGGTTACTTTCTCTCAAAAATAATTCTCTAGTTTCACTCAAAAAGCGTAGTCTAAACTCTCCTTAAAACAGCAGGTATTTATGAGTCAACCACCTGAAACCTAACTGGAAACTTCAATAATTATCTCCTGTGGCCACATGATCATTTCAAACGTATATAAGGAAATTTGATACCAAAATGATGCTTTGCAGCCAGGAAAATTCTATTGCTAAGAATATGTTATTGATGATCTGTTATTGGTGTCTCTTCCTTTAAACTGTAGAAAATGAGCCTATGTCTGTACATTTTACATAATGTGCTACAACCAAAACTCATTGTCATTGAATCATTTCTGACTCATGGAGATCCCATGTGGCACACAGTAGAACTGCTTGATAGGGTTTTCTTGGCTGTAATCTTTACAAAAGCACATTGCCAGGCCTTTCTTCTGCAGTGCTGCTGGATGAGTTTGAACTGATAACATCTAGGTTAGTAGTCAAGTGCAAACCATTTACACCACCCAGGTGCCTCATCATGTGCTAAGAGTCCCCTTAATTATTTTAATAACAGCTTTTTTAAAATTGTTGTACTTTAAGTGAAAGTTTACAATTCAAGTTAGTCTGTCATACAAAAATTTATATATACATTGTTTTGTGACCCTAGTTGCTCTCCCTGTATGGTGACAGCACACTCTTCCTTTCCACCCCAGATTTCCCGTGTCCATTCAACCAGCTCCTGACCCTCTCTGCCTTCTCATCTCACCTCTGGACAGGAGCTGCCCACGTATGTATCTACTTGAGCTAAGAGGCACACTCTTCACGAGTATTTTATGTCCCATAGTCCAGTCTAATCTTTGTCTGAAGAGCTGGCCTTGGGAATGGTTTTAGTTTTGGGCTAACAGAGAGTCTGGGGGCCATGTCTTTTAGGGTCCCTCCAGTCTCAATCAAACCATTAAGGCTGGTCTTTTTACTAGAATTTGAGTTCTGCACCCAGCTTTTCTCCTGCTCCGTCAGGGACCCTCTGTTGTGTTCCCTGTCAGGGTGGTCATTGGCAGTAGCCGGGCACCATCTAGTTCTTCTGGTCTCAGGCTGATGAAGTCTCTGGTTTATGTGGCTCTTTCTGCTCTTGGGCTAATACTTTCCTTGTGTCCGTGGTGTTCTTCATTCTCTTTTACTCCAGGTGGATTGGGACCAATTGATGCATCTTAGATGGCCGCTCAGTAGCTTTTAAGCCCCCAGATGCCACTCACCAAAGTGGGATGCAGAACATTGTCTTAAAACACTTTGTTATGCCAATTGATCTAGATGTCCCCTGGAACCATGGTCCCCAGACCCCTGCCCCTGCTATTCTGTCCCTCAAAGTGTTTGGTTGTACTCAGGAAACTTCTTAGCTTTGGTTTAGTCCAGTTGTGCTGACTTCCCCTGTAGTGTGTGCTGTCCTTCCCTTCACCTAAGATAATTCTTGTCTACTTTCTAGTTAGTGAGTAGCCCCTCCCTCCCCACCTTCGTAACCATCAAAGAATGTTTTCTTCTGTGAATAACGGCTTTCTTGAGATCTAATTCACATAATACAAATTGCCCATTTAAAATGAACAACCCAACATTTTTAGTATATTCACAGATATGTGCAACCATCACTACTATCTAACTCCAGAACATTTCCATCACCCCAAAAAGAAACTGTGCTTATTACCAGTTACTCCCCATTTCTCCCAAACCTCCTCTACCCTAGGGAACTACTACTGTATTTTTACATGAATAATGTGTGCCTTCTGCTTTTGTTTGCCATTCGTGCCCTACCCACCCCCTACCTCAGGTATTTTTACAGTATTTTTTACAGTAACATGTGGAAGAGGATTGGCATGGAGGCTCTTATTAGGGTGCCTTGCAAGGGGAAGGTGCGGCTAGCAAACAAAAGCAGAAGGAATGCATTATTTGTGCAAAAATACAGTAATCTACCGTCTATCTCTATGTATTTGCCATTTCTGGACACTTCATATAAATGGAATCATGCAGTATGTGGTCTTTTGTGACTGGCTTCTTTCACTTAGCATAATGTATTCAAGGTTCATCCATGATATAGCATATATCAGTACTTCTTTCTTTTATGGTAGAATACTATTCCATTGTGTGTATATACCACTTTTTTTTTTAATCCATTGATAGATATTTGGATTGTTTCCAGTCTTTAGCTATTAAGAATAATGCTGCTCTGAATATTTGCATACAAGTTTTTTTGGACATATATTTTCATTTCTCTTTAGTACATACTTACAAGTGGAATTGCTGGGTCATGTGGTAACTGTATTTTAACTGTTTGAGGAACTTCTGCACTGTTTTCCAAAGTGGCTGCACTATTTTGCATTCCCACTAGCAGCATATGAGAGTTCCAATTTCTCCACATCCTCCTCCTGTCTTTTTTATTTTAGCCATCTTAGTGGGTGTGAAGGAGCCCTGGTGGTGCAACGGTTAAGTGCTCTGCTGTTAACTGAAATGTTGGTGGTTCAAACCCACCTAGCAGCTCTGCTCTGTGGGAGAAAGGCGTGGTGATCTGCTTCTGTAAAGATTACAGCCAAGGAAACCCTATGGAGCAGTGCTACTCTGTCACATGGAGTCATTTTGAGTTGAAATCAACTTGATGGCACCTAACAACAAAAAAGACAGTGGATGTGAAGTGGTATCTCCTTGTGGTTTTGATTGCATTTCTTTGATTTGGCGAATTTCTATTCACGTGCTTTTTTGACCACTTGTAAATCTTCTTTGGAGAAATGGCTATTCAGACATTTTGCCCATCTGTTAATTGGGTTATTTGTCTTCTATTATTGAATTTTAATAGTTCTTCATATATCTAGAAAGAAGTGACTCCTTAATTTTTGAGGAAGTGCTTCAAAGAAAATAAATATCAGATAAATCAAAATATCTGGTGTCAGCACACAAAATTGAAGATTATACACACATATAAATAAATATACAGTTGTTTCAGATTTTAGAAAGAAAAGCTCATTGTTTGCAAAAACAAAACCCTCAAAGAGTGTCGTTGCTGTTAGGTGCCATGGAGTCGATTCCAACTCATAGCCATGCCATGTGACAGAACAGAACTGCCCCATAGGGTTTTCTAGGCAGTAATCTTTACAGGAGCAGATTGCCAGGTCTTTCTCCCATGGAGCTGTTGGGTAGGTTCAAACTGTCAACCCTTTGGTTAGCAGCTGAGTGCTCACTATTTGTGGCACTATGCACACACAAAAAAATGTACAAAAGAAAGGAAGCAGTTAAGTAAATTGTAGTATATATATGTGATAAAACATTATGCTTCCTTCAAAATTATAATTATGCAGTGTTTTACATTATCTTGGAAAATTCTTATGATAAGTTAAATGAAAGAAATACATGTAGTGTAATCTCAACTAGGTTTTAAAAAAATATGTAGGGAAAGGTCAAGAAAAAATATATTGTTGTTGCCAGGTGCCATCAAGTCAGTTCCGACTCATAGCAACCCTATGTACAACAGAATGAAACACTACTTGGTCCTGAGCCATCCTCACAATCATTGTTATGCTTGAGCCCATGGTTGCAGCCACTGTGTCAATCCATCTTGTTGAGAATCTTCCTCTTTCTCGATGGCCGTCTACTTTATCAAGCATGATGTCCTTCTCCAGGGACTGATCCCTCCTGATAACATGTCCAAAGTATGTGAGACATCATCTTGCCATCCTTGCTTCTAAGGAGCATTCTGGTTGTACGTCTTCCAAGACGCATTTGTTAGTTCTTTTGGCAGTCTATGTTATATTCAATATTCTTCTCCAACACCACAATTCAAAGGCGTCAATTCTTCTTTTGTCTTCTTTACTAACTGTCCAGCTTTCACATGCATATGAGGTGAGTGAAAACTCCATGGCTTGGGTCAGGCCCACCTTAGCCTTCAAGGTGACATCTTTGCTTCTCAACACTTTCAAGAGGTCTTTTGCAGCAGATTTGCCCAATGCAATGTGTCTTTTGATTTCTTGACTGCTGCTTCCATGGGTGTTGTCTGTGGATCCAAGTAAAACGAAACCCTTGACAACTTCAATCTTTTCTCCGTTTATCATGATGTTGCTTATTGGTCCAGTTGTGAGGATTTTTGTTTTCTTTATGTTGAGGTATAATCCATACTGAAGGCTGTGGTCTTTGATCTTCATCAGTAAGTGCTTGAAGTCGTCTTCACTTTCAGCAAGCAAGGTTGTGTCATCTGCATCATACAGGTTGTTAATGAGTTTTCCTCCAATCCTGATGCCCCATTCTTCTTCATATAGTCCAGATTCTCAGATTATTTGCTCAGCATACAGATTGAATAAGTATGGTGAAAGGATACAAGCCTGACACACACCTTTCCTGACTTTAAACCACGTAGTATCTCCTTGTTCTATTCGAACGACTGCCTCTTGATCTATGTACAGGTTCCTCATGAGCACAATTAAGTGTTCTGGAAATCCCATTCTTCGCAATGTTATCCATAATTTGTTATGATCCACACGGTCGAATGCCTTTGCATAGTCAATAAAACAGAGGTAAACATCTTTCTGGTATTCTCTGCTTTCAGCCAGTATCCGTCTGACATCAGCAATGATATCCCTGGTTCCATGTCCTCTTCTGAATCCAGTTTGAATTTCTGGCAGTTCTCTGTCGATATACTGCTGCAGCCACTTTTGAATGATCTTCAGCTAAATTTTACTTGTGTGTGATATTAATGATATTGTTGGATAATTTCCGCGTTCGGTTGGATCACCTTTCTTGGGAATAGCCATAAATATGGATCTCTTCCAGTTGGTTGGCCAGGTAGCTCTCTTTCAAATTTCTTGGCATAGACGAATGAGCATTTCCAGTGCTGCATCCATTTGTTGAAACATCTCAACTGGTATTCCGTCAATTCCTGGGGCCTTGTTTTTTGCCAATGCCTTCTGTGCAGCTTGGACTTCTTCCTTCAGTACCATTGGTTCCTGATCATATGCTACCTCCTGAAATGAATGAACATCGACCAGTTCTTTTTGGTATAGTGACTGTGTATTCCTTCCATCTTCTTTTGATGGCTTCATTTAATATTTTCCGCCGTAGAATCCTCCAATATTGTGACTCGAGGCTTTAATTTTTTTCTTCAGTTCTTTCAGCTTGAGAAATGCTGAGCATGTTCTTCCCTTTTGGTTTTCTAACTCCAGGTCTTCGCACATGTCATTATAGTACTTTACTTTGTCTTCTCGAGTCACTCTTTGAAATCTTCTGTCCAGCTCTTTTACTTCATCATTTCTCTTTTCGCTTTAGCTACTTGATGTTCAAGAGCAAGTTACAGAGTCTCTTCTGACATCCATTTTGGTCTT
>NW_004443992.1:3242393-3271855 GCF_000243295.1 Trichechus manatus latirostris | reverse complement strand
CTAAAGTTAGGTGGGATATGCTCAAGGTTGTACTTTGGCTCTCGTGGACTTGTTCTAACTTTCTTCAGTTTCAGCTTGAACTTGCATATGAGCAATTGATGTTCTGTTCCACAGTCAGCCCCTGGCCTTGTTCTAACTGATGATATTGCACTTTTCCAGTGTGTTTTTCCACAGATGTAGTCAATTTGATTCCTGCGTATTCCACTGGTGAGGTCCATGTGTATAGTTGCCGTTTATGTTGGTGAAAAAAGGTATTTGCCATGAAGAAGTCGTTGGTCTTGCAAAATTCTGTCATGCTATCTCCAGCATCGTTTCTATCATCAAGGCCATATTTTCCAATTACCAATCCTTCTTCTTTGTCTCCAACTTTCACGTTCTAATCACAGTAATTACAAGTGCACCCTGGTTGCATGTTTGATCAATTTCAGACTGCAAAATTTGGTAAAAATCTTCAATTTCTTCATCTTTGGCCTTAGTGGTTGGTGCATAAATTTGAATAATAGTCATATCAACTGGTCTTCCTTGCAGGCATATCGATATTATCCTATCACTGTCAGCATTGTACTTCAGGAGAGATCTTGAAATGTTCTTTATATATATATATCCACTAGTATATTAATTATACCAGCATCTAGGCAGTGGAATAATAGGTGACATTTTTCTCATGCTTTCCATTCAGCTACTATGAGTATGTATTTGTAATCAGGCATTTGATGGGGGTGGGGTGGGGTATGTGAAGCTGTCTTAGTAGCACAAAAAATATAAAACCAAATATACTGTCTTTAAGGAATTCTGAATATTTTGGAAGTACATGGTTTTGCATGGCACTTCATTATACTATTTTGATACTAAATTAATTTGCTGTGGATTGAATTGTGTCCCCCCAAAAAAATAAGTCAAAGTCCTGACTCCCTGTACTTATGAATGTTGTGAATGTGAGTTTGTTTGAAAATAGTCTTTGAAGATGTTATCAATTAGGTTAACGTGAGGTCACTCTGGAGTAGGGTGGGTACTAATCCAGTAAGAGGGGTGTCCTTAAAAAAGCACAGAGGCAGAGAGACTGGAGAGAAGACAGCAATGTGACAATGGAGATATCCTGCAGCTGCAAGCCCAGGAATCCCTGGGGCTACCAGTAGCTGGGCAAGAAGAGAGACAAGAAAGGATCATCCTACAGCCTTCAAAGAAAGCATACCAAAACAAAACAAACTCATTGCGGTTGAGTCGATTCCGACTCATAGTGTACCTTTAGGACTGAGTAGAACTGCCCCATAGGGTTTCCAAGGAGCGGCTGGTGAATTTGAACTCTTGACCTCTTGGTTAGCAGCAGAGCTCTTAACCACTGTGCCACATGGCCCTGCCTATACCCTAAATGTGAACTTCTAGCCTCCAGTACTGAGACAATATCTCTTCTTACAAGCCACTCAATTTGTGATACTTTGTTACAGCAGCTCTAGGAAACTAGTACATCATTTTATCTACAAAATTCCACTACCATTTATTTTGGAGTTTATTTCCCCAAGTGTTTAAGATACTTTTTGGAGGATAGCTTGGCCTACTCAGAGGCACAGTTCTTTGTTCAGAAAGCTGGTTACTTTCTACTATTGATACATCCTTCTACTTTGCAATATCAAAAAAACTCTGATCAAGGACAATTCTCTGCTTATTTTTGTTGTATTCTGCTTCAAGTATTATTTAAAGAGAGGCCCATAAAGCTTTGAGAAACAAATTTTGTGCCACCATAACTCTATACAGCTTTTTTTTCTCAGAGGCCAACAATATTCCCATGATGTAGGCAAGTGATGGATCTCGGGCCACAGTTTTTGCACTGCTATCATTTCAAGACAAACCACTAATTGCTGAGGAATTCACTGGGAGCTAAAAAAGAACTTTTCTTCCTAACATTCTCCTTGAGACCTCTAGCAGATTTCTCTTGTTCTCTGGTTCTGAGCTCTCATTATCCACTACAATTCTCATTCCCTCCTCTCCAAGTGAAGTGTATTTTAAGGCAAAACTACTTTTGAAAAACAGAATGTTCTGGGGGTTTGGAGCCAGAGCGATACTGGGATGTTGGCACAGAGCTGTGAACACATGTCCAGAAGGGCTGTTAGCAAATGTGATACCACTTTTGCTAAAAATAAGGAATTTCTTTGCAATTTGCAGAGGTATATAGATAGAGGGGAACTGCAGTTGTCCTTTATTTTTCAAATGCCCTTTCATTTCCTGCTGTGTGCTGATGTTTCTAAGCCTCCACACGAACTAAAGTTCCAAAGAGATTTGCCATAGTGGTTTCTTGGGAATGTCCATAAACATTTTTTTGCTTTGGTTTTGTTCTCAGCAGAAAGTGTTGTTTGTGATTATCCCTTTTCTAAATTATATCTCTTTTTAAGATCTGAAAATGAGCTTTGTGTTCTTCAGGACACAAATAACTTTCTTTCTGACCTACACCCGGCTAAAGGGTATCACTTTAGGAACTTGAAGGCAGCAGTGAACTCACCAACTTTTTCCCATTTTAAGTAAACTTTTCCTACATTTTTCCTGTGAGTGGTCATTGTTTTAACAGGTTAATTATTTTACCACATAAAATGGTAATTGTTCCCTGTGCTCAGTGTGCTGAATAATTCAAGCTTTTCCTTGCATTGAGACACTCACTGCTGAACTTAAGTAACATTAACCAATTTGTGCAGAGATTTTTATCCACTCAGAGACTTCAAAGTTTGATAAGATTTAAATAACTTAAAAGAAAAAAAAATTGTGCAATTCAAAGCAAATCCCCTGAAGCTTGAAGCATAACCCCTGCTGGGCTCTGGGTCACAAAGCATTGAATATATTACTCTCCACGGCTTTGCAATATTAACTATTGTGGCCGGTGAGGGCCTGTTTTTTTTCTATTCCCTTATTCCTACAAAAATATTCCATCAAGGCAATCTCTCGCTGTCTCTCTCTCTCTCTCTCTCTCACACACACACACACACACACACACACACACACACACACACACAGGAAAATAAAGAAGGCATGCAAGAGCATTTCCTAGTTCAATTCCTTTCCATGGTTGCACTTTCTAATCCATGGAGAAGTTTGAGGAGCATGGAAGGTTGCTGACTAATCTTCCGATTTGACATCCCCTCCTTAGGTTTGCCACATAGAACTGAGCAGGAGGTTTCAAATGTACAAAAGCTCTATGAACCTATTAATTGTAATTGTAACTAAGGATTACGGGAGCCCTAGTGGTGCAGTGGTTAAGCAGTGGGCTGCTAACTGAAAGGTCAGCCGTTCGCAGTCGCTGTGCAGGAGAAAGATGTGGCAGTCTGCTGCTTTGAAGATTTATAGCCTTGGAAACCCTATGTGGCAGGTCTACTCTGTCCCACAGCATTGCTATGAGCTGGAATTGACTGAAAGGCAACCGGGCTTTTTTTTTTTTTTTTTGGTTTATCACTATGAGTCAGAATCCACTAGATGGCAACGGGTTTGGTTTTTTTGTTGTTGTTGTTTATCCAGGTATAGCGCAGATTCTACCCTTGCCTTTTCTCATTTAAATCTCATAACAACTGGAAGAGGTTAGTGTTATGGATTGAATTGAGTTCCCCAAAAATATGGGTTGTAGGTCCTAACCTCTATGCCTGTGGTTATAATCCCATTTGGGAATGGGTTGTCATTGTTATGTTAATGAGGTGGGACTAGTGTAGGGTGTATCCTGAGTAAATCTCTTTTGAGATATAAAAGAGATTAAACAAGCAAGCAAGCAAGCCGAGATGGGGGAAGAGAGATTCCAAGCCACATGAAGATAGCCCAGGAGCGGAAGCTCAGAAGTGACAAGGACCTTCATCCAGAGCCAACAGAGAGAGAAAGCATTCCCCTACAGCCGGCACCCTGAACTTCTAGCCTTCTAAACTTATAAACTTCGGACTTCCAGCCTCCTAAACTGTGAGAAAATAATTTGTTTGTTAAAGCCACGCACTTGTGGTATTTCTGCTATAGCAGCACTAGATAACTAAGACCAACCAACCAATCCATTGCCGTCGAGTTGATTCCAACTCATACTGACCCTATAAGACAGAGTAGAAGCCACATAGGGTTTCCGAGGAATGGCTGGTGGATTCGAACTGCTGACCTTTTGGTGAGCAGATGAGCTCTTAACTATTGTGTCACCAGGGCTCCAATAACTAAGACAGGTAGATATTATTATTATCCTTGTTTTATAAGTCAGCCAAGGTTTTATAGCAAATGAGGGGAAGAGTCAGAAACTTAGTACAGGCCACCTCAGATACCAGAGTGTTTGTTATCTATCTCTATTTTTTTTGGACTCATAATATACCTACCATCTTTGTCAGCTTTTCCTAATATTTCCATGTGCTTTTCATGGACAGGAAAGCAAGTTTGCGAATCTTAGCTGTCCAATGAAATAGTGCATAACCAACTCATATATTATACAAAATGTCTAACAAGGGGAACCAGAATCCTGTGTGTTTACACTGCCTTCAATAAATGCTGTATTCTACATTTATTTGGAATTAAACTGATAAATACTAGTAGAATGTAAATTTTAGCAAAGTTACTCTCACAAGGACTATATGTAAGGTGAGTACTAACATCTGCACTGCCTTTGAGGTCAGATATCTTTTCATGGTTTATAGGTAATTTGTATTTCTCCTTTTATTACATTGATAATTAAAAAAAAAAAATTCTGGCTCAGTATAAACAATACCAAACATCTTGATAATAGATTTTTAAAAGGTTTTAGATTTTTGTTTTCTAGAGCCCCCATCCTTCATTTAGATGCCATAATCATAGAATTTTGGGGTTGGAAGGTGCCTTAATGTTTGACACCACCTATGACTGGCCTTGGTCAGTTTGATGTGCTTTACAGCTCTGAATGGACATGCACATGATCGGTACTAAATGAACATTTGAAGGAATGTGCAAACAAATGATTAATAGGACCTATTAGACCTGTTTCTGACCTGACTCAAAACTAATATGCTGAGTCACCTGGTTACTTGTGGCTCTAAAAATAATATTGGCTGGTAGTCTGGGGCTATCAAATTCAGTTCCATCAGTAATTGAATTAGAGATCCCCATTCTTTTCTCCAAAGAGATTAGTATACCAATACTGCTTTTGACACTGGATAATATTAAACAGGATTTCGGCCAATGAGAATTTGGAATGGAAAATGCAAGGGTAATAAGCCTGAAAGAGTAGTAATAGCATTATTTTCTATCTCATTAACTTAAATAATCGAATATAGGGAGGAAATTTGTGCCAAAGAAATACAAATGTTCTGTCCTGAGAAGCTGGAGTAAAGGTTTATGAAATCCTAAAAGATCCAAAATAAATACAAACCAAACATTTCAGATGGGGGCAATTATAGATAGAAAGTCCCATGGAAATGTGCACATTTTTCATGTCAAAAAGAAGGGGGCCTGTTCTTGAATGGCCAAGATAAATGCTAGCTATTATTTCCCTGCTTGTGGTGTATTTTCCAAAATTTGAAAATCCCTATTTGCAACTGGAATATCCACTCCCCTCACACTACTCTGTACATACAACCCAGTCCTGGGCTGCACGTTCTTCCACTGTGAATTCTTCAAGGTAACAGATACTCTGTATGTCCAACCTCCAGTACTGAGTCTGACACAGAGAAAGCACTCACCAGATGCAGACTATGGACTGAAAGAACATATCTGCTAAAGCACACCAGAATGAAGACTTCAGGTAGGTGATCCTGGCATTATCCTCTCCACCTGTCAGATAAGAGGACTGAGGCTGATAGTTGAGATTTATTCAAGATTATGTGGTTAGTGACAGAGCCAAGACCTAAACCCAAATCTCCTGTCCTTAGAACTACATTCTCTCAACTACAAAAGAAAACCACTTTACACATTTTTGAGACTCAGTACCATAAAAGTGAATTTGTTAATATTATAAGGGTTATTTTCCATTCACTATAAGTCACAATCAACTCAATGGCAATGGATTTTTTTAAAAATATTTATTCCTTATCTCATATCCCAAATAATTTAAAATGCTTTACATAGATTAACTTATTTAATTCTTATGACTCTGTGAGGTAGATACTATTATTAGCCCAATTTTACAGTCATGGGAACCGAAGCACAAAAACTCCAATAACTTTCCCCAGGTCACAAAGCTAATATGTGTTGAAGCCAGGATATAAACCTAAACAGTGTGGTCCTAGATTAGAACTCATGCCCAAAGAACTATACTATTCTGCTTTCTGTCCTTGGGATCTGTACTTCTCCAACTTCTGTTCCCAGATTCATGCCCTGAGAAATTATGTCCATAAATCTACCCTCATACATGGCTCTAAGAACGAAACCATACAAACCATAGGCCCTTCTCTCAAATTTATTACAATTTCACTTTGGGAAATGGTAAGTATTTATTGAGATAAGCATATATAAGATCCTATGCAGTCTTGGCCTCTTGTATATCCTACTTCTCAAGCTTACTCAGTATCATGGCCAAAGGCCTTTGGTCTTATTTTGCTTTCCAACCTTTTTGTCAAAACCAGGAACTAAGAGCATTTAGCTCATATTTCCCCAAATATGAAATACACAAACCCGGTTTTAGTTTACCAGTGATACATATTTTTGGAATGGAGTAGGAAGTCACTCAAGGTAGCCAAGTAGGAATTTCTAAAGACCCTTGTCCAAGTATAAATCACTGGCAGAAACCAAAAGCTCCACCAATCTACTTTAATCTTCTCAGCATGCCCGGCCCATCAGATAACCTCCAAGGTAGGTATGGCACGTATTAAAATGTATCGGTGGCTTCCGAAAGCTCACAGCCTTGAAAACCCTCTGGAGTAGTGCTACTCTGCACGCATGGGGTCACCATGAGTTGGAATCGATTCAACGGCAGCTAACAACAACAACAAGGACTTTAGAGAAAGGTTGTTTTCTAAATGAGCAAAAACATTACCTTAAGGAAGGACGGTAAGCTGAAAAGTACCATTACGTTGAACCTATGGCTACTGTCTTCAAGGGTGGAGATATAAGGAAAAAGCTCTCCAGATCTATCCTCAGGGTGCCATCCTTGATCTTTGGGCTTGGTTTTTAGTCCTTGTACTCAGTCCTCAATCCTCTTTTCTTCTCTACCTCCGTTGGTAACCTCATCCAGTTGTGTGACTTAGGAAGCATCTACACGTCTTTTCACTAAATGGTGTAGGAACAACTGGAAAACATATACAATAAATTAACCTTGACCTCTACCTCACACCATCTACAAAAATTAATTTGAAATTAATCAGGTTTAAACATAAAAGCTAAAACAATAAAGCTTCTAAAATAAATGTAGTAAATATATCTTTATGACCTTGGGTAGGCTTCTTAGAGAAGAGAGCTAACAAAGACAACTAACCATAAAAAATAAAAATAAAAACATAGACTTTATCAAAATTAAAAACTTCTGCTTGTCAAATAATTCATTAAAAAAAATAATAAAAAGGTAAGGGAGAAAACATTTGCAATACATATATCTTACATAGGGTTTGTATCCAAAATAAAGAATAGTAATAAAAAGACCAACAACCCAATTTAAAATGGCCCAAAGACTAGAACAGACACTTCGCAAAAAATACATGAATGACCAATGAACACATTAAAAAGGTACTCATTAGCTATCAACCAAAAAAAAAACAAACTTATTGCCGTCGAGTCAAGTCTGACTCATAGTGACCCTATAGGACAGAGTAGAACTGCCCCATAGGGCTTCCAAGGAGCAGCTGGTGGATTTGAACTGCCAACCTTTTGGTTAGCAGCCAAGCTCTTAACCACTGTGCCACCAGGGCTCCATTAGCTATCAAGGAAATGTAAATTAAAACTACAATGAGATATGACTTCATACCAATCAGAATGGCTAAAATGAAAAAATCTGAGGACAAACAAATTTTGATAAGAGTATTGAACAACTGGAACTATCTACACTGCTGGTGGAAATATAAAAAAGCACCGCTTTCAAAAACTGTTTGCAGTTTCTTAAAAAGTTAAACACACACCTACCCTATGATCAACAATTCCACTTCTTTTTAGGTACAGGCAGTCCCCAGGTTACAAATGTTAGTAGTTATGAACCATCCCCCATAAAGCCTATTATATGAAAAATTCGAGGTACATATAATGGTTCGTAGTAACAAACAGGTGCTACTTTGCAGCACACATTAAAACATTATTATTTTTACTGTATTATTATATTGAAGATGTTTTAATGTATCTGGAATTGTTTAATATTTTTTATGCATAGAAAGGTACACTATATATTAAGACAACATTTAACTAACTGACATTAAATATGAACTGTACCTAACTGTTTCAATTTAAGTACGAATTTGACTTAAAGACAGACTTAGGAACGGAACCTGTTCGTAATCCGGGTACTGCCTGTATTTATTTAAGAGAAATTAAAATGCATGCCTACAAAAAGATTCATACATGAATGTTCATAGCAGCTTTATTGAAAAAAGCCCCAAATTGGAAATAACCCAAACGTGAATGGATGAACAAATTACGGTATATCCATACTCAGCAATATAAGCAATGGATACATGTAACAACATGGATGACTCTCAAAAAATATGATGAGCAAAAGAAGCACTTTCATAACCACTTTTAGTGTAATCTGACAGGAGTTATTTTTCCTACACAGATATTGGTCAGAGTCAAAGAATACCACAGAATATTTAATGAGTGGCTAGATTGCATCAATAACATATTTTGGGTTAACCATAAAGAGAAAATACGGACACTAAACTTTTCCCCTGGTGACCTTTCCCTTGAGTCTCTTTGGACAATCATCTTCAGTTTTTGGAATTAGTGACACTACTTTCCAACATTATTGTGAGCAAGTTCATGCTACTTGGATATAGTTGAGGGGATTCTCACTATCTTAGAATTTTAGAACTGAAAGGAACTTTGGAGAGGCGTTCATTTATTATAATTTATTGTTCCCCTTCCTATAGTCTGAACTCTCTCATTTTAAATGCCAGGGAAAGAATGTAGCAAGGTGACTCACCAGCAATGTGGCAGAGCTGAGCCTAGCCTTTGAGCCACACCTCTTCTGAACTATAGTAGCCTTGTCACGTCTATTACTCTGCTTGTGGGAGATGACCCACAAGTCATTGAGTGTCATTTGGATTTACTATGAGGAGTTATACTCTCCATAGGAACTGAAAGCCTGTGGATTATAATATTCTTCCAGAAATAGAAGTCAGTTCAGGTTCCTGTCACTGAAGATCAGTTAGGATGCTTTCAGCTGCAATTTTTATTATACCCCGTGGGGTTTAAACAATAAGGAACTTATTGTCTTCCCAAACAAGAAGTTCAGAGGTGGGGCTACAGGGTGGGTTAATTCAGCAGCTCAGTCATGTCAAAGCTCTTCTACTGGGGAGGAAAGCCTTTCCCCAAAGGCCACAGCGAAGTTTCTTTTTTTAGGTGGATCCCTACACTAGTTACTGGCAAAAGGGAATGGCCAGTCATGACTCATCCCTGGGTCTCAGTCTAACTTCTGTGAGCATACTGCTGCCTGATACCTGACAAGACCCAGGGTCTATCAGCAAAGGGAGAAAAGAGGGAACAACAGAGCTCACCCTTCTATGGGACACACACACCAATTGAGTGTAGAATGTAAAATGCCTAAAACACATATTAAAAAATAATTCTGTAACTGACCCTGAAGTATCTCCTGCCATGTGTAAATAATAGGCCCTCTGGCTGTTAATTGCTATGATCCAGACTTCACAGCGGCTCTTCAGCTGGGACTGAGGTGCACCCTGTCACTTGGACTGAGCGGAGTATTAATGGAAACGGTGTTTGGCTCCCTCTTTATCAGTGCAACTCAGAGAGACTGTGTAGTAATCGGGTCCAGATAACTTTGAAGATAATTTTTTTTTTATTAATATAAGGAAGGAAAAAGTTCTCGCCGTGGACTAAATATGCACTTTTTCGCATAGGGAACTTTCATAGTCACTGGAATTTTTAAAAAAATTACTTTCTACATTTCCTCAAAAATAACCTATTTTTACCAGGAGTAAGGCACTTGGCACCTAATTTATTTGCCCTGAGCAGAGCAGAGTTGAGTCACTGACACAGGTATTTCCCTGCCAAATAGCCCCAGGAGGGCAAGCCAGAACCACCTATCAGCTCAGAACCTCCCTCTGGCACAATATAGGTTAATGTCGGAATTGAACTCTGGACATTTGACTCACAGATCATAGTTATCAAACAAATCATTCCTGTATCTATGTTCCTGTTGCCATTTGACCATTTCCATATTCATTTCTTAAGAAAAGTAGGATCTTTTAGTCTTGAGGTTCAAACAAATGTGAATATTGAAGCCAAGCATCCTCTTGTCTGAACAGCTAAAGAAAGCTAAGAGTAGCCTCTTCACACTTAATCACTAACTAGATGAAGAGCTAAATAACCTCCTGAAGGAGACATCTCCCGTTATAGTGGCCTAGCTCACAGCTCTGGCCCATTGCGGACTGGGCGGGCTAGAATTAGCTGGAATCTTCAAAATAACAAAGGAGACAAGTGGCTGGGAACACCTCTTGTTTTGACTTCAGCTTGCATCACTGTGACTCTTTCTCCACTGCTTTTTTTATTTTTCCTAAGTACATCATAAGTGCCTTTGTAAGCTCAACTGTATCCTTTGGACAGGTGGAGTCCCCTTGTAGTTTTAGCCAGAGGATGTCTTATGTATAAATACATTACATAAAGTCCAAGAGATTTCTGATAAAACCCAAAACCCACTGCCGTCAAGTTGATTCCAACTCATAGCAACCCTATAGGACAGAGTAAAACTGCACCACAGAGTTTCCAAGACTGTCTTCATGGAAGTAGACTGCCACATCTTTCTCCTGTGGAGCAGCTGCTGGGTTCAAACTGCCAACGACCTTTTGGTTAGCAGCCAAGCACTTATCCACTGTGCCACCAGTGCTCCTAGATTTCTGATAAATCCTAATAAATGGTCTTGTGGGTCAGTAGAGTCAGAGATAGATAGGTGGTTGCCATCAAATCAACTCCAACTCATGGCAACTTTATGTACAAGAGAACAAACAGAGATTCTCATGATCACTGTCATGTTCAAGTCCATCATTGTGGCTACTGTGCTGATCCATCTCACTGAGGGTCTCTCTTGTTGGCCTTTTACTTCACCAAACATGATGTCCTCCTCCTGTGATTGATCTCTCCTGACGATGTGTTCAAAGCAAGAGAGTTGGACAATATTCTGTTGTAATCCGTAAGATTTTCATTGGCCAATTTTCAGAAGTAGATTGCCAGACCTTTCTTCCTACTCTGCCTCAGTCTGGAAGCTCTACTGAAACTTGTCATTAAGTGACCCTGCTGGTATTTTAAATACTGGTGGCATAGCTTCTAGCAACACAGCAACACACAAGCCACCACAGTATGACAAACTTGACAGAAGGGCGGTGGCAATGGAGTCAAGGACTAGGCTAAATGGGGGCTAAAGTCTTGGTATTGCAGCTTATTAGGAGATTTTTGGCCAATTCACTCCCACATGTGCCCCCAAATCTCTGGCACTGTGGTGCAGTGACCATGGTATATGCTGTCTACCTCAGAGCTCTCTTCACTTCTTTTGCTGCTTTCCCTGGCCTCCACCAGGGTTTTACTGAATGCCTTAGGTGATAGAGCATCTGAGAACATCCTTCTGCATGCTGGTCATCCCTGAAGAGAGCTAAGGGAAATGCTATTCTCTCCTTCTCTGACCCCTGCAAGGATTGCTTTATAATTGCCCTCACTGCCTTGTAAATCACACCCTGAGGCCAAATGGAAAATAATTTCTCTAATTGAAAGTAAGAAGTTTTCTGGTTTGCCTAGGTTAGTGTGAGTCACTTGTATACCTGAGAAATGAAGTCCTGTTTTCTGATATTGATACTGGAAACTGCACAAAAGGAATGGCTCTCTGGAGCTTAGAACACACATCATGAATTTCGCACCAGTTGTGCCCTAGCTTTTTAGAGGGATGGGATGAGAGTCAAAGTCCCTAAGGTAAAGGTTATTGTGAAAATATCAGATTTTAATGGGGAGGTATTTTGATTACATAACATATTGAACTTTAATATTATGGACTTGAAGGAAAATATTCCCTTTGTAGAAGGCAGCGCCTGTTATGTTTTGGAGGAATTTTCCAGTAAATCATCTAACAGCTGCTTTACTGTACAGGCCCTGAAATTTTATACTTTCATTGGTTACATACGCTTTTGCTTTGGAAACTTCACATGCTTCTTTTTACCAGTAATATTTTTTTCCCCAAAATATCAACTCCTGGGGAGGATTTAATAAAGACTCACCCAACAAGAATTCTTTTAAGCTAACATTCTGGATATCTTTGGCTAAGTACTTTGCCCTATGTAAGTACATTCTATGTAGGATTCTCACAAAAAATCCCAAAAGGCACCCTATAGAAATACAGTAAGTTCCTGGGGTCATGAACACCTGACTTATGGACAACTCGTACTTGCCCTTTAATGTTATGTAAACTTGCCCTCGCTTTGAAACAACTGAGCCAACCCCTACTCACAACAAATTCATCACAATCACCTTCACCTGCTGCACGTGCAGCATTTAAATCACTGAAAAGGCTTCGAGCCTTTTCTTGCACTAAAGTAAGGCTAAATAAGAACCGAATGCACCTGTTCCAACCTACCGACAAATTCTTAAAGACACACTTAGGAATGGATCTCATTCGTGACCTGAGGACTGCCTGTAATGATTTGGGGACAAAAGAAAAAGTTAATCATCTCTTAACATAAAAACATTTAGTATCTGTGAGTATGGGAACATCAGTGATTATAAAGTGTGCCAGTAGTGGTAGTGTGTGTGTGTATGTGTGTGGAGTGGCAGGGTAGGAATGGAGGATGGGACAAAGCCTTGGCAAAAATAAGTTGTTGTTGTTAGGTGCCATCAAGTCAGTTTTGAATCATAGTGACCTCATGCAACAGAGTAGAATCGTCCCATAGGGTTTTCTAGGCTATAATCTTTATGGGAGAAGATTGCCAGGGCTTTCTTCCATAGAGAGGTTAGGTGGGTTTGAACAACCAACCTTTTGGTTAGCAGCAGAGTGCTTAACCATTGCACCACCAGGACTCCTTGGCAGAAATATGGCCAGTGGAAATTCTCTCCTTCATATTGTAGATTGAAAATCCCCTTCATAGACCAGAGACACTGGATAAACACCTTCATGTTACTAAAATGAGCCTGCAATTTTCAAAGTATGTTCCATGTGAGGGTCACCTGGGAGGTACATGTTCCAGACTAGGGCCAGAATATGTTGCCTTCTGGATGGGGCTCCTGACCAATAAGGACTGAAAAGTAGAAAAAAATGGAGGCAAGAAATCAATCAACAATGACTTCCGTTCACTAGGCAGAGCTATTCCTTAAGAAAGGGAGATTTCCCCATGGGAAAGCCAAGAAGGAAGTGCAGGAAAGGGAAAAGGGAAAAAAGCTTTGCTGAAGGAGGCCCATCTGACACTGATCAAAGCATCTTATTGGGCAGAAATACAAGAGGACAGGTAGCTTAGAGTGGAGTTGGTCAATGAGTTTTCAAGGAGATGTTTCAGTGACAATTTAAAAGAATAAGAGGACAGAAAAAGGAACCCTGGTGGTGCAGTGGTTAAAGTGCTCAGCTGCTAACTGAAAGGTCAGCAGGTCAAACTCACCAGCCACTCCACAGGAGAAAGATGTGGCAACCTGCTTCCATAAAGATTTATAGCCTTGGAAACCCTATGGGGCAGTTCTGCTCTGTCCTGTAAGGTGGCTATGAGTCAGAATCCATTCGATAGCAACGGGAAGAGGAAAGAGGGCTATTTGTGAAAACATCTGCAGTAAGTGAAAAGTTTGGAAGTCAATGGCCCAGTGGATTGGGAATCTGGGTTTCATTTTGGTTCATCTACCAATTTTGACTCAGAACAACGCCCTCAATTTAGAAATTATATATGTTGGCATATTAAGAGGTCGATAAATACAATAGCTCTTTTCCCTTTAAGTTCTGAACCAGTCAAACCATTGGAGATCAAAGTGTCAGCTTGATTATCCCTGTCATTACACAGGCTTAACCTAGAAAAATACAATCTTTCTAGTTAATTTATGTATGTATCCTTTGGGTCTGAGAGGGCAATTTTATTGAGTTCATTCCTTTTCAAAATATAAAGTAACTAGAACACTTTGGCACCTGTTTAATTACATATCTAAAACTATGCAAGGTGTATATGGGGGATACAATGCCTGGGATGGTCAGGGAAGACTTTGTAGAAGAGGTGATCTTTGAATCAGGACTTAAAAAATAAGCAGATATGGAAAATATATATATAAGGAAAAGAAACGAGAGTTGTATTCATGCAAAAAATTATGGTTAACAAATTGGAAGACTATACTACGGGAATTCTTGTTTTAAAAAATAACAGACCAAAATAATAACAACAACAGACTATCAATTGGATGTTTGAGAAAAAGCTTAATTGATGGAGTGCCATTAGTTGGCTTAGGATAAAGTTAGAGAAAAAGATACAGAGAAAAAATAAACCCAGTCAAAATGTGTTGTTGTTAGCTGCTGTTGAGTCAGCCCCCAACTCATGGAGACCCCATGCAAACAGAATGAAA
Source organism: Trichechus manatus latirostris (assembly GCF_000243295.1). NCBI lineage: Eukaryota > Metazoa > Chordata > Mammalia > Sirenia > Trichechidae > Trichechus > Trichechus manatus. The sequence continues at coordinate 3,257,218 of NW_004443992.1, read as the reverse complement.
GCTGCTTGGTCTTGTGCCATCCCCATGATCCATTGCAGATCTGACCATTATGACTCAGGGGGTTTTCACTGGCTGATTTTTGGAAGTAGATTGCCAGGCATTTCTTAGACTGGAAGCTCTGCTGAAACCTGTTCACCATCATACCAACACATAAGCCTTCACTGACAGATGGGTGGTGGAGGTACACAAGGCACATGAGGCCAGGAAGGAGAGAATTCTGCCACTGAACCACCAATGTCTCACCAGTCAAAACGTAGAGAATCACAGTCTGAGCAGAAACTCTATATTGGATAATATAGATACCATCTACATAAGGAAGAGTGTTGTGGGAGATAGGCTGGATAGGTAAGGGGGAAGGAATTTGTGGATAGCCTTCTGAGACAAAGTTGGATGGCACCTGTCTTAGACATCTAATGCTGCTATAACAGAAATACTACAGGTGGATGGCTTTAACAAACAGATTTATTCTCTCACAGTCTAGTAGGTTACAAGTCCAAATTCAGGGCATCAGCTCCAAGAGAAGGCTTTCTCTGTCGGCTCTGGAGGAAGGTCCTTGTCGTCAGTCTTCCCTTGGTCTAGGAGCATCTCAGAGCAGGAACCTCAGGTCCAAAGGACGTGCTCTGCTCCTGGAACTGCCTTCTTGGTGGTATGAGGTCTCCGTGTCTCTCTGTGTGCTTCTCTCTTTTGTATCTCAACAGAGATTGGATTAAGACACAACCTAATCTTTCAGAGCTCATCAATACAACTGCCCCTAATCCATCTTATTACATCATAGTGATAGGATTCACAACACATAGGGAAATTACATCAGATGACAAAATGGTAGACAATCATACAATACTGGGAATTATGACCTAGCCAAGTTGACAGATATTTTGGGGGTACACAATTCAATCCATTATGGCACCAAACCCGAGATGAAGTCATTGTGGATTATATTAGTGTTTTCTGCCTTTAAATGTACAGATTGGATAGACTGGGGACCAAAAAAGACAATAAAAAGACCAATAGAGTTATGTAGGTGTTTAGAGTCTAGATTTAAAAAGTGGCTGTAGGACTAGGAAAAAGGGATGATGCGTATGGCATTTCTATGAAAAATTAATAACAGGAACTAGTGACCGGATTTGGATTTGGGGGACAGGGAAGAAAGCAAGATGAATCCACAATATTGAGCTTAGAAGATTTAATGGGTAAAGACCACCCATTTTAGGATTTATAATATGAAAGGAAGGGAAAAAATGTGTAGAATTTAGAAGAAAATGTCAACTGAACATTTATTTTAGCACAAAGAGGCCTGTGAATGATTAAAAGCAGAAGGGAAAGAGTCTACCTCCATAACTTTTCTACATCTATCTTTTCTTTTTTCAACCTGTGGCCACTGTCTGAATATTCTTTCTTTTTTTAAACAACACTAATATATATTACCATGCAATTATTTTGAAAATAATGTTGCTTCAATTATTAGTATTTGAAAGTATATTCCTGTTTTGTTTTCTTGAATTACATGGAGCCTTACCTAGACATTCCTTAGAAAAAAGACAGAGCCAACCTCAAGCAGAGTGAGACAGCAAGTGGGTCACAGAGCTGGTAACGTGTAGCAAGCACTTGCGATTACTACTTCCCTGTGTTATGGGTCGACACTGGGAAACAGGTGATCCATCTTATGTGTGATTCTTTATCCTTCATGCCCTTGAAGAGTATTCTAATTCCAGCTTCAGCACCATTTTATTTGTTAGTTTGAAAAATAACCTTCAATTTCTGTTTCACTCTACGTAAAAATGCAAAGTTATATATACCAATCTTGGAGCTTTACAGGTGTCAAATTACCATTCATGCATTTTTATGACCATTAATGAGGTCTGACTAAGGGGTTTAAAAAGAAAAAATAGCTTACTTGTGATGAAAATGTTTATCACACTCCCTTTGTTTTATTATGCCTATAAATTAAGGCCTTTATATCATGGTAACCATAATCTCACTCCCATTGAAAGTGAATACTCAGCAAAAACCATTGCATGGGTTCCAGATTAAATGGCAAGAATATCAGCAAAATATGTTATACTTTTCAATTCTTTCTTTTAAATATATTGTTTAAAGAAAAAAATGTCATCTTCAGATACAATCTACACGACTGTGTCTACATACTTACCCTTGATGAATTCTCTTGTCCAACTGTATGTTTGAAAGTAAGTTAAAGGAAAACTGGCACGGAAATGCATTCAAGAATATCTACCTCAAGCAGAGCATTGTGAAACACGCTAAAGTGAAATATAAGGGAATATGACATGGTTTCTGCCTTACAAACATCTCTGTGGGGAGACACATGTCAATGAAATGGTTCAAGTTGGGATGCAAGGCATGAATTGCTAGGTGACTGAACTGGATAAATGTTATTGGTGTTTGGAGAAGTGAGTTTAATTAGGCTGGGAATGACTTCTGGGGAAAGGAGACATTGAATTGGACCTTTATGGGGTGGGAGGTGGAATGCATATTTGTGGAGGGAGAAGGGAAGTCATTCCTCTCAGGGACAACAGTCCTTGCCTGACTTTCAGTTACCTCCCTCAACCCTTCCCTGCTCACAAGCCCATATTTACGAGTGATTCATCACTTGGTGAGGTCCTATATCTGACTAGTTGTATGGAGCAGAGGGCAATATAGCTCTGACTATACTTTGTACTCTCACAAGACTGCCTTGCAAATGTGTCCCAGGTCACATTCTGTACATTATCACTAGCACTTGATAAATACTTCAGAGCATATAATCTATGAACATGTGATCTATAGAGTTATTTTCTAAAGCATTTCAGATGGTAGGAAAGAGAAAGGGACAGGGAACTTTCAATGCTTGCCTTGTACAAGGAACTGAGCTAGACGCTTTTCATACATTATCTGAATTAATCCCCACAACAATTCTAAAAGGTTGTGATCCCAATTTAGAGAAGAGAAAAATGGTAGTTCAGAGATGTAAAGTAACTTGTTCACCTTCACCAACCAGTAGAGACAAAGTCAGGATTCATATCAATTCTGAGTCTAGACAATAGCCTCTATTTCTTACACCATACTCCTTCCTAAGGGATAGAAAAATATTTATTTAATTACCAGAAGCATTTCAGTGTCAAAGTTACAGAAAAGAGGACTTATTAAATTTGTTACAAGGTCAAATAAAGTACTTGGTAGGCAAAAATTATTGGATAGGGCTCCTACTCAACCTTTGATCAGGAAAAGAGGACGCCTTGAAGTGTGTTCCTTGGAAAGATTACCAAAGTAAATAAAGTTTTCTAGTTGCCCCAAGCAATCATAAAAACACTACATATCTATGCGATTACCTAGCAAAGTTGAAAAGCATTTTATTGGACAGATATAAAGTCCAGAGTGAACTCAGTGCAAATGACCTTTAAGCCACCTGAAAAATACTGAACGTGATGAAGTACAGCACATGCTTGAGGTTCAGACATAAGGTCAAGAGTCAAAGCTTTTGACACTTGGTCTTATAATAAGCGTCTTACCAGAATTCCCAGGGAAGAAGAACTGATGTTTTCTCCAAATAAAAATCAGCTGACGTATATTGTGGCTTTACATTGCCCTGGAGAAAAATGACTAAGGTATCACCTGAATATATATTATAAACCTATATGAAACAGCCTTTTAGTACGATCTGTTTCAACAAGAAGTAGGGTGACTTCCCAAACATACATAATTTGTTTCAGTCCTAATAAATGACTATGTTTCTTGATGATTGTAAAAACATAAAAATTTAAAATATGCTGTGATTCTATGGTAAAAGAATCGTTCTATAGGAAAAAAAAAGTCAAAAAATTTTCTCTTTCTGATTTTCAGGTAAATATATCTCCCTCTAGTGTTCAAAAAACCCACTTGCAATCGTTTGTGTTTTTCCTGGTCTGGTTATGATCAGTAGAAGGTCAATGTGTGGTAATAAAGCAGCATCTTTATTTGTTTTTATGGGAATTGGTCCATATATAGCTCAGTATTTTCACAAACAAACACCACATGAATGAATTGTCAATCAGATTTGGTAGGGTTCTTTTATATCTAAGATATTGTAACTAACTTTGTACTTGTGTAATTCTCTGTTAAAAAAAGGATCAATAAAATATGTAATTTTTTAATTTCAAGTTTCCAGAAAGAGAAAACAAGAGACTCAGAGCTTGGTCATTGGCCCACCTTTCTTCTCTTCTCTATTTACTCCTAATTGACGATTTCATCTAATTTCATAGCTTTGACTACCATCTATCTGTGGTTGACCCTCTAATGTAACCCTGACCTCTCCCCTGCGCTTTAGCGCTGTCTAGCTTCCTGTACCCTCAACGTCTACACTTGGATGACTAATAGGGATCTCAAACTTAACACATTTTAAACCAACTTCTTGATTTTCTTGTACTTTCCAAAATGCCTCCTCCTCCCCATCTCCCCAAACCCCCACAGCCAAGCACTCCCCATTTTAGTTAAAGGCACCACCATCTATCACGTGTCTCAGATAAAAACCCCAAGAGTTTTTTGACCTTATTCTCATTTCTTACATGTAGTCTATCAGCAAGTCCTATCAGGTTTTCCTCCAAAATACATCCCTGATTTGTCCACTTATTACCATCTCCGTGCTTCTCTCACTTATTCAAGCCACCATTGTTATTTCCTTGGCACATTCCAATAGACTCTGTTTTTTTCTTTTTTTTGGTGCTAAAACCCAGGCTCTTTATTGGCCTTCCTGCCTCCAGTATTGTCCCATTTCAGTTCATGTTTTCTCCATGTAATTTACCTAAAAGCCCTTCTCACTATGTTCCTGGCCTTCTTCAGGCCTTTGAATGTTATCAGGTTCATTCTGACATTCAGGCTTTTGTACTAGCTCTTCCTACTTCCTAGAAAACTTACCCCCTATGTCTTTGACAGAGTCCCTGGTGCAAATGGTTAAGCACTGGACTACTAGCCAAAAGCCTGGTGATTCGAACCCATCTAGAGGCGCCTCGGAAGACAAGTCCGGCAATCTGAAACCATATGGCGCATGTTATGGACTGAATTATGTCCCCCAGAAATGTGTGTTGACTTGGCGAGGCCGTGATTCTCAGTATTTTGTAATTATCCTCCATCGTGTGATCTGATGTAGTTATCCTCCATTTCATGATGTGATGTAATTATCCGATGTGTTGTAAATCCTAACCTCTATGCCATTACTAAAACAGGATTACAGGCAGTTATGTTAATGAGACAGGATACAATCTACAGGATTAGGCTGTATCTTGAATCAATCTGTTCTGAGATATAAAAGAGATTAAATAAGCAAGCAGAGATCAGGGGACCTCCTACCACCAAGAAAAGAGAGCCAGGAGCAAAGCATGTCTTTTGGACCTGGGGTCCCTGCGCTGAGAACCTCCTATACCCAGGGGAAGTTTGTTGAGCACCTTCCCCCACAGTGGACAGAGAAACAAAGCCTTCCCCTAGAGCTGGCACACTGATTTCAGACTTTCAGCCTCCTAAACTGTGAAAGACTAAATCTCTGTTTGTTAAAGCCATCCATTTGTGGTATTCATAACCCTGTTCCATTTTCTTCTTGCACATTTCACCATCTGAAATTATTTATTAATATAATTATTTTTCTTGCTAATTTTCTGTATGTCTTTACATGAGCTGAGCCTTTGGCTGCCCCTGTATCTCCAGTACCTAGAATAGTGGCCCATAGCAGGTGTTCAAGAAATATTTATTGATTGAGAAAGATGAGAAAGAGTATAGGTTCAGAAAAAGAGAAAAACATGGGCAGGAACAAACAGATTCTGGACTCTGCTTTTAGTCGTACACTCTATTTTCTCAACCTCATACTATGCCCTGTAATAATGAAAAGCTGCCATACTGTCTCAAAAGGAGCATGTATAACACACCAGCACTCTGTCTTTCCTTCCACACGTGCTGCAGTTTGAAAAGCAGGGCATAAAAAAAAAAAGTAACAAATAACATAAAAAGTTAGAACTCAGCATCTGCATAAGCTTACACAATATATTTTAAACGGGGGAAAAAAAAACCTTCGTAAAAGTTTCCCTTAGAATCAGCACAAATCTGGGCATGAAATCCTTAAGCAAGGATTTGGTTCATGTCTAATAAAATCATTTTAGCAAAAAACACCAAACCATGAAAGAAAACGCAAGATCATAAACACAAATGAACTTGAAACTCAGACAACCGAAATATCAGCAAGTCACCTTCTGTTCTCCACTTGGTCCTTCATATTTGGGTAACTGGGGAAACCAGTTTCTGTTCCCAGACACCTTCTCCTAAAATGGACTTCCTATTTGTAGATTAGTAAATCAAAAGCATATAGATAGCTCTTCTCAAATTAAGCCCTAAGTGTATAAGGAAACCCTTCAAGGAGACCAGTAGCAGGAGGGATAAACTGCCTTTCTATAATTTGAGGGATCCAACAGTCCAGTACATCTAATCTAAAATTCATTCAGATCATTGTGAGAAACATACCAACTTTCGTCAGGATTGTGAGTTGGCCTTAATCTGAACAGTGAGGACAGGGATTACTTTGCTTGTTTCTCTCATCTCAGCACTCAGTCTAGTTGGTGACATTACTGATTACTACGACAACCAGGGATTCAGTCCCAGAAGCCACATTCTTCTTGCTTGACAGGTATCATGATAAATGACAAATACAAAAGAACAGTCTTTGCCAATTTTTATAAATTTTTTCCTTCCATAATTCTGGCAAGGTGCCCCACAGATAACGAATTTAGAAACAGGATCTGCAAATGAAAAACTGACCCCAGAGAAGCTATAAATGGAGGTCTGGCAGAGGCAATGCAGAAAGTCAGAATGCCCCAATGCTTGTTTTTTTCAGAGTATGGTTTTCGACACTGGGGTGAGTGGGATGAATGGACAGAGAGACAACAAAGGATTGAAGAAGGAAAGTTCATAGGTAGGGGAAAGCGTGGGAGGTGAATGGTGACTTTTTGGGGCTCGTCTTTGTTTGCCACTAATGATATGAATCCACCTATCCTTCTCTGACTTGCTCATGCGGACTATGACCCTTCATCAAGCAACAAAGCCCACCTTTGACTTCTACCAAGAGACCTAAATGCCTTCTTAACTTCTGGAGGACCGCTGGGACTAGTTCTTTTGGTAGCATTTTGGCAGCAATTAAACCTGTCATGGAGCCCTGGTGGCACAGTGGTTAAGAGCTTGGCTGCTAACCAAAAGGCTGGCAGTTCGAATCTACCAGCTGCTCCTTGGAAACTCTCTGGGGTAGTTCTCCTCTGTCCTTTAGGGTTGCTATGAGTCAGAATTGACTCCATAGCAACAAGTAAACCTATATCTTCACATCTCTTAGTTATTGTCTGTGCTTAAGCCCTCGAGGTAATTTTTTTGTTTTTCATTCTATTACAGTCTAAGCGTTTTTTGCTTCTACTTGGCTGACTCAACCTGCTACTGCTGTATTGGCTTTCAAATCTTTTCATTGTGCTCTCTGGTTATTAAAAACTCTACCTCTATTCCTGAACTCTCCCTCCACCTCCAGGCCTTTACTGAAGTGTGTCTCCCCTGTGACGCTTCTGTTTCTATCTGGGTCTTTCAATTCTTTTACATTCCAAGTTTGGGAGGTGGGATCTGCAACATTTACTCTGTTTTCTAGTAGAAATTCTTAGTAATTTTATGTTCATAGCATCTTTTCTCCTTGTCTCCCACTTCATTCAATGAAGACTTCAGCTCACAGTTTGCCTCTCTACTCTGTGTGAGTCAGAGCCTCAGCAACCTGGTTCCTTGGCTTTCCACCGCCAACTCCTCAATTTTAGTCACCCACTTCCATGGCCACATTCTGGACCTCGTCAATATCTGGAATTGCTCCGCTTCTGAAAACATATAGTCAATACCCCTACTCCTACCCCTTCTGCTTTGACAGTTTCTCTCACTGACACCTCCACCACCCCACCTACTTTCCTTTCTCCCCATTTAATGGCGCTTCCCCTTTTTACTTCCTCTATTGATTTTAAGTTCTATGGTTCTTTAATTCCACTTCACTCTTATCAGATTCTCCAATTTCTTGCTCAGTTGTCCTTTCCTCACACTAGCCTGGGAAACACCCTCATGTGTTTGTCCTCTCTAACCCTGAGCCTGGTGTGCTGAACATCATTGGACAGCATCATAGAGACATGTGGATTGCTACCACTACTAATTCAAAAACTTCAACTTCAACCTGACCTTTCCTCTATTTGTTTGGTTAGTTCTGTTCTCTCATCTTTTCTACTAAGTAGTTATTTCAAAACTTCTTTATTCTCCCCGAATTTATGACCTGCCTCCTACCTTCCCTCTTATTCTTAGCAGATGATTTTGCCTTCTACATTATAGAAAAAATAAAATTATTTTTTGAGGAATTTCCCCAACTACACACCAGCAAAGCTCTAAAACACTCACATCTCCACTCATACCCTCCTCCTTCCTCCTTTTACAAGGAGGTGTCTCTTCATCTGGGATTAATTCTATCTCCTTTATTTTCATCTACTCTCTTCCCACTCACATTTAAGCACAATCAAGACTCTCTAGTTTGAAAAAAAGAAAGCCCTTGTCTCCATGACTTGCTTCAGCTTCCACCCTATCTCTCTAATTCATAACCTCAACTTTCTGAAGACCTGTCTGCACTGGCAGTCTCCCTCCCTTCCACTCCCCAATCTTCTAATACCCGGCGCCATACCGTCCCACCTCATCGCACTGAAATTCCTTTTGGCACGTTCATCAATGATCTCCTTGTTGCTATAGTCAAGGGAAACTTTTCAATCCTTACTTACCTTCTATAGCTTTAGACACTATTGACGTATTCCTTGTTCTGTAATATTATTTTACTTGGCTTCTACTCTTAGTTCTCCTCCTTTATCTCTGACCACTTCTTCTCAGTTCCCTTTACAGGCTCTCCTTCTGTTTAACTCTTAAATGTTGGTATTGTTTAGTATTTTGTTTGTTTGTTTGCTTTTTTAACTAGTTTCTCTTCTGTTTTCTCTCTACATACTCTTTGAGACATCTAATCTATGCTCATGGATTAAAATGTCATTTATATGCTAATAAGCCTCAAATCAATGCCCCCAACTCAGAAATAATCTTCTGAGCTCTGACCAATATGTACAATAACTACTGGCCATATATGTACTTGTATGCCCTACACGTATATCACAGTCAACATGTCCCACACTGGACTAATGTTCTCTTTAAACCTGCTCATACTCCTCTTTTCCCCACCACCATTTACCCAAAGCAGTAAGATGATCTCCAACCTTACTTCTCCCTCATAAAAGTCCACATCTTAATGAAATCATCTCCCACATAGCTCTTGAATCTGTCCACTTCCCTCCATTCCCACTGTTTTTCTCTCAATCCCAGCCACTGTCACCTCTCCCTGAACTCTGGTAGCGGCCTTCTAATTTGCCTCCATTTCTACTTTTCTCCTCTCCATTCACCATCTTGAAGGTAGAGTGGTCTTTCTAAAACATAAATATGATCCTGTCATTTCTTAACATAAAACTTTTAAATGGAGGACAATTGCCCTTGAAGTCTAAAATCCTTATCATTTCTACTTGACCCTTTAAGATATAACAAACAAACAAAACCAAACCCATTGCTGTTGAGTCAATTCCGACTTGCAGCGACCCTAGAGGACAGAGTAGAACTTCCCCATAGGGTTTCCAAGGAGTAACTGGTGGATTTGAACTGCCAACCTTTTGGTTAACAGCCAAGCTCTTAACCACTGTGCCGCCAGGGCTTCCCTTTAAGATATAGTGCTTGGTTATCTCCTCAGCTTCATCTCTAGACTCTTTCTAACCTCTTTTACCCAAATCTACTTTCCAACCTTTCAGAACAATTTTCATTTCTTCCAATAGCCATAGTCCTTTGTTTCTGGCCTTCCTATATGATTTGCTTTCTGCCTGGAACATTCTTTGCTTAGCCATGTCTTCTTCCTTCAGATCTCAGCTTTCATATCCTTTCTACACCTTTCAAAAGAAAATTAGATGGCGCTTCTGTGTTCTCCCTGAGGACTCTCATTCCCAGCACCGTCTCCACGACCCTATAATTGCTTGTTTTAACACCTCCCTAGCCTATGGTAGGAGCCCTGGTGGCACAGTGGTTAAGTGCTCGTCTGCCAACTGAAAGGTCTTCAGCTCCATGGGAGAAAGATGTGGCAGACTGCTTCTGTAAAGATTAAATGCATCCCCCCCACCCCCCACCCCTTGCCTCAAGTGGATTCTGACTCATTTCGACCAGGGTCACTGTGAGTCTCAATGAGTCTGTAAAGATTACTGCCCACCGGGAGGTTCTACTCTGTCCTATAGGGTCACTGTGAGTGGAATCCCATCCACTCCCGCAGCAAGTTTGTTTTGGCCTACACTAAACAGAGTTCCTGGGTAGAGCAAAAGGTTAACCACTCCACTATTAACCAAAAGGTTGGTGGTTTGAATCTGTCCGGGGGTGCCTTGAGAAGAAAGACGTGGTGATCTGCTTCCAAAAGGTTGCAGCTTTGAGAACTCAGTGGAGCACAGTTCTTTCTACTCTGGAACACGTGGAGTCCCCATGAGTGGGACTCCACACCGACTGATTTTTCTAGTTAGCCTGTGCTGAAGGGGTTGTCTCTTGGTTACTACCCCTTTGTATGCAAAGCACATTTCATTTAGTACTCCATTCCAAGGTTAGTTTCAGTGAATTTTGAAGGTTCTTTCTCTGGTATTCTTCCAAGGGATAGTTTTCTAGCGTGTGGGAAGAGTCAAGAGAAGAAAGGAGTTTGGAAGCACATAGATAATAGAAGAAAGGCTCCATCCAGTCTTTGCATGCCTTGTTCTTATAATTCCTTTCCAATGAAATTTGCAATCACTTCATTCCACTAGTCTCTGAGACCTTCTAGGCACAAACGAAACTAATGGAGGGGTTGTGGCAGAGGTCCCGCGCACCCGCTCAGTTAGAGGGAGGGTGCAGTAGTCTGAAGATCAGTAATCAAAGCATTTTTTTCTCCTCACAGTAGGAGGAGAACCACTCACCACCTTTAGCTCTTCATCGTGCACCCTGCGGCGTCCACCACACTAGGCTGACAAGGCAGCGAAGAGCCGCAGTGCGCTCTGGAGCGCCCCCTGCCGGAAAGCGCTCCTGCTCTCCGGTCAGGTCCCGCGAGCGGCAGATGACCGGAAATGGAACCGTGCGCGGGTCTGTTGCTTAGCAACGAACGCTTCCCCGACGCTAGACCGCCCCCAGGGCGAAGGAAGGAGAGTGAGAGCTGCTGGTCGAGTGCGGCGGCGCTGCTTCTCTCTTCTGAGGGTCTTCAGGGGTCGCGGAGCAGGGGGCGACCCAGGAGCTGCTCGGGGCAGCCAGCGCGTCCTCGCAGCCATGAACATCGAGCAGGTGAGAGGGCGGCCCCTCGCCCGGCTCGCTGCCGCTGCGACGTTCCCAGACATTTCAAACGAGGCTGCAGCCCGGCCTGCGGGACTCTGCAGTGGTGACCCCGCGATATACAGTTCTTCACTCCTGTTATCAATTGGGATATTGGGCGCTTTCCGCGAATACTATTTTATGTTTCTACCCAACCGTTCGCCCTTGGTGTTGTCATAACAACCAAACATTTCAGTCTAGCGATGTGCCGGAAGTTTAAACTACAACCCCTGAATGCCCCCAGCGTGCTAATGGTGGGTGTGTTGGAGTGGGACGTGACTCGGCGGGGAGTTGCAATGGTTTTGAGCTCTGGGATTGGAATCTAAACCAATTTTCTAGCTGTGCTGTGTGGCTTTGGGCAAATCATTTAGTCTTTCTAAGCTTGAATTTTCTCTTTTATGCTGAGGGGAAATCAGAACAACTTTCCTCTTTCATAAGGTTGCTGTGAGGTTCATATAAGATACTGTATTATACTACACTGTAAGTGAAAGAGTTTGGTAGGTGGCAAATGGAACTTAAGAAAATATCCCCAGGGCATGTAATAAAAGATGAACGTTGCAATAGCTATTTTTTAGAACTCTTTCTTTATTGAACTTAATTAAGAGCGCCTGCAACCAAAATGAATGTGGAACAATGGTCAGACGTTTAAATACGAGAACAGAATGGAGAGCCATTAGGCGTGGGCATATCTTGGCTAGGTAGAAAACAACTCTGTCAGCATAGTGATGAGTAGGAAGAGGGACCCTCTAAGCATTCTGGCACTGAATGAAAAACAGTTGTTTGTAAACTTGCAAATTTTGCTTAGCTTCTTTGTTTTGCCACTAAACTACAATTCTTTCTTTTTCATTGCTTTATAGTGCTTTTTTTTTCCGTAGCGTTAGAGTTTAATGTGGAAACAATGTTAAAAGCTGATTTAGTTCCCTATCTATTGGGTGTAGATTACTACCAGAAAAACCCTAATTCATTAATTAATCAAATAAGCAATTAATACCTAAATGCTCAAGAAAATTTAGCTTTCAGTATTTTATTGAAATAAGTTTAATACACTGGGCACTAAAAAGCAGGCACCCGGATTCACATACCAAAGTATAGTTGTTAATAAAAGAACAAATGAATACACAAAAAACAAAATAAATTCAGAGATAGGTAACTAAAAAACTGAGCAATTGATTAATATACCTCCTTAGTGATTTTTTTTCTAAGTGATGTTACCGTAATCAGAGTCCTTTTTATTTTTTAAATGATTTATTATCATGTAATCATTCATCATTACCATCAATATATATTGAACAGCTTCTATGCTTGATGCCCAGTCTTTGTCCTGACCTTGACCCATATCCAATGTTGAAATTTAAAATACATGTTTACTATATTTACAGTGGTATTTCTGAAGAGCTATTAGACTTCACAAAGTGTCTAATTTACTCATCTGTGACTAAATAACACCCATTAAAAACCCACTGTCAGTTGAGTTTTAAGTTTCACTTAATCTTTATAAAGTGATACTGGGAAATGATATCCTCCTTCCCCGCAGATGGGTATGTATTATAGAGAGGCAGTGGAGTCTTAAAAGAATGGGCATTAGACCATCTAGGATTATTTTCATTCTCTGCATACTATTTTTAAGCAGCAGGGGGCCCTCTTTCATTGTTTTGGTTGATATGAAATTTTAAAATACTTTTATTATGCTAATTTAGAGTATAGTTTTTTCCTTTTGAAAAGGATGGAAGTTTTTATATTTTAACCTAAAACAAACAGAATGGATTAAATTTTTGGAAATGCCATTTTTACTTGACATTTACTTATGAATTCATTCAGTTTGAAAAAGTGAGCAGGTGGCAAAATCCTATTTGCTGAAGGAGATTTTAACATACTCATCTCATGAATAGAAGGTTGAGAGTGACATGACATTTTTCAGCAATAGCAGTACAATGTCTGGGATCTTAAGTTAGATATTTAAAAGAAATATAATCAAAGCATCAAAATATTACAAAGCATCTTTTCCTTTTTTTTTTTACATTTTTTAATTTTTTCCCATACAAAAATTTATACATACATTGTTATATGACTCTAATTGCTCTCCCTGTACTGTGACAGCACACTCCTCCTTTCCACTCCTGATTCCCCATGTCCATTCAACCAGCTCCTAACCCTCTCTGCCTTCCCATCTCACCTCTGGACAGAAGCTGCCCGTTTAGTCTCTTGTATCTACTTGAGCTAAGAGGCACACTCCTCATGAGTATCACTTTATGTCCCACAGTCCAGTCCAATCCCTGTATGAAGAGTTGACCTCGGAAATTGTTTTAGTTCTGGGCTGATAGAGAATCCAGGGGCCATGCTTTCCAGGGTTCCTCCAGTCTCAGTAAGCCCATTAAGTCTGGTCTTACTAGAATTTCAGTTGTGCAACCCAGCTTTCTCCTGCTCCATCAGGGACTCTCTGTTGTGTTCCCTGTCAGGGTGGTCATTGGAGGTAGCTGGGCGCCATCTAGTTCTTCTGGTCTTAGGCCGAGGAAGTCTCTGGTTTATGTGGACCTTTCTGTCTCTTGGGCTAATACTTTCTTGTGTCTTTGGTGTTCTTCATTCTCCTTTACTCCTGGTGGTTGGGACCAATTGATGCATCTTAGATGGCCGCTTGCAAACTTTTAAGACCCCAGACGCCACTCACCAAAGTAGGATGCAGAGCATTTTCTTAATAAGCTTTGTTATGCCAGTTGACATAGATGTCCCCTAAAAGCATGGTCCCCAGAACCCTACCCCTGCTACTCTGTCTCTCAAACTGTTTGATTGTATTCAGGAAACTTCTTAGCTTTGGTTTAGTCTAGTTGTGCTGACTTCCCCTGTAGTGTGTGCTGTCTTTCCCTTCACCTAAGATAATTCTTATCTACTGTCTAGTTAGTAAATAACCCTCACCCTCCCTCCCCACCCTCATAACCATCAAAGAACGTTTTCTTCTGTGTTTAAACCTTTTCTTGAGTTCTTATAATAGTGGTCTTATACAATATTTGTTCTTCTATGACTGACTAAATTCACTCAGAATAATGCCCTCCAGATTCCTCCATGTTATATTTCACAGCTTCATCGTTGTTCTTTATAGTTGCATAGTATTCCATTGTGTGGATATACCATAATTTGTTTATCAGTTCGTCTGTTGATGGGCAGCTAGGTTGTTTCCATCTTTTTGCTATTGTGAACAGTGCTGCAGTGAACATGGGTGTGCATGTATCTATTTGTGTGACAGCTCTTACTTCTCTAGGATATATTCCAAGGAGCGGGGTAGCTGGATCGTATGGTACTTCTATTTCTAGCTTTTTAAGGAAGCAGCAAATCAATTTCCAAAGTGGTTGTACCATTTTACATTCCCACCAACAGTGTATAAGTGTTCCAGTCTTTCCACACCTCTCCAGCATTTATTATTTTGTGTT
>NW_004443992.1:3235838-3238218 GCF_000243295.1 Trichechus manatus latirostris | reverse complement strand
CTGATTTTTCCTCAAATAAGTTGGTGTCAAGTGCTTTATCTTCAATCTCACTAATTCTGACTTCCATTGCCTCAATTCTGCTCCTATGACTTTCTGTTGAGTTGTCTAATTCTGTAATTTTATTGTTAATCTTCTAGATTTCTGATTGCTGTCTCTATGGATTCTTGCAGCCTATTAAATTTGTCATTATGCTCTTCTCTAATCTTTTTAATTTCCTTTATTGCGTGTTCTGCATTTTGCTTAATTTCCTGAAGAGTTCTATATATTAATCTTTTGTATTCTGCCCCCGGTAATTCCAAGAAATTGTCCTACTCTGGAAAATTTCTAGATTCTTTATTTTGGGAGCTTGCTGAAGCCATCATTGATTGCCTTTTTATGTGATTTGATATTGACTGTTCTCTCCGAGCCATCAATAAGTTATTATATTTATTTATTTTATGTTTGCTTACTGTGTTCTAGCTTCTTGTTTTGTTTTAATATGCCCAAATAGGCTGTTCATATGATCTAGTTTGATTATTGGCACCTTTGAAGCTCTAATGTCCTGTCTTCAGGTGGTTGGATCTGTTACTAGGTATGTGAGCTCAGGAGTCTGCCTACTCCTCCTGTATGGATTTGGCTAAGGTGCCCAGGTAGATAGCCACCAAGTGTGTAGTGTAGGCTCTCACTTACAGTCCTAGACAGGTATGGGTGATTGGTGTAGGCACAGGCATCTGGCTGCAGCAGGGGGCACACTCTGAGCAAGGCAGGGGGCTGACAGCCGCCCCCAAGTGTCCAGGAGGAAGGCGTGTCCCTGTTACCTAGAGCACATAGGTGGGTGGGTTTTGCAGCTGGAATATGAGCACCTAATGCTGTTGACTGTAAGGACTGGGGTGCACCTCTTACTCATGGGCCCCTCTTTCAGGTGGCGTGGGTGGAGCCCCCAGTCCTCAGGCCCCTGATGTGGGTAGGTGAAGACCTGTTTAGTGGGCAGAGCAGTGTCAGTTGTCAAGAACCTGCCACTTCACAGCTGAAACAGTTGAAGTTAGAGTTCTGGTATATACCCTGTTGTACTGTGGTAATGAGGGCATAGGCTGTAGATGGGCCCACGCAAGTCTATGTGGGGGGAAAGGCACTCAAAGTCCGTGGCTCACTTATGCCTGTGCATAGGCAAAGGAACTGTGCCTATGGTGGGTTTCTGGCTTAGGGGAGCTGGCAGTTTATTTTTTCTCCTTTTTGTTAATTTGTTCCCTCTCCAAGGCAGGGAGAATGGCTCCGGGCTTGTGATGGATCCTACTTCCAGCCCAGGGGACTTGGCAATTGCTGAAGCCGGTCTAGGACCCAGTGCAGAGCAGGGAGCGGGTTGGTAAATGGGAGAGAGGTTTTTCCCTAAGGGGGTTGTTTTTGATCTGCAGGGTAGGCCGTACACAGTTACTTACCTTTTGCTGGATCAAGGGCTGCTTCTCACTGGTTCTGGGTGACCGTGTAGACTCACTGACACTGGGTCTCTCCTGGTGTGGAAGACGCACCTCCTGAGCATGGCTGCTTGCCTGCCTCACTGCTTACCCACAAGCTGCTCAGGCCTGAACGGCTCAGGCTTTTGCCAGGTCAGGTCTGGCAACACCTTGCTGCTTCTGGACCATCTCTCACTCCTCCTGCCACTCAGTCCGGTTCCTAAACTCTGCCTTTGATGTTAAGGATTCCCGGATTACTATATATAATTGAATCACTTGTGTTTTCGGGTCTTTGTTGTAAGAGGGTCCACTGGAAGCATCTGACCACTCCGCCATCTTGGCCCTGCCTCTGAAACATCTTTTCTGACCATAAAGCCATAAAAGTAGAAATCAGTAACAGAAATATCAAGGAAAAAAAGCAAACACATGGAAACTGAACAACACCTTGCTCAAAGACTACTGAATTATAGAAGAAATTCAGGATGGAATAAAGAAATTCACAGAATCAAATGAGGAAGACACATCCTACTAGAACCTTTGGGACACAGCAAAAGCAGTCCTCAGAGGTCAGTTTATAGCAATAAATGCATACATCCAAAAAGAAGAAAGAACCAAAATCAAAACATTAACCCTACGACTCAAATAGAGAGCAACAAAAGGAGCCCTCTGGCGCCAGAAGAATGGAAATAATAAGAACTAGAGAAGAATTAAATGAAATAGAGAATAGAAAAACAATTGAAAGAGTTAACAAGACCAAAATCTGGTTTTTTGAAAAGGTCAACAAAATTGATAAACCATTAGCCAGACTGACAAAAAAAACAAAAAACAAACAAACAAACAAACAAAAAAAAAAAACAGGAGAGGAAGCAAATAACCTGAATAAGAAATGAGATGGGGAATATCACAGAAGACCCAACTGAAATTAAAAGAATCCTAACAGAATACTATGA
>NW_004443992.1:3221999-3235696 GCF_000243295.1 Trichechus manatus latirostris | reverse complement strand
CAACAAAAAAAAAAGCCCTTGCCTGAATGGCTTCACTAGAAAATTCTGCCAAACTTCCAGAGAAGATTTAAGACCACTACTACTAAAGACCAATACTACTAAAGTATTTCAGAGCATAGAAAAGGATAGAATACTCCCAAACTCATTCTATGAAACCAGCATAACCCTGATACCAAAACCAGGTAAAGACACCACAAAAAAAGAAAAGTACGGAACAATATCCCTCATGAACATTGACTCAAAAATCTTCAACAAAATTCTAGCCAATAGAATTCAGCAACATATCAAAAAAATAATTCACCATGATCTAGAGGGATTTATACCAGGATGGTTCAACATCAGAAAAACACTCAATGTTATCCATCACATAAATAAAACAAAAGACAAGAACCACATGATCTTATCAATTGATGCAGAAAAGGCACTTCGACAAAGTCCAACACCCGTTCATGATAAAAACTCTCAACAAATAGGAATAGAAGGGAAATTCTTCAACATAAATAAGGGCATTTATACAAAGCCAATCGCCAGCATCATCCTAAATGGAGACAGTCTGAAAGCATTTCACTTGAGAACGGGAACCACACAAGGAAGCCCTTTATCACCACCTCTTCTGCAACATTGTGCTGGAGGTCCTAGCCAGAACAATTAAGCTAGAAAAAGAGAGAAAGGGCAGCCAGATTGGTAAGGAAGAAGTCAAAGTATCTCTATTTGCTGATGATATGATCTTATATACAGAAAACCCCAAAGAATACACAAGAAAACTACTGGAACTAATAGAAGATTTCAGCAAAGTATCAGGATACAAGATAAACATACAAAAATCAGTTGCATTCCCCTATACCAATAAAGAGAACTTTGAAGAGAAAATCACCAAATCAGTACCATTTACAATAGTCCCCAAGAAGATAAAATACTTAGGAATAAATGTAACCAGAGATGTAAAAGACCTGTACAAAGAAAACTACAAGACGCTACTGCAGGAAACCAAAAGAGACCTACATAAGTGGAAAAACATACCTTGCTCATGGATTGGAAGACTCAACATTGTGAAAATGTCAATTCTACCCAAAGGAATCTACAGATGCAATGCAATTCTGACCTAGATTCCAATGGCATTTTTTAATGAGATAGAGAAACAAATCACCAACTTCATACAGAAGGGGAAGAGGCCTCAGATAAGTAAAGCATTACTGAAAAAGAAGAGCAAAGTGGGAAGCCTCACGCTACCTGATTTTAGAACCTATTATACCGCCATGATAGTCAGAACAGCCTGGTTGTGGTACAACAACAGACATATAGACCAGTGGAACAGAATTGAGAATCTAGACATAAATTCATCCACCTATGAGCAGTTGATATTTGACAAAGGCCCAAAGTTTGTTAAATGGGGAAAAGACAGTCTCTTTAACAAATGGTGCTGGCATAAGTGGATATGCATCTGCAAAAAACTCAGACAAGACCCATACCTCACACCATGTACAAAAACTAACTCAAAATGGATCAAAGATCTAAATATAAAATTTAAAACAATAAAAATCATGGAAGAAAAAATAGGGACAACACTAGGAGCCCTAATACATGGCATAAACAGAATACAAACCATAAGTAACAGTGCACAAACGCCAGAAGAGAAACTAGATAACTGGGAGCTCCTAAAAATCAAACACTTATGCTCATCAAAAGACTTCACCAAAAGAGTAAAAAGACAACCTACAGACTGGGAAAAAATTTTTGGCTACCACAAATCTGATCAGCGTCTAATCTCTAAAATCTACAGGATACTGCAAAGCCTCAACAACAAAAAGACAAATAACCCAGTTAAGCAAAGGATATGAACAGGCACTTCACCAAAGAAGACATTCAGGCGGCTAACAGACACATGAGGAAATGCTCAGAATCATTAGCCATTAGAGAAATGCAAATCAAAACTACGATGTGATACCATCTCACCCCAACAAGGCTAGCATGCATCCAAAAAACACAAAATAATAAATGTTGGAGAGGTTGTGGAGAGACTGGAACACTTATACACTGTTGGTGAGAATGTAAAATGGTACAGCCACTTTGGAAATCGATTTGGCACTTCCTTAAAAAGCTAGAAATAGAAGTGCCATACGATCCAGCTTTCCCGCTCTTTGGAATATATCGTAGCGAAATAAGAGCCGTCACATGAACAGATATATGCACACCAATGTTCATGGCAAACCTGTTCACGAAAGCAAAAAAATGGAAGCAACCTAGGTGCCCATCAACGGATGAATGGATTAACAACTTATGGTATAGTCACATAATGGAATATTACACAATGATAAAGAACAAAAATGAATCCGTGAAACATCATATAACATGGAGGAATCTGGAAGGCATTATGCTAAGTGAATTTAGTCAGTCGCAAAAGGACCAATATTGTAGAAAACGGCTATTATAAAAACTCAAGGAAAGGTTTAAACACAGAAGACAACATTCTTTGATGGTTACGAGAGTGGGGAGGGAGGGAGAGGGTTATTCACTAACTAGAGAGTAGACAAAAATTATCTTAGATGATGGAGGGGACAGCACACATTACAGGGGAAGTCAGCACAACTGGACTAAACCAAAAGCTAAGAAGTTTCCTGAATATAACCAAACACTTCGAGGAACAGAGTAGCAGGGGCAGGGGTCTGGGGACCATGGTTCCAGGGGACATCTAGGTCATTTGGCATAACAAAGTTTATTAAGAAGATGTTCTGCCTCCCAATTTGGTGAGTGGCATCTGGGGGCTTAAAAGCTAGTGAGCGGCCATCTAAGATGCATAATTGGTCCCAACCCACCTGGAGTAAAGGAGAATGAAGAACACTAAAGATAAAACGAAAATAGCCCAAGAGACAAAAAGGGCCACATAAACGAGAGACTCCATCATCCTGAGACCAGAAGAACTAGATGGTGCCTGGCTACCACCAATGACCGCCCTGACAGGGAACACAACAGAGGGTCCCTGACGGAGCAGGAGAAAAGCGGGGTGCAGAACTCAAATTCTAGTAAAAAGACCAGACTTAATGGTTTGACTGAGGCTGCGGGACCCCAGAAGACATGGCCCCCTGGACTCTCTGTTAGCCCGAAACTAAAACCATTCCCGAGGCTAACTCTTCGGACAAAGATTAGACTGGACTATGGCATGTAAAATGATACTTGTGAAGAGAGTACTTCTTAGGTCACGTAGATACATGAGACTAAATGGGCAGCTCTTGTCCAGAGGCAAGATGAGAAGGCAGAGAGGGCCAGGAGCTGGTTGAATGGACTTGGGAAATCCAGGGTGGAAAGGAGGAGTGTGCTGTCATAGTATGTGGAGAGCAACTCAGGTCACATAACAAGGTGTGTATAAATTTTTGTATGAGAAACTAACTTGAATTGTAAACTTTCACTTAAAGTACAATTTAAAAAAAATAAGCCTTTTGCAACTGCTCGTTTCATTTTTAAAATTAGTTAAAGAAAATAAGTCATTTTGAGTTTCAGTTGAAGAACTTTCAAGGATTTAAAGATATAGATACCCAGCTACCAATACTCAGCAGGGAAGAGGAAAAAGCTGTCAGCCTGTCTCTACCACAGCACTTTCTCCACTTGTGAAATCAAGTAATTTTGCATTTGTATGATGTTCATTCTTTTTGTCTCCTTAGTCATATTTTCGTGATGCTACTGCTTTTTAAGAAGGTCAGAGAGAGATCAATTGAATATGAGGTCAACAGCATGGTGGTAACTTTAATAGCCATTGTTAAACATATGACTAAAACTGAAAAACCAAACCCATTGCCATCACGTTGATTCTGACCCATAGCAACCCTATAGGACAGAGTAGAACTGCCCCATAGGATTTCCAAGGCTGTAATTTTTACAGAAGCATACTGCCACATCTTTGTCCAGTGGAGTGGCTGGTGGGTTTGAACTGCCGATCTCCTGGTTAGTAGCCGAGTTCTTACCCACTGTACCGTCTGGGCTTCAAACATGTGACTACTATATTTAAATCAACCGTATTAAAATTTGAGAGGTTATTTTTCATTTAACCAGACACATTGACAGATTCCGGTAGTTTGATCAAAACTCCATAGAATGGTTAACACTTGGAGATTATACCAGGTTTACAGGATTCCTTGCAATGAACAAGTAGCTGAAAATCAGCAAGATAAAAATGAAATACAAAGTCAGAATACTTAAGGAAGACCTAGGCTCTTTAGCGTTTTTAATTTTGTTAATGTAGAATTGTATTAGTCAGGATTCCAACAGAAAGCAGATGGCATGCTCGAAAGGATTTAATTGAAGAAAATTTGTAAAGAGATTATTTTGCGGAGGTATGGGCAAGGTTAAGGGAACCAGCAGGGTGATAAGACACCCAAGGATTAATAGCAGTAGGAAGCCATTACCATTCTTAGACCTGATGGGGCAGGGACTCATACACCATTCTCAGAACCTGGTGGGTACTGGGGACTTGGAAAAGCAGCTTCCTGAGATGAGCTGAGCTGTGGAGGAATTCAGCCACAGTCAGAACAGTGGGGGACAGAGTACGTAGGAAATAAATATTCCAACGTCTCTCAGTTTCAGCTATTCAGTCTCCTAGTGGTGCTTCTCATTGGCTAATTCCCACCAGAAACCAGAAACTAGAGGGCCAAGGGCCCAGATGATGGTCGTACATAGCATTCAGCCTCTCAGGCACAGAGCAGGAAGAAAAGGGTGGAGATTTGATCTGAAAGGCAGGGAATAACTAGCACAGAAATTATTATAAATAGATGCAGCCCTCACAGACAATTCCCACTTTATAAATCAGTGGAATTGCTGATACTTAATCCTAAGTATTTTATTCTTTTTTGATGCTATTGTAAATGGAATTATTTTCTTAATTTCATTTTCAGATTGTTCATTGCTAGGCTATAGAAATACAGTTGATTTTCCTGTATTGATCTTACGTCTTGCCACCTTGCTGTATAAATTTATTAGCTCTAATAATTTTTTGTGGATTCCTTAGGATTTTCTAAACACAGGATCATGTAATCTGTAGAATATGTTTTTAATATTGGATAATATGTGGTTTACTTTACAGTAGACATTGTAAAATTTGGTTAGGTGAATTAATTTTAGCATTACCAGGGTAAACAGTTTTGTTTTTTCATATTTTTCAATGCAGGATAAATCAGCTGGCAAAGAAAAATCCAAGACACCAGTGAGATTTTTACCACAGTTGTCTACGGTAATTTCCCTCTACACTCTCATACTTTTTTCTTCTTTTAATAAGTGTTTATTAGTTCTTAAACTTGAAAATAAGTTACTAAATTTCTCATTTTGAACTTTGTACTCTATTTGATTCTTTTCTGGTGGCAAAATTCTATGAGATACGTATTTAGGAAAAGGTAACTAATCTTAATAAACTAACTATAAGCTATACTTTCCTAGTATGTGCAGAATATTTGAATATTCTGATGAAAAGAAATGCCAAGATAAACTAGCTAAAAGAATGTAAATGTTAGAATCAGGAAATGAGAACTCAAGTTGCAAATTGTCAAAAACTGGCTCTGTGACCTCAGGTCCTGTGACTGGTTTACTTACCTCTCTGAGCTTCAGTTCCTGAGGTTAAAAATGGGAAGAGAGTCGATTTGATGATCCCCAAGGAGATGACTGTTCGAAAATGAAAATGTTGTGCTACAGAAGTATCCTCAGGTCTTGACATACTTTTTCATTATTATGACTATAAATTATTATTGTATTGTGGAAGAAGCAGTTAATAGACATTTTTGATTGATAAAGTGCTGGATAAATTAGATTTTATTATAATAAATTTTACTGTCATAATTATGTTGAGTTTAATATCATTGACTTATACTCTTGTGACTCCTGGAAGTTAAGTTGGGGTTCAATATAAACATTATTTGTTTTGCAAGATAATTTAAAAGCTCAGAATGAACTATAAAATGTACTGTGTGTTGTTTTTATATTGAGACGATTTCTGATAATTTGAAGTTAAAGACTGTTTTGAGCTTAAAAAACCTGAATGAAAATTCTTAGATGAGTGATATTGAGCATTTCAAAATACATATTATAACTGAAAATCTGTTTGCATCGATAATGCAAAGATTATAACATCAAATTCTATAAATAGAATCATAGTATATATATATTTTTTAGTTGTGCATAAATTTATCTTAAGGTTTCTAGTTTAAAAGACAAAGACCTGATATGGAATGGACATTTTATTTTCTCTTTAAAATTTCAACAAATTTTAAAATTGAAAAATAAAATAAAAATTACCTATAGTGTTTTGTGTGTGTGTGTGTGTGTTTTATTATAGTTTTAGAAATTAAAGTTACTTACTGAGTAAATATTCAGTAGCTGAAATGAATAATACGTTTTTCCTGTCAGCAAAGCATGAGATCTTTAAACTGCTTTTAAAAACTTCACACTGTACTCATATTTGGCTGTATCTTGTATTTTTTCTTCAGTATTTTTTTTAGTTTTATGTCTTTTAAAGGAAATCATATTTTAAGAGATATTTTAAAATGTAGTCTGCTCATCTCTTAAAAACTATATTTTAATTTGAATACTAAGGTTTACACTTGTTAATATGTTCTTGCAGCAGTAAGACCTAGAGTGATTTTCATTACAGACCTTCATCCTTCCAGAGGTGATCGTTGTTGTTGAAATCAAGGGTGCCCAGCACTGGGGGCCTCCAGCCTCTCTGAACAGGTGACCTGATTCTTACCTTTTCTGGACGCCTCACTCATAGCATCTCCACAAATCTTAAATACTTTATGGAGCAAAATGAGAGTGGAAAAATGGAAAGGCAGATGGAAGAGTGGAAGAGCATCTACTTTTAAGTTTGATGTATCCTTGTTTTCCTGTGAAGGAAGAGCCTGAAACAAGGACTTGGATTTATTTGGGAAGTGATCCCAGGAAGCAGGGGTAAGAGATTGGGGAGAGTAAAACTGGGAAGGAGGAGCAGCCAGTACAAGGTACATTGTCAAGTTGGTCTCCACACTAGTGACCCTGTCATGACTTGAGGAGCATATAGAATACTTCCTGAGAACGGTCACGGAGTAGCATTTATTCATCTGCTGTATCCCCTTTTGGTTGAGAGTTGCTTCTAAGAGTGTTAACTCCCACCCAGTTCTGGCTACTCATGTGTGTGTGCATAGTGGGCTGCCTACAGAGCCTCAAGCTATCCATTGGAAAAACCCCATGGCAGAAGGCAAAAGACATTTGCTTGAAGTGAAGTGCTATCATCCCTTCATAAGTTGGAGCCAGCACTAGACTATTCATGTAGCCAGGTCTGGAATCAGAGGCGAGGCCAAGAGGATGTAAGAGGATGTAAGGCAGGACACAAAGCCATCGGATAGAAAAGTCAATGGAATTTCCTTTGGACCATCCTTATGGGAGTGCCAAGTTAGAGGGAAGAGATGGGATATGATGAAGTTGTCATCTGAGTGGAAGACACAGACTATCAGTGTTAAAAAAACAAAAACAAAAACTCTATCTATATATAGATATATTTTTAACTTTAAAATCCACCTGTTTGGTTTTATTGAAGAACTACATTACTTCTTCAGATGATACTCTGGCTAATGTGTGGTTGCTCTTGGTTAGCCAGAGACCCATTTTTTATGAAACATTCTATGAAAGATACACTCTGCACTGCAGTGTAAGAAGAAACCATTAAGGCCTTTGCCACCCTTCTCCACCCAGGCTGCTAAGGGGAGTGGAGGTGATAACTCAGCAAGCAAAATGGTATAGAGATTTTAATGAATTAAGTGTATGAGGGTTGGTGTAGGAGGAATGGGGTTGAGCAGAATGTTTGTTACACTTGTAGTGGCTGAAATACAATAGATCTCATTTGAATTGCTTCTTGACCTTAGTATGAAAATTCCAGGGCACTTGGACCATATCTCCCACAACCTTTCCTTCTTGTCATCTGCAACTGGAGTCTTTTTTTTTATTGTGCTTTAGTGGAAGTTTATAGTTCAAGTCAGTTTCTCATACAGAAGTTTATACACACATTGCTATGTGACCCTGGCTGCTCTCCCTATAATGTGACAGCACACTCCTCTTTCTACCCCAGATTTCCCGTGTCGATTTAAAGGTCGTCTTATTAAAAGTTAGAAAACTACATGCTGTATAATCATAAATATATAATTTTTAAAGCTTATAGTTATTCCTTAAACTATACTAACTTTTAGAAGCAACTTGTCTTGTTTCATATAATTGTATCTAGGTGACCAGGCTCACTGAAACACTTGAACTTACTCTTTCAAAAAACAATTGAAGGTTAATGAACATGTCCTGTTTCCAAGACTCCAGAAGTCTTGTAACCATGGCTCACTGATGTTATGATTGTCTTAGTAAGGTTTCTATTTAAGCTTTGATATTTTTGAGCACATATTGCTCTCTTATGTTGTTGTTAGGTGCTGTTGAGTTGGTTCTGACTCATAGTGACCCTGTGTACAACAGAACAAAACACTGCTGGGTCCTGTGCCATCCTCACAATCGTTGTCATGCTTGAGCCCATTGTTGCAGCCACTGTGTCAATACATTTAGTTGAGGGTCTTCCTCTTTTTCGCTGACTGTCTACTTTACCAAGCATGATGTCCTTCTCCAGGAATTGGTCCATCCTGATAACATGTACAACTGGATTCTTATCAGGCCTTTGCCACATCCTCATTCTCCCTGAATGGAAGCCCTCAACTCTGAGACACCTGTTGCACCTGAAAACTTTGGGCTTGTGTTTTCCTTCACATCCTGTGGTCTCCTGGAGACTGTAGACAATAGAGCCATTTGTTCCACTGCTATCTGTAAGGTTTTCACTGGCCGATATTTTTTTCAGAAGTAGATCACCAGGTCCTTCTTACTAATCTTAGTCTGGAAGCTCCGCTGAAACCTCTCCACCATGGGTGGCCCTGCTGGTATTTGAAGTAATGGCGTAGCGTCCAGCATCACAGCAACACTCAAGCCACCACAATACAACAAACTGACAGACAAGTTGAGGAGAAAATATTGAAGTTGTCAAGGATTTCATTTTGCTTGGATCCACAATCAGTGCCCGTGGAAGCAGCAGTCAGGAAATCAGACAACGTATTACATTGGGCAAATCTGCTGCAAAAGACCTCTTGCAAGTGTTACAAAGTAAAGATGTCACTTTGAGGACTAAGGTGTGCCTGACCCAAGCCATGGTATTTTCAGTCAGCTCATATGCATGCCAAAGCTGAACAATGAATAAGGAAGACCGAAGAAGCATTGATGCCTTTGAATTATGGTGTTGGTGAAGAATACTGAATATACAGCGGACTGGCAGAAGAACAAACAAATCTGTCTTGGAAGAAGTAC
Organism: Trichechus manatus latirostris; assembly: GCF_000243295.1. Lineage (NCBI taxonomy): Eukaryota > Metazoa > Chordata > Mammalia > Sirenia > Trichechidae > Trichechus > Trichechus manatus. Next base: position 3,226,357 of record NW_004443992.1, on the reverse strand, counting down.
AGCCAGAATGCTCCTGAGAAACGAGGATAATAAGACTCTGTCTTATGTATTTTGGACATGTTATCAGGAGGGACCAGTCCCTGGAGAAGGACATCATGCTTGGTAAAGTATAGGGTCAGCGAAAAAGAGGAAGACCCTCTCAAAGAGATGGATTGACACAGTGGCTGCATAAAGGGACTCAAGGATGGCAACAATTATGAGGATGGCGCAGGACGGGGTAACATTTTGTTCTGTTGTATACAGGGTCTCTATGAGTCAGAATCAGCTCGATGCCACCTAATGACAACACAGCAAGATCCATTTGTGGTACAGCATTGTATACATGTGAAACAGTTGTCTAAGCTGGTGTTTGTACTTTGAGAAGTATTATGTTAAGTTCATTATAATCCTTTTTTTTTTTTTTAGTTATACTTCTATTAGGCTTGTTGAACAAATTTCTAATTTTCTAAAATCAAGTTAAAATTATTATTTTGTTTGATCCAGTTCTATAGAACTTTAATTTAGTAGATGGAAGTAGAGTGGAGTGAGGAGATAGAAGAGCTGGATAGGTGCATACATACAAGTTATGTTTCAGACAAGAGAATTACCAAAAAAGTGCTATGCATATTCAAATAATTGAGGAGGGAGATCACCTGCATTTAAAGTTAAGAAGGAAATCTAAACTTTTTTTATCTTTGTTTTAAAGAAAGGGTAAGATTTTAACAGGGAGATATTGAGTGGCATATTGGTAGCTGTGTTAGGGTAATCAATACTAGCTGATATAACGGACAAACCTCCAAATCTCAGAGACGTGACCCGACAAAGATTACCCCTTGTTTACGTGAAGTCTAATGTGGATTAGATAACTCTCCTCCAGTTTATAGTTATCCTGGAGGGTTTCTGCCCCTGGATGAGCCACACACCACTAGCCAGGAGGTGCCCACAGCCAAGGATGATGACTGCTGACATCTGTACCATAAGAGTAAGAAAGAAAAAGCACTGGAACCAGGAAGAAAAGCCCCTTCCTGTTACCGTGTCCTTTTAGCACCCTCTGTAATAGGCTGGAAACCCTGGTGGTGCAGTGGTTAAGGGCTACAGCAGCTAACCGAAAGGTCGGCAGTTCAAATCCACCAGGCACTCCTTGGAAACCCTATGGGGCAGTTCTGCTCTGTCCTTTAGGATCACTATTAGTTGGAATCAACTCAACGGCAACTTTTTTTTTTTTTTTCTTTTTTTTTAATATGCTGGTTGGCCAAGGAGAAACGTTTATAGGGTTCGGTCAGGTATCTCATAGCGGGTCTAAAAGGGTAGATTTGGAGATGAGAGGCAATCATTTGATAACTTGCACAAAGCACGTCTCATCTGTTTTATAGATCGAAGTGTTGTTCTCGGCAGTGCCTCCTCTTACCTAGGTGAAATTTCTACCGTAGAGTTATTCTCTACCACAAAGGAGGTAGAAGTACTTTCCTCTAAAAGTTACTGCTAAAAAGTACAGACATTGCTTACAGAAACTGGAGGGCACATTAGCCTGAATACAGTGTTACCTTAGAAAATGGAGCATTCTGGTCTGTCAGGAAGGGAAAAAGCTGATTTTTTTTTAAAGCCGTGTAAAAGGGAGGTAGAGCTGGATGCTAGTAGGTTCAGCCATGGACATGAGCAGATTCAGATAAACTCTCAGAAGAAGAAATGATGGGTAAAAGAGTTTACACACTTTTTAAGGCTTTCTGATAAGTATTATTGAGTGCCTATTTCCTTTACTAACTGCCTATAAAAGAAGCCATTCAAAGATAAAGCATCAATAATTAAAAAAATAGAGTATACTTCTGAATATTTTAGATAATATGTACTTTATTTTATAGTAGACACTATAAAATTTGATTGAGTATAACAGAGTAAGCAGTTTTTTTTTTTGTTGTTGTTTTTACATAGGATAAATCAGCCAGCAAAGAAAAATCCAAGGCATCAGCAAGAATTTTACCACAATTGTCTATGGTAATTTACCTATACACACTCATTCCATTTTTGCTCCTTAAAAATGTTATTTATTAGTTTTCAAACTTGAAAATAAGTTACTGAATTTCTGATTCTGATTTTTGTGCTGCATTTGATTCTTTTCTAATGGAGAAATTCTATGAGGTGCATATCTTACAAAAAATAATCCAGCTTAATGAACTAACTCTGAGCTATAATTTCCTAGTGTGTACAACGTATTTGAATATTCTGGTTTAAAAAATTACCAAGATGGACTAGCGGAAAGAATATCCATGTTGGAGTCAGGAAACTGGGCTCGGGTTACAGCTTTGTCGATAACTGACTCTTTGACCTTACGGGAGTCACTTACTTCACTGAGCCTCAGTTTCCAAGTTTGAAAATGAGAAAAGTGTTGATTTGATGATCTCACAGGGGATGGCGCTTCCATGCTCTGCACAGAAGAATCCTCAGGTCTTGACATCCTTCATTATTATCACTATAAGTTATCATTGTTCTGTGAAAGAGGTAGTTAGTAGACATTTTCAGTTGATAAAGTGCTAGACAAGTTAGATTTTATTGTAATAAATTTTACCATTATAATTAAGTTAATGCCACTGAGCTATACTCTTGTAACTCCTGGCAGTTTTGTTTAAATGATATAAATATTATTTGTTTTGAACGATAATATAAATCTTGGAATAAAATGTAAAATGGAATTTGTGTTGTTTTATACAGAGATGATTCCTGATAATTAGAAATGAAGGTCATTTTTTTCTTATAAAACTTGAATAAAAATTCTTAGATAAATGATCTTGAACATTTCAAAATATATGTTTTAATTGAAAATATATTTTTACTGATCATGTTAGATTGTCACACCAAGTCCTACAGAAAAGTTCCATAGCATGTTTTTCCTAGTTCTGCAAAATCTATCTTAAGGTTTCCTGTTTAAAAGACAAAGACCTGGAGTGGAATAGACATTTTTTTCTTTAAAAATTTAACAGGATTTAAAATTGGAAAAACAAATTGTCATTAGTTTTTTTGTTTTATTAGTTTAGTTTTAGAAATATCACTTTAAATTTACTTACTAAATATTCAATGGCTTAGATGAATAATAATCATTTCTTGTCAGGAAGCATATAATCATCTAAAATGCTATTGTTGGTTGATTTAGAACCTGATTTTATGTTCATATTTGCTTGTATTTTGCCACCTTTTTAGTGTTCTTTGAGTTTTTTGTCTCTTAAGGGAAATCGTATTTTCAAGAGATATTTAAAAAAAAATTCATCGGGTTTTTAGAAACTGTTTTCATCTGAATAGTAAAGTTTCCACTGGGATAAAATGTTCTTGCAGCAGTAAGATCTTGAGTTATTTTCATTATGGACCTTTATGCTTCTAGAGGTGATCCCTGTAGTTGAAATCAAGGGTGACCTTAAAGTCACTGAAGTATGCTTTCTGGACACTTTACTCATAGCACTCCCACGAATCTTAAATTCTTTATGGAGCAGGATGAGAGGGGAACAGTGGAAGGACAGATGGAAGAAGAGAACACTGATTTTTAACGTGTCTTAGCTTTGTTTTCTTGTGAAACAAGAGCCTGAAACAAGGACTTGTGTACAGGTAGTTTATTTGGGAAGTGATACTAGGAAACAGGACTAAGGGACTAGGGAGAGTAACACTGGGTAGGAAGAGAAGCAGTACAAGCATGTGCTATCAAATTGGTCTCCACACTAGACAACTGGAGTGACCCTGCCATGTCCTTCCAAGAAGGTTTTAGAATGCTTCTTGGAATTGTCCACCTGAGGATAGTCAGTTTTCATTGATTGAGAATTGCTCCTGAGGGTGTTAACTCCCACCCAGTCTGGCCATTGTTTTGTGTGTGTGTGTGTGTACATAGTGGGCTGCCTCTAGAGTCCCAAGCTATGGTATTAGAGAAACTCCATGGAAGAAGGCAAAGACATTAGCTTGAGGTGTGAAATGCCATCATCCCTACATGAGTTGGAGCCAGTACAGGACTGTTTACTGTATCCAGGTCTGGAATCAGAGGTGAGGCCAAGAGGATGTGAGACAGGGCTCAAATTCATCTGATAAAAAATGTCAATAGAATTCCCTCTGGACCATCCTCATGTGAGTGCCAAGCAGAGGGAATAGATTACGTATGATGAAGTCATCTTAAAGGAAGACACAGACTAAAATGGAATGGTCAGTGTTAAAAATTATGTAGAGGAGTTCCAGCAAAATGGCGCTCTAGGCATAAGCACCATGCTGTCCCTCCACAGCAAAGATCTGAAAAACTAAGCCGAACAGAGAATACAACAATCCTGAAACCCTGAAACATCAAATGAAGAGATAAAGAACTCAGCCAAGCACCAAATGGAGTGAGAAAACTGACAGAGAATGGAGAGCAA
>NW_004443992.1:3202738-3214242 GCF_000243295.1 Trichechus manatus latirostris | reverse complement strand
AGAGGGTTGATATGTTGTGGGGTTGTTAACCAATGTCATAAAACAATATGTGTACTTCTGTTTCATGAGAAACTATTTGTTCTGTAAGACTTCACCTGAAGTACAATAAAAAAATAAAATAAAAAATTATGTAGAGTTTCCTTTAAAATCTACATGCCTGGGTTTACTGAAGAACCATAGTGTTCAACAGCAGCGGGCGTACATTCTGTAATCAGAGTAATTATTAGTTGCTTTTCTAGAAATGTAGGTGTTCTCCTGTCTGCGTCAGTCCCCACCACTCCCTGTTGTTTACCCGCACTGAAGCTGAGTGCCAGTTGCCTATCATCACTAGTCTTCCTCCCTCTTTTATGTTACCTGCCTGGATCCTTTAAGTATAAGAATTTGGGATCTTTGCCTTAAATAATGGAATAAATTTGTGATTTGTCAGGGCAATCTAGGGCAGTTTAAAGCCATGAAAACAGGAAGACCTTTGGAGCTAGGATGCAGAGGGAACTTACTAGTGTTGGAGACCAGCCGAAGGTTCCTTTGATTAAAATGGAAGGCTTAAGAAACACTTGCCAATAGCTGAGGATAAGTGGACTCTCTGGAATGAACACCCCATTCTTAGGTAACAGACGTTCCCATCAACCCAGAGCAGGGCCTTTGGTAATGTCTCCTGTCACAAACCACTGCCATTCACAGGCTTGAATAAGAGCTGCTGTTGAGTGTTTATGCCTGTCCTCCAGGTGTTTTGATATGATTGAGAAAAGTCTGTGTTTGGAACTTGTTGTTCATTTCACTAAAAAAAGTTTTTCTGATATTGTTCTGTTACTGCTATGTAAATTTCATGTTTTAGGTGAGTACAAAGCCCCACTGGCAGCAGGCAGCACCATCGTTCCATTTGAACATAAAGCAGGATGATGATGTCCCAGAACAGTTTAGTGTTAAAAATGAACAGTCGTATGGTAAGAACTTCAATATTCTAAGTTCAGATTTAAGGACATTTTCTGAAGAAAACGATAATACAACGTTTAGTGTAATACTTAACATTTTTATAAAGTAGAAAAAGTTCTCCCAAATGTTTCCCTCAGAAAATAATCGATTCCAGTTCTTAGTTATTTCAGGCCATTGTAAATGCTATCAAAGTTAATATTTTAGGAATTTAGATGTTTGTAATAAAACTTGGATCTATTGTAATCAGAGTTTACCTCTGCATCAGAGTCTCAGGAGTTTTTTTTTTTTCCCAAGAGTCATTTTATTTAAGATGTAAACATTACCTCCAAATAAGTCAGCTTAACATTTTTTATTACTTTGACTGTTACTAAATATAGTATTCATCAAATTGATTATATATAATGTTAACAGTTGTCATCATAGTGCTTTAAATTTTCTGAAATAGTTTTGTATTCATTCTGGTTTTACCATAATTTTAATCTTGTTCATTTTCAGAAGATACTATTTAAATATAATTGATAATTTTGTGTTCATTAGCATATTAATCCAACTATGAAATAAATTAATTGCGTATTCTTAAAATAGAGACTTTTATTATGATGACATAACATAGGTATAGTTTAACTTCCTTATAGAAGAAAATAAAATGCACTTATGGTTACTTGAGAACTTAAAGCATATAATTCTTCCTTAAAAGATACTGCAGCATTTTATTTTAGGCATGTAAATGCTTTGGCTTATTTTTAAAATGACTAACTTGTACTTTTTAATTTAAGCCGAATACATGGAACACTTTGGAAAAAAAGCCAGAATACTAGACCAAACTGATGATAACTATCCTGGACCATCTACTTCCAAATCAAAGGGCAAAACTCCACATAAAGAACGAGAAGACTTTAGAAGCACTCTTGTTAATGTTATTATGTAAGTTCCATAAACTAACCAATATGTATTACCCTAGCTAGAGCTCTTGGGAAATTTTTATCTAAAAATATAAGGATTCTGTGCATCTCTAAGGATGCCTCGGTGCCTGTTGGAATGAGGTCAGAGTATAAAAAAGGAATGAAAGAAAGATGGAGCTTAACTCTTAAGTGTGTCCCACTTTTGAATATCATAGACTGTAGAGGTATCTATGTTCATGTTGATTGAGAGAATAGAATTTCTGAGAATTTTGATTATAGCTCTGATGGAAGATTTGGGGCAGATTTTTGTTTTTGTTTTGCTTGTCTGTTCAGGTGATGTGGTGACTTCTCTGGAGCTGTGGGTCTCCTTGTGTAGAAAAAGAATTGGAATGAAATGACCAGCAGTGTCAGCAGGGCTGATGGTTGGCCTGGTCTGAGTTTTAGAATGGCTCATGGGGAGCAATGCAGAAGCAAGTCGCTAGTTCGTGTTTGCCTGGTTTCCTCACATCTTTGTGCTAGTTACACCTTCTCCTAACTTATTGGCTGTGTCTTTATCCATCATTTCACATTTACAACAATAGTAAAAAAAATCTACTATCTGACTGTTTTGTGCATTAACAACATACGTCTGGCAGTAATGAATGCCGAGTGTGAGGTAAGAATAATGCTGAATGTGATGGTTAAGGTTGTTTGTCAACTTGGTTGGGTCATGATTCTTAGTGGTTTGTCAGTTATGTAATGATGTAATTTGGCAGTTATGTAAGGATGTGGTCATCCTCCATTTTTGCATAATGCTGATTTTGCATAACGACCTGGTCTTTGGAACCTAACCATGTCGCTAAGTGAGGAGAAGGTATACTCATTTTCAATTCTTATGGCTCTCAGGGCACAAGCTGCCGTTTATGGAACAAACGGAGTTTCATGACATATACTGGTAAGTAACTCACCCACAGAACCCCGTTGTACTGTCCCCATATGACATCATCCCCTTTACTGGCTAGATGGCCATCTTGAAGGGAAGACAGTTGATACAGTTGTTAGGCAAGAAGGGGTATTTGTGGAGTCCAGTGCAACTGGATTGAGGGTGAGTGTGTGCCTCTACTAGAGTGGTTTTGAGTTTGCTTTTGCCAGGTGCTGCTAGGATATTACCAGCTTGGTCCATGTCATGGATTGAATTGTGTCCCCCAGAAATGTGTGTCAACTTGGCTAGTCCATGATTCCCAATATTGTGTGATTGTCCACCATTTTGTTATGTGATGAGATTTTCCTGTGTATCGTAAATCCTATCTCTATGATGTTGATGAGGTGGGATTAGTGGCAGTTATGTTAATGAGGCAGGACTCAATCTACAAGATTAGGTAGTGTCTTAAGTCAGTTTCTTTTGAAATATAAAAGAGAGAAGCAAGCAGAAAGACAGGGGGACCTCACATCACCAAGAAACGAGAGCCACGAGAATAGTATGTCCTTTGAACCCAGGGAGTCTGCCCTGAGAAGCTCCTCAACCAGGGAAGATTGATGACAAGGACCTTCCCCCAGGGCTGACAAAAAGAGAAAGCCTTTCCCTGGAGCTGGCACCCTGAATTCAGACTTCAAGCCTACCAGACTGTGAGAGAATAAATTTCTCTTTGTTACAGCCATCCACTTGTGGTATTTCTGTTATAGTAGCACTAGATAATGAAGACAGTCCACTTATTTTATTGATTTCTTGGCTTAAGTGCTTTCAGATCATGCAGGCAATGTAAAATCAACACCCAAACTCATGGGAGCGCAGGCTTCTGGTTATAAATTCTTAGAAAAAACTTTTTTCCTGCTCTGAGCCCTGGTGAGGAGAGATGAGCTCTCTTGACACAACTCCCGGTACTTGTATTTGTAGCTCTTTAGATGAGGTTAGAACCTGTCTTGGGTTCCAGCTTTATGCAGGAGTCACAGGCTGAATTCCTTCTGAGGCCTAAGGAATCATCTTCTTCCCCACATGGCCATTAAAATCCAGGGCTCCTGCCCTGCAAAGGCAGCCGTACCGTCAGGTTTTTGCTGATCGTTGTGTCTTTCCGTTTCATTTTGTTTGTCTCCCGAGTCTTCTGTTTTGTTCTTATGAAAGCTGTACATTTAAAATAAGCTCGGTGATATATTATAGAGCATTTATAGAGTCGTACTGGAAGTTTTTCAGATTATCTCTGCTGCCGTGTTGTGAGAAACAGAAGTCTACTTTTGACCATTTCATGTTATTTTTCAGTTGTGCCTTTTATAAACAAGAATATAGATGGACTTAATGAAATTCAGTTGTAGAGTTTCTGTACTTTAATAGCATGTTTAATCCTGCTTATATTTTTTGCTGTTTCTTATGTATGTGGAGTCAATGTCTCCCAACTTATTTTGTTTTCTATTTACTACGTGTTGCCTTGCTTTTTTCCCCCCCCCTTTTAGTGCTTTGTATTGAATTGGATTTTCTCTATTCCTCCTTTATTTCTGTTAGTTTAGAATCTATGAAGTGTATTTCTGTTCTTTTTAGTGGTTTCCCTAACATTTAAATCTACATATTTTTTATTCATATTTTTCAAAGTCTAAAAATCGTTTCTCTGTCTTTCTTCTGAACAACCACAGCAGGATCTTAGAATACTTTAACTTAGCATTGTTGAATGAGGGAATAAGAAGCTATGAAAGTTGGTTATTTTAACTAAGAAGTAATTAGCACATTATTCTTGTTATGTGTACAGAAAAGAGATGACAGTAGTGTACTCCATGAATCAGGAAACCTGGGTTCAGATTCTGCCACTATGAAGTGTATGACCTTAATAACTGTTTGTTTTTTAATGGTAAAAATACTCTTTTTTTATCAAACTGACAAAATGATCACTTTTGCAGTTAGAACAGTCAGTCTTCATGGTCTTCTCTCTTGATTACAGACTGCCTTGAAGATCTTCCACCATTCATTTCATGCTTATTCCCTTACTCAATAACCATTTATTGAGCACTGTGTACTGAATTGGAGCCCTGGTGGCACAGTGGTTAAGCGCTATAGCTGCTAACCAAAAGATCAGCACTTCGAATGCATCAGCTGCTCCTTGGAAACCCTATGGGGCAGTTCTCCTCCATCGATAGGGGAACTAGGAGTCAGAATCGACTTGATGGCAATGAGTTTATGTACTGAATTAGGAGTCCATGGGTGGGGCAAATGGTCAAGTGTTCAACTACTAACTGAAGGGTTGGTGGTTTGAGTCCACTCAGAGGCACCTTGGAAGAAAGGCCTGGAAATCTAGTTCCAAAAAATCAACTGTTGTAAACCCTGTGGAGCACAGTTCTACTCTGACACACGTGGAGTCACCGTGAGTTGAAATCAACTTGATGGCAACTGAGTTGTTTTTGTTTGTTTATGCACTGAATTAAACTGAGACATTAACTGAAGGCTTGACTCTTTTCTCTGGCTCGTATAATTGAAAAGAGTAAGGGTAAAGTTCACAAAATATTGGATTCTTAGGTTTGCAAACAACAAATAAAGTTAGACGATTGATTCTGGGTATCTACTGTGGCATGGTAACTTAGATATTCAGTAAACCTCCAGTTGCCACTCACTGAACAGTTAGTGTGGGAAGGAGTATTTTATAGCATCATTGACCTTCATTCATCCCAGAAGAAACTGGATCCAGAGCATGATATATTCAATGGTAAAGAGATTAAAGTGACCCTTAACAGCTTTTTATTTTTCCTAAAGACGTGAACTGTACTTTTCCCCACAGTAGTGCTCCAGAACAAGTCACAAAATGTGCCTTATATTTGGCATAGATTTTGAATTGAATTATAGCTATAAAGATTACAATATCATATGAACACGTACCTTGTTGCCATTGAGTCGATTCTGACTCATAGAGACCCCATATGACAGAGCAGAACTGCTCCATAGGGTTTCCAAGGCTGTAATCTTTACGGAAGCAGACTGCCACATCTTTCTCCTGTGGAGCAGCTGATAGGTTCGAACTGCCAACCTTTCAGTTAGCAGCTGAGCATTTAACCACTGTGCCACCAGGGCTCCTATATGTACAACTTCCATTCCCATCCCGTTGCCATCGAGTCGATTCCGACTCATAGCGACCCTGTAGGACAGAGTAGAACTGCCTCATTGGGTTTCTAAGAAGTGGCTGGTGGATTCGAACGGCTGACCTTTTGGTTAGCAGCTGAGGTCTTAACCACTGTGCCACCAGGGCTCCGTATGAACACCTAGCCAACAATAAACATGTAAGGAGCCCACTGGCTTCTGTATCACTAGTCGCTAAGTTGCGTGTCTCTAGAAACCTGAGAAATGGCCTTTTAAAGAACATGTTTATATCTTCTGCAAAACTGCATTTAAAGTTCTCTGAATCAGTGCTCCTTTTATAACCCGTATTGATAACCATAAATACTTTAAGAATATAGAAGTGAAAAGAAGAGAGAGCTTGGTTTTAGAGTAATGAGGAGAAATGAGTAAAAACCATCAAGAAGAATGTGGCCTCTGAATTAGGTTTTGCAAATCACTTCTGATGTAAGTGTTTCTCTATGAATAAAGAAAGTATTCTGGAAGGAATATGTTACCCAGTGTCTTAGTTAACTAGTGCTTGCTGTAGCAGAAATACCACAGTTGGGTCACTTTAAAGAAGAGAAATTTATTTTCTCACAGTTCTGGAGGCTGAAAGTCCAAATCAGGGTCTTTTCTTCTGTGAGCTTCTCACCTAGTTTCAGGTATCTGCTGGTGTTCCTTGGCATCTGTCTTCCCCCTGTGTGGTATCTCTGTGTCTCTTCTGGTCTTTTTAGAACTTAGACGTGATTAGGTATATGGTATGAACCTATATACTGTACTGGTATGAGCTAATTAACATAACAAAAGAAAACCTCTGTCTGCAAACAGGATCACATCCACGGGTACAGGGGCCAAGAATTCAACACATATTTTGGGGGACACAATTCAATCCGTAACACCCGACAAATATGTATACATGTTCAGTAATACATTTTTTCTTACGATTTTAATAAAAGACAGTCCTGGTGTTTTTATCTGTTGTCTTATATTCTGACTGCCTTTGTTTGATACACATTTGAATAGTATGTTTATCGTTTCCTTAGGCAACAAGATGCTGGCTTAGACTCAACTACCCCTGATGAAAGCACATTTCCCAAAGCGACCACTTCCGCAATAGAGAAAGACATCCTGGTAACAGGCTATTTCTTTTGTCACTGTAATTGAAATTAAAGGAAACACTTGAAAATACTTTTATACTTTTGAGATTATTCTGTGCTCCTCTCTGTGACCATAGGAGTAAATACACAGGTCTCATGGAATTGCTATTTGGTTAATGGAGGAAACCATTCTCTCCCTTGCCACCTAACACCACCATGAAAGAATTTCAAGTCTGCCTGCTCCCTGTGTTAAAACTTGCCTCTGTCATCTAGAAGTTTTACATGTCTTAATTTTTTTATGAGAGATTATTTTAATCTTATGATGAACACTTTATAAAGCTTATTTTAGAAATAGTAATTCTTTAAGCATTTCAAATACGGAAGATTTTTTTTTTAAATGTAAATATCAAAGATTAACGTTGCCAGTTTGAAAGTATTTAGATGTTCAAACTTTTTTATGTGAAAAATTACAAGTGTTTATGTCAAATAGATTGAGGTTAAAATTGAAACTATATTGAGGTTAAATTTTTCATTATTAGAGAAATAATACTATGTTTTAAGATGAATATTTGATGCACACATGTAATTGCAGCTGTAACATTATAATATGGAATACTAATAGGTCAATTGGAAATTTTCTAAATTCTGTTGAATACTATTCCTGAGATTAATGTATATGGATAAGAATTTGCTTGCAGCTTTTAAGATCTAATAAAAGGACAAAAACTAACATACCAATCTTTACTCATTTACAAATGTCTAACTCTAATTCAGCATGAACTCTGTTAGGTATATCATGTATTTGGTAAGTATGTATTTGTTTTTCAGTGTAGTTATGAACTGGGATAATAATATGTTTTTTACATTTAGGAGATCTCAAATAATGCCTAAATGAATTGCGAAGTATACTTTAGTCTTCTTTATAAATATACCCATTACTCACTTATTGACATGGTTAGATTCCAAAGACCAGATCATCGCACAAAAAATTGGTGTTATGTGAAAATGGAAGACTTTTTTTCTGTTTTCAGACCATCCATTTTTCTGATTTTTTTAATTTAGAAAATATGATAATAGAAATAATAACAGCTAATCACTGCAACGAGTCCTGTTATGGATTGTTCACTGTAACGAGTCCTGTTACACTGTAACGAGTCCTGTTATGGATTATTCCTTTATGGAGAAGGAGGCTTGGCGGAGACAAAGCTAGATAAAGCCAGGCTGTGTGACTGGATGGCCTATGGTTTATTAACCACTTCACCTTCCTTCTGTGCTGGGTCAGAGCTTCCCTAGTAGAGCTACCTCCAGGGCCCCACTCCTACCTCTGAAAGCCCTGTGTTCAAGGTCCCTGGCCTTCTCTGCCTTCCCGGCCTGGAGAGTCACTAAGGCTTGGGGCTTCCTGTGAGGGCACTGGGGGCCTGACAGTGCACCTGGCCCCACCAAGGTGAAGCTTCAGGCCCAATTTGGCTCACTTCAGGTGTCATTAAACTTGCATGCATTTCTTCTGAACAGATGCACCACTGGCTTGCTGCTGCCTGTGCTTCCCGCCTGTGAGGCAGCTGGATGCTGTGCCCTCACCGGCAGGAGGGAGCAGAGAGTGTGAGGCAGTGCGGCCCAGATTCCCCGAGGCCACCCCGAGACCATCTGTGAGGGAGGGCATGTTCCACAACCATTGCTGCCATGCCCGCTACCTTGCTAATATGCAAAATAGTAAATTTGTTACTACTGTCATAAATGTGAGATGTTGGGTAACAAGACAGTTGATAAGTGAGGAGTAGATGTACTTTGTTCTCCTAAAAACTTTAATTTTACCTAGTAGTTTTATTTTCAGTAAACATAATTTTTTAAAATTATAGTACTAAACCTATCTACATTTCCTCTGTCTCCTTTATGTAGAGATATTACTATTATATTCATCATGGAATTGATACAGACCATGTAGCCCCAATGGAGGATTCTTGGCTGGAACATGTATTGAATTTAGTCCCCAAACATCTAAAAGTCCTCACTGATAGCATACTTGTATTGTCTGATGAAATGAGAGAAGATTATCTTCTTAGTGTAAAAAAATCCATAGGTAAATTGATATTTCTCTGTTTTCTAATTTGAATATACATCTTCATTAAAGATAAAATATTTTTTATATTGAAAGTAATCCCTATATTTGAAACTCTTTACTACATATTAATTATACTGTTTCTTTCATTGCTGTTATATTATGCACTTAGGCAGATTTCATTAGTGAAGTACAACAGCACAAAAAACAGTCTTTCTATTTGTAGGGATACTGTCTTAGTTATTTAGTGCTGCTATAACAGAAATACCACAAGTGGATGGCTTTACCAAACAAATTTATTTTTTCACAGTTCAGGAGGCTAGAAGTTCGAATTCAGGGTGCCTGTTCTAGGGGAAGGCTTTATCTCTGTGTGTTCTAGAGGAAGGTCCATGTCTCTTTAACTTGTTTCCTAGTTCCTTGGAGATCTCCATGTGGCTTGGCATCTATCTTCTCCCATCTCTTCTTGCTTAATCTGCTCCTTTTAAGTGATTGAGTCAAGATACACCCTGTAACTAATCCTGCCTCATTAACGTAACAAAGACAACCCATTCCCAAATGGGATTATCACCACAGGCATAGAGATTAGGATTTACAACACATATTTTTGAGGGACACAGTTCAGTCCATAACAGATATGTGCCCTCAACAAAGGACAGAACTGAAGAATATCATAAAAATTTAATTTCAAACCCTCAAAATACTTGAGAACCTAGTTTATGCCAGGCATTAGGTACTTAGGACACAGTCTCTTCCTTCAAAATGATCCCTTCCTTCAAGGATTTTACAGTGTAGGTCATCTTTTGTTCACGAAAGCACAACTTGCTAATTATTTGAAAAACAACATAATTTAAACAATTTTAATTTGAACAACAACTTTTACAGTTTGCAGTTTTCTGGAAATATAATTGATAAAGTTATTTATCAGAACTTTCTTTTCAATTTTCTTCCAGTTGATTTTGTTTTAAAAGATCCTAGAGAAAAAGAAGATGATAAAAAGACAGATGAACTTCTATCCCATCGTGCTGAGTAAGCAATCAGGCCTCTTTAAGAGTGTTGATTATGTGACCATTTCTGTGTATGTGTGTATATGTATACACTGGCTATATTTTGTTATATATATATAATTTAACTATTTTATATAAATATAAAATAGTAAGAACTGATTGTTCTTACTATCTTATTTATTTTTTAATGTACTTAAGCTGTAACATGTTACATCTACAAATAGACTCTCAAGGATGAAGATGGCATACCTTCAATATATAACAGACCTTCATTCAAGTGACAAGAGTTACAGAAGAAATATGTCTTCAAATAATAATGTTAGAGTGTTTGTGATTTGTAAATGACCTTTACAGATAAACAGAGAACAAAGTTCAAGATGGTAGACAGACACATAGACAGATAGACAGTTAAAACATCAGTAACTTGGTGGCAGGGACTTGATATATATCTTTATATCTCACAGCTCCTAGCACAGGCTTTAGGTATGGTAGAGATATAAAAGCTTGATGACAATTTGAATGTACAAAAACAAAGTGGGAACATTGTAGAAAATATATGCTTATAAAATATATTTCATTTTATTGCATGTATTAAAATATAGAACACATAACAGGAAAATTCACTTGGTATAATTTTTGCCTAGAAAAGAGTTAGCATTTAGGAATAAATCTCATAAATAGATTGAAGAATGGAACTTAGATTTGTATGATTAATAACTCAGTTTTACTTCTTTTTTTATAGTATTTAAAAATACCCTAAATTGCTTCTCATAGTAACCAAAAAAAAACAAACAACAAAAAAAAAGCCATGTAGCCATTTCTATGGAGAATAGCTTTTCTTGTAAGAAAAGACAAAATCATCCTTTGTAATTGTAAAGGTAGTATAGCCACAACTGAAAAACTGAATTAAACTTACTATGTAGTAAAATGGAGCCCTGGTGGCACGGTGGTTAATAGCTTGGCTGCTAACCAAAAGGTCAGCAGTTTGCTGAGACCAGAAGAACTAGATGGTGCCCAGCTACCACCAGTGACTACCCTGACAGGGAACACAACAGAGAGTCCCTGACAGAGCAGGAGAAAAGTAGGGTGGAGAACTCAAATTCTAGTAAAAAGACCAGATTTAATGGTTTGACTGAGACTGGAGGGACCCCAGAAGACATGGCCCCCAGACTGTCTGTTAGCCCAAAACTAAAACCATTCCCGAGGCCAACTCTTCAGACAAAGATTAGACTGGACTATGGCACATAAAATGATACTTGTGAAGAGTGTGCTTCTTAGCTCAAGTAGATACATGAGACTAAATGGGCAGCTTCTGTCTAGAGGCAAGATGAAAAGGTAGAGAGGGTCAGGAGCTGGTTGAATGGACACAGGAAATCCGGGGTGGAAGGGAGGAGTGTGCTGTCCTAGTATAGGGAGAGCAACTTGGGTTACATAACAATGTGTGTGTAATTTTTGTATGAGAAA
>NW_004443992.1:3201210-3202638 GCF_000243295.1 Trichechus manatus latirostris | reverse complement strand
CCCTATGGGGCAGTTCTCCTCTGTCCTGTAGGGTCGCTATGAGTCGGAATCAACTCCACAGCAGTGGGTTACAGGTTATGTAGTAAAACAAGACTAAGTATTTAAAATAAGTGAGAATAAAAATAAAATCATAGCAATAAGCTAAAATGTAAATGTTTAAACGCTGAAGGATACAGATGGCATACCTTCAATATATAACAGACCTTCATTCAAGTGACAGGAGTTGCAGAAGAAATGTGTCTTTCAATAATAATCTTAGAGTGTTTGTGATTTGTAAATGACCGTTACAGATTAATAGAGGACAGAGTTTAAGGTTTCCATATATAGGCTAGACTACATCCATAAAATGTTTTAAAAATAATGGAAAAATTAAAAAAATTTATGTTCTGAAATGAATAGAGAATCTTTGAGGATGTACATGAAAGATAGTTGACTGTTTTTTCTCCTTGATCATCATAAGTTATTTGTGGACTCAACAGGTTTAAGTACTTAGAGAAAACAACTTACTACCTTATGTATTAAAGCTTCAAATCTAATTTTATCATCATTAATTATAATTATGAGATTATATTAAACCATAAAGAGTATGTCCTTTATATATTTTATAACATAAACGTGTATGTTCTGTTATTACTGTGAGAGATACATCATATTTTTCATTAAAATTGAACCATTACTATTCAAAATGTACATTGACTATAAAAATGCTTTTTTTTTTAATTTTTCTTTTATTGTTGTAATTTAAATGAAGTTTACATTTCAAGTTAGTCTCCCATACAAAAATTTAAACATACATTGTTATGTGACCCTAATTGCTCTCCCCATATTGTGACAGCACACTCCTCCTTTCAACCCCTGATTCCCCATGTCCATTCAACCAGCTCCTAACCCTCTCTGCCTTCCCAGCTCACCTCCAGACAGAGGCTGCCTGTTTAGTCTTTTGTATCTACTTGAGTTAAGAGACACACTCCTCACGAGTATCACTTTATGTCCCACAGTCCAGTCCAATCCCTGTCTGAAGAGTTGGTCTCGGAAATTGTTCTATTTCTGCGCTTATAGAGAATCCAGGGGCCATGCTTTCTGGGGATCCTCCAGTCTCAGACCATTAAGTCTGGTCTTCTTACTAGAATTTGAGTTCTCCACCCCGCCTCTCTCCTGCTCCATCCAGGACTCTCTGTTGTGTTCTCTGTCAGGGTGGTCTGTGGCAGCCAGGCACCATCTAGTTCTTCTGGTCTCAGGCTGATGAAGTCTCTGGTTATGTGGCCCACTCTGTCTCTTGGGCTAATACTTTCCTTGTGTCTTTGGTGTTCTTCATTCTCCTTTACTCCTGGTGGTTGGGACCAATTGATGCATCTTAGATGGCCGCTTGCAAGCTTTTAAGACCCCAGATGCCACTCACCAAAGTAGGATGCAGAACATTTTCTTAAT
>NW_004443992.1:3139335-3200541 GCF_000243295.1 Trichechus manatus latirostris | reverse complement strand
TTAGCTGCCTGAATATCTTCTTTGGTGAAATGCCTGTTCATATCCTTTGCCCATTTTTTAATTGGGTTATTTGTCTTTTTGTTGTTGAGGTTTTGCATGAAAATGCTTTCTTTTGAGTTTTAAAGTAGGTAACTATTTTTTCTTTGTTTTCAGAATAGAAGTTCTGCCAAAACCTTGGAGGAAGTCTTTTTTATCTGCCAGCAGTTACATTAGGGATCATTTGAATGCCATGAACCCCACAATGCTAGCTGTGCTAGATTTGTGGCACAGCACTTTTAAGTGAGTATTTCTGGCCTTAATGAAATTTTTCAAAAGTTAGTGAAAGTTATTTTAGCACACCTAAATTATTTAATTTACTATTTTAATTGCAAATTAAAAAAAAAATTACAAATTTAGTGTAAGTATTCAAACTTGTTATAAAGAAATACAGAAATGTATAGAGTAAAACATGAAAGTCGCTTTTTGTTTCTAAACGAATTCTCCCCTTCCCCAGTCCCAACCCAATTCCCACAGTTCCCAGGGTAATCACAGTTAAGGGGGTGAGTTGTCATACTTAATTTTAAATTTCACAGAACATTATCTGCTGCATTTAACCTATTCAATTTAGAAACCCAGTAAATATTGCCCAAGTGAATGGCATGAGGTGAACCTCTGGAGTCCCTAGGGCCAACTTATTTAATGGAATAAACCAAGACCTATAGAATGTAAACATATTCTACTGAGTTTCTAAAGCCTATGCAGACCTTACTCCATACTTCAGGAGTTTCTGGTGACATTAGAGAATGGGCTTGGTGTTTGTCTATCAGATTACATACTGCTAGAAAGTGCATCCTTTCAACTTCCCAATGTACATTATGGGTTTCTTTGTCTACCTGAATTTGGCTTATAGTGGATAGGAAGAGGCCCCATGTTTTCCTCTTCTTTTCCTTTGGGTATGGGGGCTCAAATACTCTTCCTGACAAGGCCCCTGGTCTAATTTTGCATGAAATCATACAAGTGAGGTCGTACAATATAGCCTATCACTTTTGCGAAGTATGTTTGCATACATTAGTACATTTCATCTTCGAAACAACACCACAAGTTGTTGTTTTCCTTTTATATTCATTCATGGATGGAATTTCCAGGCAACACTGGGCAGGAAACTGGGAGATGGGGCTCTACTGCCTAGTATTGTCCCTGTAGGGCTAGACTTTTGTCATTTAGAGATTGTCAGAAGTTAAGAGATAAGAGGATGAAAGGAAGAAGAGGAAGAAAAAGTAGCAATGCTGAGATAAGCAAACAGTGCATAGTGGATGTGTCCAAAATTAGGGTCCATGATTGTGGTGGCGCAAGGATTAGCAACAGCTTGTGAAGCAAACTTCAAGGCCTCTAGGGTAAAGACAAATGAGAAGGAACTTTGCAGCTTATGAGTAGAAAGAGAACGTACCCATTTCTATGTTGCCTTTGAAGGCATAAGTCCTTTCTGCTTTCTGTGTGAGTATTAAGGGTAGGCTGGATAGTCATGAGTGCTCCACTACTAAGTAGTTGCCAGTGTTGACTGAACAGGACATCCTTACTCTGGGTGACAGTCATTTGTCCTGACCTCAGCTGACCTTGAAAGTGTAGGATGTCTATATGTGTGGCAGTGGGTTTGGGGGATGGTAACACAAGAAAATCATCTGAATGACTCTAATATGCACGAGAAAAATCCTGAAAGGCTGCTCTGTAGACAGAAGTATATGAATTCATGCCATTCAGTATTTATGCTTAACAAAAACCAAACCTGTTGCCGTTGAGTCAATTCTGACTCATAGGGACACTATAGGATAGAGTATAATTGCCCATAGGGTTCCCAAGGCTGTAATCTTAATGAGGAGGCCTGGTGGTGCAATGGTTAAGCATTTAGCAGCTAACCAAAAGATCGGCAGTTTGAATCCACTGGCCACTCCTTGGAAACCCTGTAGGGTCACTATGAGTTGGAAATGACATGACAGCAGCAGGTTTGTTTATTTTTGTAATCTTTACGGAAGCAGATTGCCACACCTTTCTCTCACAGAGCAGCTGGTGGGTTCGAACCACTAACCTTTCAGTTAGCAGCCAAGTGTTTAACCACTGCACCACCAAGGCTCCTTTATTTATACTTAAAGAACCCACTTAATGTCAGAGATAGCATTTGTAATGCAGTCACAACCCGTTGCCCCAGCATCAAAAGAGATCAGATTATGTTCAGTATGTGCTGTTAGACAACATGTTAGGAATATTTTATATAAAACATTACACTGGTCATTTCAAAGGGTTAATCTTCAGTTGTCCAGAATAACACAATAGCAAGGGTTTTGCTAACAATACTTGTACCTACTTTGTACCTAAGGAATTATCAGTGTTATGTACTGAGTGCACTCTAACCTAATAAGTGAATTTTAACTTGTAAAAAATGTGAATAAATAGATTTGAAATGTGTTTTGTTTACTATCCAGTATTTTACATTGGCCTTTAGATAACCATTAAATGTGATGTTTTTAATGGTGTTGCTTACTATCTTTCAGATTATATAGAAATTACTTAATCACATGAAAATTAAATTGCAGCTCCTCCAATAAGGAAGGAATCTGTAGTTAAGTTGAAGTGAATAACACAATGATCCTAATCGGTTAATATTTTAATAATATTTTGGTTACTCTGCCAGAGAAAATTCTTCAACGAGTAAACTAGGTATATAATGAGGATCCATAATGGCATAGGCAGAGAACGGGTTGTATTGAAAGCTCTTGACTAGAGTAAGCACTGTGTTTAAAAAAAAATCAACACTGGACAAATTCAAAAGATTTTGATAAAGTGGATCTTGATTTTCAAGTGTAGAAACTCTCTCAGCCTGTGGCTCTGTAATAGCCAACACTGATATTGGTCACATAGGGCTACTTTCTTTTCAGAGACAATGGAATTTTTGTTTTGGGAGCAGTGGACCCTGTAAGCATCGAGTCCTGCCTCTTCCCCTGTTTCAGTTGTTCCAGTTTGAAAGCAAAGAGCAGTTTGAAGTATCCATCACCTCCTAGTTATTGAACCTTCTACTTCATAGTGCAGTTTCATAATATATTCCTGTTGAGTTGAATTATATAAATTATTATTTTTTAAGTTATGATGTCTTATGTCCTTTGAAAATCTAATTACATAGGTCACAGTTTTTGAATAATAAAACCTAGGAATATGATTTTTTTTTGAGAAGTGAAAAAAAGTAGCCAAAATAATAAATGCAAAAAAGTCTTATTCTTAAATCACTGTTTATTTTTATCTCTTGCAGAAAATTACGATTAGTTGATATAGAAGAATTTCACAATCGCCAGGATGCACTGGAGCTGTCAAATTTTCAGAGCATTGTCATGAAACACATGGAATCTGCCAAAGAGACTCTACTTAAAACGTAAAGTTTTGACATTTCCTGTTGTCGTTGTGTGCCAGTGAGTTGATTCTGACTCATAGCAACCCCATAGGATTTCTAGGCAGGAATCTTTATGGGACCATATCTGGAGGCCTTTTTTTCCACGGAGCAGTTGGTGGGCTTGAACCACCGACCTTTCATTTAGCAGCTGAGTGCTTAAAATTTTGCTACCAGGGCTCCTTGAAATTTCATGTGTTGCTGTGGTTATTGTGTGCTGCCAAGTTGATTCCGACTTGTAGTGACCCTATAGGATAGAGTAGAACTGCCCCAGAGTTTCCAAGGCTGTAATCTTTACAGAAGCAGACTGCCACGTCATTGTCCAGCAGAGCGGCTGGTGAGTTTGAACTACCAACCTTTTGGTTCGCAGCCGAGCGCTTAACCACTCTGCCACCAGTGTAAGGACATATAAATTTAAAAATGAGATTGGAAAGACACTGAATTTTAACTGCTTTTAGAAAATCCCATTTTAACAATTTTTCATTATTTCTGTTTGTGAGTTTAAGATAATGTCTTTAACTGCTGCGGTCTGTAATACCTATCCAGATTATCTACACAGCATAGATTGTGAAGAAAGTAAAAGGATCATAATCAATGGTGGCCTATCCTCAATGTCTGGTTTCCATCTCTGCTCTGGGGATGGGTACCTGGGGGAATGCAAGAAGCCCAAGAAGCTTTGGAAGCATTACCAACCAATCATTCACCAGATATTTGTTTAGCATCTACCATTAATACATGCAAGGCATTGGGCCCTTTTCATTTTGTTTTTGGATGGGGAATGCAGAAGAGCTTAAAGAATGATTAGGTGGGGAAAGTGTATTTTTTAAAGAAATTTACAGTCTCATTGGTTGGTTAGACTTACTGAATGACCATTAAGCATCTCCCTGATTTGACCCTTCAGAATGGAATAGCCACATAAAATAATTATTGATGCATGTGCTAGAAAATTTGCTCCGCAACAGTATGAGAAAGTTGTCTCCAGGATGAATCACTTTGTTATTATAAATAAGACATTAAGATTAGATCAAATTTAAGAGAACAGTGGACATGAAACTTAAAACTTAGCTTCATGATTTCTAAAAATTTCTTGGAAATGTATCTCCATAGTTTAAGATGGAGTCTTTATCTTTTTTTCTTCTCCAATATGTTGCATCAAATTCTTTGTCTGACATTACTTGAAAGAACTTTAGCCTTTTATTTAAGATTTCTGCAAACTGTTCCACCAAGGGACCTGACTGCTTAGCTAACATTAAAACATAATACTCATGAGGGATGTACTTCTTAGTTCACGTAGGTACACGAGACTAAATGGGCGGCTCCTGGCCAGAGGCAGGATGAGAAGGCAGGAAGGGACAGGAGCTGGTTGAATGGACATGGGAAACCTGGGGTGGAAAGGAGGAGTGTGCTGTCACATTATAGGGATTGCAGCTAGGGTCACATAATGGTATGTGTATAAATTTTTGTATGAGAAATTGACTTAGGCTGTAAACTTTCACCTAAAGCGTAATTAAAAAGAGAGAGAGAGAGGCAGAGAGGTAAAGAGAAGAAAAGTGACCTTGAGAGCAGAATAAGAGTAAATTCTCTTGATCTATAACTTTAAGGTTATACCCCCAGGAATAAGCCTGGGAAGAAAGGCCTGGGGATCTGATTCCAAAAGGTCACAGCCTTGAAAACCCTATGCACAATTCTGCTCTGCACACGTGGGGTTGCCATGGATTGGAATCAACTCAATGGCAGCTGGTGTGTGTGTTTGTGTGTGTCATTTAATCTCTGTTATAGGTACTGAAACGATTAGATATATTAGTCTCTCCTACCCCATCTACTTATTATCCTACTTCCAGTTCAGATCTTTTTTTCAGGGCCCTCCTGATTATCATTTCTATCTATTCTTTGGTGAAATTGCCATCTCCACTATAAAACTCTTCTCTGTTGCTTAGATGGAAATTGATAATCTCTATTCTTTGACTTCAGATCAGTTTTTCTGCCATGACACATTTTCTCTATGATTGTAGGAGAGGAGAGAAGATGTCATATCTTTTTATGTCTTCCACAACACCATTCCTAGCAAATACATAGTAGACACTCAACACATTGGCTGTCGGGATGAGTAAATATATTTAAAACTTAGGTTTTCTCTCTTGGAACATTCAGGCAACTCCCGATTGTTATATTGACACTTCCTCTATTAAAAGCAAAATCGATTAACTGTCATGAAGAAAAATGTTAATATCCCTTAATTTCTGTAGTGTTGGACAGTGGTTTTAAAAACTGAAAACTTCACTTGTGATCATCGTGTTGTACCTATATATGAAATTTCACTATTATCCTTTTATTATGAGGCTACGAACACATTTGAAACTTCGTTTTAAATCAGCCACTCCTTCAAGATGTCGTATTAAAGGGAATAGGAAAATAAAATACATGATTTTGTTCACTTATATCTTGCTTTCAAGTTATTGTGGAATAGAGAGAATAGCATGAAATAAGCCCTCCCTTGGTTTAGCTTTGAACTCACAAATACATTCCTTGAAGAATACTTAGGACACTAGGAAGGAGTATTTCATAATATCCAAAAAAGGTTTGTTCTGTTTTTCTACAGAAAGTGCAGGCGTCATAGTTCCAGGAGTTAGATTTGCATCTTTCTCACTGCATCACGTTGTTGAGTCATTTTCTATTGCTATGATTTAAACTTTCTTTCCTAGGAGGAGTGAAATATGCTAGTGCTTACATTTTGGAGAGTGGATAATGTCATTTAGCAATATACCTCTCAATGAAGACCTTTGAATGTCCAGAAATTACTGTTAATGCTTACTGTAAGTAAGTAATTCCCTGCAAGTATTAACTTTTAAAAGTCTTTTGTTCTTTCAAGGTGGTTTCCAGAAGTGCAGAATATTTATTACCAAGGTAATAAAAAAAAGCAATTGCCAACTGGTGACAGCAGTGCCAAATTGGAATCTTTTTTCAACTGCGCTGCTACACTTATGACTTTACAGCTGCAGGACCTCACTTTGGTCTCCATGCAAGATTTCACAGACTTAATTGCACAACCCCCGGTAAGTATGGTTCAGTTACACCAATGTGCATTTACACATATATTTATTTTCAGTTCTTCAGAGAGGAAAATGATAAAATATCTTTACCAGTGGTGGAGCAGAAAGTTTATCTTTAGACCTATTACACATCTGTTAAAAAAGTTAGTGTCAAGCTGCATATTTAGGGTATGTGATTATCATCATATTAGGTGAGAATTAGTGAAAATTCTCATAACAGGAAAATTTGGGCCATGGTGGCTGGGAAAGTTTCCACAAGGAGCCCTTTCTCTCTCTCTGAAAGACAGTCCTGGTTGCTGTGAAAGCAGGGCCTTGGATTTGAATATTCTCCTCTTGGGCTCTCTTTCTTACATGATTCCAGAACCTTGCTGCCCTGAACATCTTCCTTTATCTGGGACCTTGACTTTATAATTGATCTGTAGGCCCAATGGATACTAGATACCAAGAAGTCTAGTGGGAATCACTCTTATTCTTCTTAGTAGAGCCTCCTGTAAGCTAGTAGTAGTGTTAGAGGTCCTCTGACTTCACGAGGAGGGAAGATAATCACCATTAGCCCAAAGCTGATTCCTATGAGGCGGAGGTCTGACATACCTGCATTCTCCAGCCTTTTTACAAATTCTGACACCAGCCAGCCCCTCCACTCTCTGCTTCTCTGTTGGGTTTGATAATTCATTGCAGTGGCCACACAGAACTCACAGACCATGCTCAACGATTATGGGGTTTATTAGGGAAGTAACAGGTTACAACTCAGGATCAAGATCAACTTGGAAATAACTGGATACAACTCAGAAGACAGGGTACAGGTCTTCAATCAGGACAGCTTCCAACCAAGAGAGCTCCCACCTCCTTCTCAGCCGTGCCCACAAGCAGGCCCTTTGCCGGGGCCTACCGTCACTAGGCCCTTAGCTTAGACCTCTTGCCTGCTCAAACCAGTGTTACAGCTCTTTTGCTCCACTGATAGGTGTCCAGAGGCACCCCACTCTGCCAGGAAGCCTGCTACCTGAAGGTGCTCAGCTTTATCTCACTCTGTGGGTCAGTGAGCCCACTGCAGCCACCTCACACACCGGCCTCCCTGTTCTCGCCACTTGTACCATCTTGTGCTATCTCATGCTGTCTTCAGTGTTACAGTTCTCTCTCTGTCTCCTGGGTGCAGGAGGTTCTCAGTGCAGGGACCCCAGGTCCAAAGGATGATTCTGTTCCCAGCTCTTCCTGATGGTAGTGAGGTCCCTTTCAACCTCAGTAGAACTGGCTCTTTTAAGCCTGGTAGGATGGCAAAACCGACCAATCCCCTTGGTAGGCCACAGCCACCTAGTTTGCATAGTAATTGACCAATTCCTACAAGGGTTTTATACACCTTATCTGCATAGTAGACTAACCATGCAAGACTGTGACCTAGCAGATCATCTTAATAGAACTACAGACTTAGGGCCATAAAGGCCATATATAGAGAAACCCATTGCCCTGCACCTCCCTTGGCTTAGCTATCAAGGGCATGAGAGGAAGGGTGAGTATTGGAACACATGTCCTCCTTCGTCTGATATAATTCTTATTTATTTGTTTATTTTTCCAGGATTCTGTCAGAGCCTATGAACATCCAGGTTTCATTATGAGGCTGATTCTTGATGATGACACCATTAAGTTTGAACCTGAGTTTAGTGACTACAGAGATATCCTTGTAAATGTTTACGATGTTATGATTAAGGCTGTCAGTTTCGTGCCACGAGTTGAGACAAAATTGTATTCCAAGTGGGTAAGTTACCAGCATATTCTGATTGCTTGAGTTTGTAAAATGTTACTCACTTCAAAAACTTCTGGAAGGTATAGACATGTACCTTCTGCTCTGCAGACTATAAATGGCATAGTAGCATTGGTTTATAAAGAAGTTTTGTTAAAAAAAAAAAATACACTATTTCCCATTAGCTTCTCTTACAATATACCTACTTTCCCAGTCTGGTCTTCCACTGGACTCAGCTGAAAACTTTCCGAGAAGGAATTAAAGTTGTGATACAGTTTGAAGCAGTAAGTGAGTGTTTTCTGTAGCACTCATGCCTTGCTGTAGACCTCCATTGTGCATTTCCAGCTCTGCAAAGATGCTGTCCAATTGATTACCCTCCAAATACGCCTTTTTCAAAAATGATGAGCTCCCGTCTCCATACTTTGAACTTATAGGTTCTATCTTCCGCTGTTTTCTCTTTTGCCAAATATTTTAACAATAACTATCCTGAACTATGACATTGTAGCAGTAGTGATTGCAGTCTAATATATGATATAAGCATGTCTGAAAATTCCATGAATTAAAAGATTTTCAAGTTTTATAGGTCCATTCAATAGCTTTTGTCTTCCTTTTCTATTTTTAAAATATTTCAGGAATATTTTACACAAACAAAAGAGTACAGGAGACTAGTGTGTGAAGTTTAAGGAATAGTAATAAAATTAATGTACCTATGTCTTAGACATCTAGTGCTGCTTTAACAGAAATACCACAAGTGGATGGCTTTCACAAAGAGAAATTTATTCTCTCATAGTCTAGTAGGCTACAAATCCAAATTCAAGGCATCAGCTCCAGGGGAAGGCTTTCTCTGTCTGCTCTGGAGGAAGATCCTTGTGATGCATCAGTCTTCCCTTGGTCTGGGAGCATATCAGTGCAGGAACCTCAGGTCCAAAGGACGTGATCTGCTCCTGGCACTGCTTTCTTGGTAGTGTGAGGTTCCCATATGTCTCTGCTCGCTTCTCTCTTCTATGTCTCAAAAGAGATTGGATTAAGACAGTATCTAATCTTGTAAACCTCATCAGTATAACCTCATCATAGTGATAGAGTTTACAGCACATAAGGAAATCACATGAAACCTCATCATAGTGACAGAGTTTACAACATACAAGGAAATCACATATAACCTCATCATAGTGATAGAGTTTACAACACATAAGGAAATCACATCAGATTTACAAAATGGTACACAATCATAAAATACTGGGAATCATGACCTAGCCAAATTGACAGATATTTTGGGGAGACACAATTCAATCCATGACAACCTACAACCCAACTTAAGGAATTACTGATACCTTTAAACCTGCCTCCACCCCCATTGCCACTCCCTGTTCACATCCTTCTCCTTCCCCTCCAGCCCTCTAATACAAGAATCAATGTCCCAAATTTTGTGTAATTCTTGATTTTTAAAAATAGGCTTACCACATGTCTATAGATCCTTAAAAAAAAATGTTTAGTTTTTCCACATCATTGTATCAGTGGAGTCATATGTAATCTTTTGTGACCTACATTTTTTTCTCTTAATAATATAACTGAAATTATCCACTTTGAGACTATTGTCCTCAATTCTTTTCACTGGGTTTCTAATTTTTTTTTAATTATTTTATTTTCATTTTATACGAATTCCACTAGATTCTTTTTCAAAGATGCGTGGTTATTTTTGATAGTCTTTTGTACCTAGTCATACAGTCATTGTTCTTTTATTTCTTTTTAGAAATATTAAATATTTTTAATATCTTTTATCCAATAATAATATCTGTAATCTTTGCAGATCTGATTATACTGTTTGCTGACTTCTGCTCCTGGTGGTTTATTTCTCTGGGTGTTTTTACTTTTTTATTAGGGGCTCATCATGTAAGACTTTAATACAGGGAAGTCTTGGGTTTAAGTTGGTTTCTCTGGAATTTGCATATTTTCTTGCCAGGTGCTCTGGAGGCCCTTGCAGACAAGGATCATATTAAACAAAATTATTGTCAAAGGGTTATGTGGACAACACTGGTAGTGTGAATACTGGCCTAGATCTGTTTGAGAATAGGCTTGTGGTTATGAATTTTTATTTATTTATTTTATTGTTGTACTTTAAGTGAAAGTTTAGAATTCAAGTTAGTCTCTCATACAGAAATTTATACATACATTGTTATGTGACTGTAATTGCTCTTCCTATACTGTGACAGCACACTTCTCCTTTCTACCCCTGATTTCCCACGTCCATTCAACCAGCTCCTGACCCTCTCTGCCTTCTCATCTTACCTCTGGACAGGAGCTGCCCATTTAGTCTCATGTATCTACTTGAGCTAAGAAGCACACTCTTCACGAATATCATTTTATGTCCCATAGTCCAATCTAATCTTTGTCTGAAGAGTTGGCCTTGGGAATGGTTTTAGTTCTGGGTTGACAGAGAGTCTGGGGGCCACGCTTTCTGGGGATCCTCCAGTCTCAGTCAGACCATTAAGTCTGGTCTTTTTACTAGAATTTGAGTTCTGTACCCCCACTTTTCTCATGTTCCATCAGGAACTCATGAATTCAGCCTAGTCCTTTGAGTGTTTGTACCACTCATTTACCTACCCCCTTATTTGAAATGGGAAGAAAGCAAGCTGATAAGATTTCTGTGCTTATTTAATATTGTTGTCTGGTCTTTTCTTGCCCAGTATTATTCCCATGGTGATAAAGCAAAAAACAAAGCCTATCGCCATTGAATTGACTCCGAAACCCCGTAGGGTTTCCAACACTGTAAATCTTTATGGAAACAGACTGCCACAGCTTTCTCCTGTTTAGCAGCTGGTGGGTTCGAACTGCCAACTTTTCAGTTAGCAGCTGAGCGCTTGACCATTGTGCCACCAGAGCTTCCCTATAGTGATAGGAGAATGCAAATTTTGCAGCTAGCAATTTTAGTCTGCTTGCGTTCACATAATCAAAGATCAAAGGTCAATGAATGAGTAGACAATCTTTCCTTGTTCTAGATAGATGACTCCTCAAGTGAAAAAGTACAAGGATCAAAGAGTATGATGATTAGACATTGAGCTTGTTTGTTTTTTAATCATGTACAATGCAAGCGCTATATCATAAAGGTAGCATGTATTGTTGCACAAATAAAATGTGGATTTTGCTGTTTTTACATTCTGAATCTTATTTTGTGTGTATTTTCAAGTGACTGCTCTTTCATCTATGCAGAAAAACATAACAAAACAAAACTAGGTAGCCTTGAAGAAAAAAAGTCTAGGAAACCTAAAAAAAACAAAATCAAACTTGTTGCCGTTTAGTCGATTCCGACTCATAGTGACCCTATAGGACAGAGTAAAACTGCCCCATAGGGTTTCCAGGGAGCACCTGGTGGATTCAAACTGCCAACCTTTTGGTTAGCAGCCAAGCTCTTAACCACTACGCCACCAGAGTTTCCATAGGAAACTTTAGATATTTAAAATACTGCTGTGATTAGGCTGAATCTGAGCTGTAATTTATCAAAAGCATCTTTCTGTAGATTTGAGATTAGAAAAACAAAAAGACCTTGTGACTTTTTTTAAAAAAAAAGGCAACATTGTAAGATTGGCATTTTTACAAAATGAGTGATATAGTTAACTTACATATAAGATTTTTTTAATAACTAATATTTCTCCCTCCTTGTGTAGGAAAGTAAATCATCCAAACGAACAACCTTGAAGCCAATAATTCTGAATGAAATTGTAGATGCTCACAAAGAAAAGATTAAGAAAGTGATTGAGAGAGAGAGTGTGGCACCTACTAAGCACCTCAGACTCTATGACAAATATGAATTTTTGGTTAACAAAAAAGCTGAGCAAGAAGTCGATGCTTTCCTTGTAGAAAATCGTAGTTATGAGAAAATAATAGATGAAATTCGCAAATACCAAAAACTAACGGAGGAAATACAGTACACATCTAGAAAGGTAAATGACCTCAGTTTTGTACAACTGTTATCTGGACCTAATGATATTTTCCTAGTTTTATTAGCATATATTTTTAGTACATACAGTAAAAGAATTAGACCATTACTATCAACAGGAAAAATATTTACTGAGAGTCTGATATGTGCCAAGCATTGTGATAGAAGTAGATAGCTGCCATCAGATCTGCTCTGACTCCTGGAGACCCCATGTACGAACAGAACAAGATGCTGTCTGGTCTTCCATCTTCCTCACGAACACTGGCATGTTCAAGACCTTCTTTACGGCTGTTATGGATTGAATAACATCCCTAAAAAACATGTGTTGTAGATCTTAATCTCTATTCCCCTGGTTATAATCCCATTTGGGAGTGGGTCATCTTTGTTATGTTAATGAGGCAGAATTAGTGTAGGATGTGTCTTTAGGCAATCTCTTTTGAGATGTAAAAGAGATTAAATAAGCAAGCAAGTTGGCAAAGATGGGGTAAGATAGCTGCGAAAACACATGGAGATCTCCAAGGAACCAGGAAGCAGAAGCCAAAGAGACAAGGACCTTCCTCCAGAGCCACAGAGAGAGAAAACCTACCTCTAGAGCTGTCACCCTGAATTTGGACTTTTAGCCACCTAAACTGTGAGAAAATAAATTTCTATTTGTTGAAGCCACTCACTTGTGGTATTTCTGTAATAGCAGCACCTAGATAACTAAAACAATGGCTACTATACCGATCCGTCTCATCTAGGATTTCCCTCACCCTTGTTGGCCCTCCGCTTCACCAAACGTGATGTTCTTTTCCAGTGCCTGTTCCTTCCTGGTGATATATCCAAAGCAAGTGAGTTGGACATTGTTCTGTTGTGATCCATAAGGTTTTAATTGGCTTATTTCTTCCTAGTCTGTCTTGGTCTGGAAGCTGTGCTGAAACCTGTCCACTGTGCATGACCCTGTTTGTATTTGAAACATCAGTGGCATAGCTTCCGCCTCACAGCAACATACAAGCCACCACCGTACAACAAACTGACAGATGGTGGTGGAAGTAAAGTGAAACCTGTGAGAGCCAGGACTCGACGTGGCTGCTTTGTTCTTCCTGGTCTCACAGGTTTTCTGCCTTTGACAGGGTGCAGTCTTACCACTTTTCGTTCACTCTCTGTTAGTGGAAAATATTTGTGTTTTTTTATCTGACAGGTTTCTGCTTTATGCAGGCTCCGGCTTTTGCACATTTTATTGTATTGTCATAACCCCTGGGAAAAAGGAGGTGGACAAAACAGACATGTCTCTTGTCCTGATGGAACTGATGGCCTAGTATCACAACACTAACTTAATTACTTCATGTAATTTTCCAAAAAAATTTCCAGGAATATAATTTTTTTTGCTTCAGTGTTTATAATCCCTCTTGAAAATATGGTAATTGCATCAAAATGTAGTTACTTCTGTTTAGTAGGATTACTGGTAATTTAAATGTATGTCTTTTGTCCTTTTTTACATTCTGCAAGTTTTTATCGTGAACATGTGTTACTTTTTTATACAGAGAAAATACAACACTTGAAACCCACACTGTCTTTTTAGAAATAACTGAGTTCTCCAGAGCTTTTGTATCCATCATTGTCCTGAAATAGAATTGGCTTTTGAGATAACAAACCCTTCAAGAGGACTTACCCAGAAGATAATTGTGAAATATAAATGTGTATTCAGAAAATCCTCCTTGCATCATATTTTAAAAGAAAACTCAATATTCTTAGATCACAAAAGAATCAATATTATGAGAGGCAAAATTGTGGGAATCTTTTATTAATTTTTATTCCTTTTCATGTTTATTAAAAAATTACCTTTTAATGATTATGCTGCAGACTGTTCGTTTAGGAATGTTTGAAATGCACTGTGAAGAATTAATCAGAGCTTTGGTGAAGCGATCAGATGTTCTTTGTGGAAAACTTATAGCTAAGATGTTCAGAGATCATCAGGAAGTAAACACAAGGTATTTTTGTAATACTAATTATATTTTTGTTTGTTTATTAGATATTTAATCTCATTAAATAATATTAATGAAAGCTAAACAAAATCCTTATCACTTAGTTAAGGTAATGGATTACAGTAGTATCATAAATGATTCAAAAGAAAAAATAATGCCAATGCTTATTTCTATTTGGCTTTAAGTGTTAATTTGCAATTATTTTTTTTCACCACAAATATGCCTTTTCACATGTCTGATTTAAGACAGTATTAAAATGTGTTCACATTTCTTTTGCACAAGTCAGATAGCTGTCATCTAACTTCAGATTTTTGAATTTGTGTAATCAGTACCCAAGTGGGTTTTCAGAGTGGGTTTATACAGTAGTTGTCAGGGGTCTTAAGGGACCCTCAAATTTGGAACTGTATCTTACTATGATTACTCTTCAAGGCCACAGTAACTTGTTATCTTAATTGATAACTCATTTTTGACTAACTGGGCAGTTTTTAGGAAAATTGACTCACATTAAGTAAACTCACTAAATACTAATGTGTAAAGTAGAATACCTGTTTATTTAAGACAAGAAGTATAACTAGTCCACCAAGAACTAGTACTAATGTTGCTCTGGAAACCTCTTTTCTGGTACCAGTTACGTGGGAAAAAAAACAAACAAATAACCAGAATATTTTTTGATGGTCATGATATCAGAGAAAAAAAATATAGTTCATTAAACAGAATATTTCTTTCAGGAAGCATAGAAGCCTGAAGGAAGCTTTATTTACCTACTGTGTGTTAGGTATAAGACTAGGTATTTGGGCTCTAAATATGAATAAAAGTGCTCAAAAAAGTTACAGTGTAGAAGAGAAAGTAGATATACAAACCAGTAAATGACAATATGGTACAGTAAGTACTATACTAAAAAGCAAGTACAAACCACAGAAGTAGAACAGAAAGGAAATGATTAATTCCCTCTCAAGGTGGAGTTTGGGAGAAAGAGGGGAAATCAAGGAAGGCTGAAAAGAGGAAGTGAAGTGTAGATTTCATTTTGAAGGATGAGTAGGAGTTTGCTAGGTGAACAAAGTAGGTGAAAGAATTCCAGGTAGAGAAAATAATATGTAAAAGTCAATGAGGTATGAAAAAGGCATGGTATATTCCAAGACCTAGGAGTGATTTATGTTGCTTCCACAGACACTGTGAGGGAAGAGAGGTCAAAGATAAGGCTGAAGCAGGAGGCACCATGTAAAAGAAGACTAGAGCTT
This sequence comes from Trichechus manatus latirostris, assembly GCF_000243295.1. NCBI lineage: Eukaryota > Metazoa > Chordata > Mammalia > Sirenia > Trichechidae > Trichechus > Trichechus manatus. The sequence goes on along the minus strand of NW_004443992.1, from coordinate 3,185,208 downwards.
GGGTAGTTGATCTAAGAACCAGAATCATCTGTCAGCTTAAAGCATCTTTTCCTCTAAAACTAGTGGAGGAATAGTGAAAATTTCTTTATTTGTATCTTTTCATGCTAACCTGTTGCCATTGAGTCTACTTCAGCTTATAGTAACCCTATAAGACAGAGTAGAACTACCCCATAGGGTTTCCAAGGCTGTAAATCTTTACAGAAGCAGACTGCCGCATCTTCCTCCCATGGAGTGGCTCATGGATTAGAGCCACCAACTTTTCAGTTATCTGTGTGCTTAACCGCTGTGCCATATTTATTTTAATTTCATAGCTACTTTCCCTGTCTCTTAATTGCCTTCTGAGCTCATGCCAGTTCTACTTTTCCCCTTTACTGTAATGATGCCTCTTCCCTCTCACCAGACTTGACTGGATGTACAGAGGACATGTCAGGACTATTACAGGAACCATTAGGTATCAATGTCTTCAACTTCTTGTCCCTACACCTCTCAACTCACCTCTCCTTGAACCCCTTCATAACTTATCTCCCCCTCGTTCTAAGAGGACAAGTAATCTGTCACACCTTTCAAAGCTCTTGTCTCTATAACTACAGCCCCACTGCCTCCCATCCCTTCAGACCTGGCTCCACCAGTCATCCTCTAAAGCCCTTATTTTAACCCTCTCCTTCTCTGTTGATTCTGCCTCTGAACCTTACAACCATGTTCAAAATCCTCTTCCATCTCCCAACCCTGCACTTTAATCCATTATCATCACGGTGCTATTTCCCCTTTCCTTCCCCTCACAGTCATTCTTCTTGAAGAATTTTCTAAACCTTTTATCCTGACTTCCTTAGCTCCCACTACTCTTTTTTGCACCCCACAGTCAGTTCATTATTTATACTGGCCACAACCCAAATCAGTAGAAATATTTGTACATTACCGGAAGTTTCTGAGCGAGCAGACCCATTATAACCATCCCTTTAATTAGAGTTAATCCTTTCCTTCCTTTGTGCCACTTTCTTTGTGTTGTCTCAGCTAAATCTCTGCTAGAGCCCTTAAAGCTCTAGGTTGGAAATGATTGCTTATGTTCCTGTCTTCCATTTTGGATTGTGAGTTCTTTAGGGCCATTATTACATTTTATCCATTTCTGTATCTTTATCACTTATTTTATCTGGAATGTAATAGATAACCATTAACTATGTGTTGGATAAATAAATACACATATTTGCGTTTAATTCGTTAGTCACATTGGTCAGTTGCAGTCTTACATTAGGAGCCCTGGTGGCACAATGATTAAACCCTTGGCTGCTAACTTTGGACCCAGCCCTTTGGACCCACCAGCGGCTCCGTGGGAGAAAAGATGTGGTGATTTGCTCCTATAAAGATTTACAGCCTTGGAAACCCTATCAGGCAGTTTTACTCTGCCCTATAGGGTCACTATGAGTCAGAGTTGACCCAACAACACAGAACAACAACAACAACCTTACTTTTTCATGCAGTGGAACATTTAAATAGTGCACAGGAATATATTTAGAATGAAATTTCATTATGAGTATGTAAGATTGGTTTTGTCTGGTGTTTCAGATTATGTGATGAATTTGAGAGGATAGCTGAAAAAGCTCTTAGCACTCCTCCAAATACAGCAGAACTGATGGAAATGAAGGTATTGTTTATAAGCTGTTTATATTTGTGTGTGTATCAGTTATTTATTGCCACAAAAATGCTGAGTAACAAATCACTCCAAGTGTTAAAACAGAAGCTTACAATATAAAGGATTTATTTATATTTAGCTCATGAGTCTGCAGCTTGGTTATTTAGGCAGGGCTCTCCTAAATGGATCTTCTAATCTCGGTTGGATTACTCACATATGTGGGCTCAGCTGGGGCTCAGTTGGGTCGACTAGCATAGCTATGTTTTAGCAATTTCACTCTGCTACTCTTGTCTCTCAAACTCTAGCAGGCTAGCCTGGGTATGTTCTCATGGCATGGTAGAGGGTGCAACAGCAGCCAAGTCCTCTGTATAATTGCTTTTTAAGCCTCTGCTGGTATCACACTAGCTGACATTCACTTGGCCAAAGCAAGTCACATGGCCACAGAATCAGAGTGAGAGGACACTAAAGGGCTTGGATACTGGGAGAGGTGAAGTATTGGAACCATTAATGCAATCATCTACCAGAATACTTTTGAGAGTACTGTTAATAATTACCAACATACCAACAGGCATAAACCAGACTGTCCCAGGCAAACCACATTTTTTTTTTTTTTACCAATAAATAATTAATCCTTAAGTAATATTTTATTTTGTCTTTTTATAAAGGCTATCTTTTGTTACATATTACAATTTTTGTGGTAGTTGGCTCAAATATATTATGTTTTAAACATAGGATTTATGGTACTGAAAATACTAGGTAAGTCTCACTTGCATAATTTTTCATATTCTGTATTTGATGTTTCCATAGTGGCAGGTAAAATAATACAAAACAACTAGTTAATCACCTTTTCATTTTATTCCCTTTTCATTTTTATAATATATTAAGCTATAAGATTTATTCTTTTTCATTTTCTAGCATCCCCAAAATCCAAAATAGAGCACTTTTGCTTTTAGATTTAAAAATATTTAAGTTAACCCAGGAAGACGTGTAAAATCATTCAAAACTTTGTGTAGACAGGAAATTACAAAAGGAGTTCAAATGATTACATACATTCTTTAAGTTATCTACTTAATGAAAGTTTGTCAAAATCATTAGAAATAATTTTTACACTATCAACCTCTAAAAAGAGTCTGTTTTCTTTTAAAGTGTTTGTACTTAGATTGGGGTTCTCAGTATGTGAGTGTGTGTGTGTAAAAACACACATGAACATAGATATTCTTTAGAATATTTTTCTATTAGTTGTAGAGGATCAAATGAGTGGTTGTGGATGATTATAAATATAGCTGGAGAGCCTCATAATTGTGAGTTCCTCTTTAAATTTTTTTTGGAAAATGAATATTGAGTATGAAGAGTGTTATTTATTTACCCTCCTGGCCATCACTGGAGATATTTAGGAATTTGGGGTTATTTAGTGTGAATCTCTACTGTACCTAGCAACCTTTAATGGAATTAGCAAATAAGAGAGTCATTGGTATCTTAAAAAAGTTTATTCCCACAAGGACAAAATTGCTGGTCAATTTATTCAATTCAGAAATCAATCATTTTTTATCAGTAGGGAGAAATAAAAACCCTATCAGTTCACTATGTAGAAAGCTGATCATTTAACTAAATTACAAAAATATATTTTTGGTCAGACTTTTTGTTACTTGTGGAAACACCATGGTTTGCATCCTATTTGTTTGGATTTGCAAAATAAAAACATTAAGTCTAATTAGAATGATATCATTGAAAGATTTTTAGGCAATTTTGCTTTTTTGCTTTTTAATTAAAAAGTAAAAACTTAAACATTATAGAATTGTATTAATTAAATTTATGTACATGTATAAATAAATTTTATATAAGTATAAAATTAAAATTTCCTCCTTTCCTTTTCTGTAATTTCTTTCCCTAGTGGGTGACCGTTCTTTATAGTTTGCTGTGACATTTTCTCTTTCCAAACTTATTTTGTCTGCATATGCAAAGATGTAAAACACTAGAAGGAAATATGAAGAGAATGAGAGAGTCAGAGAGAGATGGAGGTAGCAAGTTGGCAATAGAAAAATAGCTAGAGATTGAAAAGAGCTTCGAAAAATATATATTTTTAATTTATGAGCATTTACCCAAAGGATAGGGAAGGGGAGCATAGATGGTTACAAATAATTGCCAGTTTTCTCATTTTTTAGCAAAGTAGCAGGTTTTCTTCAGAATTTATATTATTAAAATATATAAATTAATATGTATAAAAAGTGCATTGAGGAAGTTACACATATGTGTGTGTGTATATATATATAAGCACACACATACACTTATGCCTACACATGCTCATGCGCCTATTTATACACAGACACTGAGAGATAATTCTCTGCAAAAATGGAATAATTATCACACACACTGTGCTACAAATTATGTTATTCACTTAATATATCTTCTATTTCTCTTACTAGGTAACTACTTAAGGTAACTCTTTTATCCAAAATTGATAGCCTGTTATCCCAATATAATCTATTAAGTGATCTGTTATTTCACCCGTGATTTGAAATATACTTTATAAATATATACATATTCTGCTACAAATTATATTTCTATGTACACATGGATCTATTTCTGAACTCTCTATTCTGCTTCATCTTCTATTCCTGGGCAGACCAACAACTGTTTAAATTACTGCATGTGTATAGTATGTTTTGATACGAGCAGGGTCAATCTCTATCATTTTTCTTTTTCAAGATTATCCTTGATATTCTTGAATATTATTTCAGAGAACTTAGAATTATATCAAATTCATCTTTAAAAAATGCCATTGCAATTTTGATTAAAATTGCATAGATTTTATAATTTGAGGAGAATTCACATCTGTATAATGTATCTACTCCTTACTTACTATCTCATTAGCCAACATTTTGCATTTATGACAATAGTAAAAAAGGTACTATTCTGACTATTTTGCACATTAACAAGGCGGCAGGCATGACAGCAGTGGCTGCAGAGTGTCTCCTCTCTTGAGGAGGGTCACTGGGTGGCCTTTAGGAAGCTGAGCTGTACTGCCTCATGCCTTCCATTGCTTCCTGCCAGTGAGGGTGCCACATCCAGCTGCCTCGCAGAGCCAGCCTCCTCCGTGGCCATGAACTCCGGGCAGGCATGCAGGAAGCACCAAGCCAGCAGGTGACTGTTCTGGGTTCCCAGCTCCTATGCAGTAGAGGTCCTGCAGCTCAAAATTGCTGTTGGGTGGGAAGGGAGGAAAGAAAGAGTCATTGGAGACGGTGTTTGGAAGAAATGCGCGCAAGTAATGACATCCCAAAGTGAGCTGAGCTGGGCCTGAAGCCTCCACCTTGGTAGGTCTAGGCATGTGGCCAGACTCCCAGCACCTTCACAGGAAACACGGAGCCTTAGTGACTCCAGGCCCAGGGCAGAGCAGGCTCCGAGATCATGAACGCAGGGCTTGCAGGGGTGAGAGTGGAGCCTTGGAAGTGGCTCTGCTAGGGAAGCTCTGACCCAGCACAGGAGGAGGGTGAAGTGGTTAAGCCATGGACTCTCTAGTCACATAGCCTGGCTTTATCCAGCTTTGTCTCTGCACAGGAATAATCCATAACTGGACTCGTCTCAGTGATGAGCACATCAGTAGATCTTAGCTGTTATATTTCTATTATCATATTTACTAAAAAAAATTTTTAAAAAATCAGACAAATAGTTGGTCTGAAAACAGAAAAAAAATCCTCCATTTTTGCATAATGCCGATTTTTGCATTAATGACCTGGTCTTTGGAACCTAACCATGTCGATAAGTGAGGAGTGGGTGTATTATGTCTTAACATCCAGAAACATATGTTAAAATGTCCTTTGCTAAAGTTTCATAGTTTTCCTCACATAGATTTAGCACATTTCATGTTAAATTTGCCCAGAGTTATTTTTCAAATTTTCATACCTGTTAAGAATGAGATATTTTTCTCCACTGTAGTTTCTAAACTGGTTACTGCTGATTTATATAGGAAACTATTGATTTTCTACATGTCCATTTTAGACTCTGTTACTCTCTTGAAAGCTCCACTATTTGATCAGTTCGGTTTTATTTTATTTTTTTACTTTCTGTGCAAAATTATATTTCAGAGAACATGAGGTAACTGTGCAAGCATATCATGTTGGCTAGGTCCCATAAGGCTCTATAGGGTCTGGCCTCAATTCACCTCATGGCCTTCTACTGTGTACCTCCCCTCCCTGCTGTAGCCCGCTGGCCCTTCAGCTCTGACACTCACTACCTCTTGCCACTATTCCTACATACTTTCCCTCTGCTTGTAATCCTCTCCACCTTCCCCATTTCCTCAGTAGCTCCTTCTCGTGCTTCTTCTGCTCTCTGCTTTTTGGGAACTCCCTTCCACCCTGAACTACTTCAGATCCCTATGTGTGCTCTACCTAAGGAGTGCACCTTTCCTTTACGGCACTCATCTCTGCTACAAGTTTGCAATTGTACATTTGTTATAATGGTTAATTGACTATGTCTGTCTCCTCAGCTAGACTATAAGCTCCATGAGGGCAAAGGCCATGACTGTTTTTTTGGTCACACTGCATTGACAGCTCCTGGCATAGTGTCTGGTATACAGTACCCAAAAACCAAACCTGCTGCTTTTGAGTTGATTCTGACTCATAGTGACCCTATAGGACAGAGTAGAACTGTCCCATAGGGTTTCCAAGGAGCAGCTGTCAGATTCGAACTGCCAGCCTTTTGGTTAGCAGCCATAGTTCTTAACCATTGCACCACCACGGCTCCAGTAATGCTATTTTGGAAGAATAAATGGTATCACTCAGCATCTGCTTTATATCTTCCGGTACCCCATAGCATTCTTCTCTGGTTTTCCAGTGCTTTTATGTTGTTATTTTTTTCTCTCACTTTAGAAGAGGTGAATGGGAGGGATGAGCGGTACACTGTGCCACAATTCTCTATCTTGAACCAAAAGGCTACACTTTTCTTCTAACAAGTCTGTGCATATTTATTCACCAAATTTCCACAAGCTATTTTTTCACACGAGCTAATAAAGTGCCATCTGCAATTTTTGTTTTCCCTTAGGCTTACATTCAGAAAGTAGAGGCAGGTGATATGATTGAACTGGGCCAGAGATTAGTGGACTCCAAAAACTGCCTCGCATTCCTTATTGAGTGTGCCAACTTTTCTCCAGCAGATATTAGGCTAAATAACAATGTTTTCCAGTGGTATGGAAGAATGGGAGAAATTTTTGAAGAACATAGAAAAATCATTAAAGAGAAAACAGAACAATATCAAGAAGGTCTTAAGGTTGGTGTCATGGATACTTTTAATTGTTTTCATTTTCCAGAAATGTTTAAATTTTAACTTTCTACAAAGCATTGTCAACACCTCTATTTTGACAGCTATGTATGTTAACTTTCTCACACTATAAATGCAATCAGAAGATAATACACATATTAGATCTTTTATAATGCTAAATTGAATGATTAAGGAGTGAATGAGCAGTATGTTGATTGACATTGGGTCAGTTGATTTTTCAGAAAAGCAAAAATGATAAAAATGATTTTTAACAGGGAGAAAACATTGGAACCTATTGTCCGTAAATGACCATTAATAGAAAATAGTATTTATCCGGTACAGTTTATAACACTCATTTGAGTTGATTATTTTTATCATTTGAATGTAAAATGCACCTTTACTTCTCATATTTACTCAAACTCTCCTAAGTACTGTGCCCAGAGTCAGTAGTTTAACCTGTTTTTGTCTTATGTACAAGTTGCTTTGTGATACTTGGCCCTGTCTACCTGGCCATCCTCCTCTCCTACTTCTCCCTACTCTTTGCTCTTGACTTTTCAGTTACCCGGAGCAACTTCCAGGCCCCTGAACATGCCATGTTCTTCTATAGCTCTCGTCTCTTGCATATCCTCTTCACTCTCGAACGCATCCCTGCCTCACACACATGCTTTACTGTCTAGCGTAATCAGTTTATTTTCTCAGAACCCTTTTAGTCAGTCCTCAGGACTGCTTCTCCTCTGCTTGTGTTGCACTTTTTAAACATCTTCACAGGTTCAGTTATCCTATCATTTTATTTTTATTTTCGTCTATCTTTTCCCATTAGACAGCCAACTAACCCCAAGTGAGCAGGACTGTTTCATTTTTACTTTTTCTCCATTCGTATCCCCACTGGCTAGCACAGGGATTGGCACACAGGGATATCATGAGCACACCATAGGCTATTGTCTGAATAAATGATTTAGTATTTTTAGTCTCATTTTACGGATGAAGAAACTAAGGTTCTCAGAAATTAGGAGACTTGTTACAGGTCAGCCAGTACAGAAGTCCTTTGATTGCAAGCCTCACTCTTTCCACTGCACTACAACAAATGTAGTTAATTGGCAGAATATCTTGTTCAGAGAACAATTCATAGACTTAAATATAGATATCTTCATCTAAAACTGTAATCTATATTTCTGTTTTACGTTTAGGCCGTTTCAAAATCTAAGCAAACCTGTGGAAGGCATGATTAATAGTAAATATTAGACATATAAGTTACATAAGTAAACATTAGATGCAGAAGTTACAATAAAATCGGTTCTTAGAAAATTGCTAGGTAGTCTAGAATTATCTATACTTTTTTGTGTAAAGTATGCTATTCTACCAACTACATGTAATATTGATGAATTTCTTCCTCCCATTTTCCTTCCTCCACTGGGGCCAGTGTAATACATTTGCCAGGAAACTAGAGAAAAGAGGACAGAAATCAACCTAGATAATCTATAAAATAGAAAATCTATTTTTGAATAACCTAAATTTGACTTTTGAATATTTTATTAAGAGCTATATTTTAGAGTCATTTAATTTGGAATGACTTACCAATGAAAGCTTTATATTAAGACTTTGTCACTAAGAAAATCACACACACTTGTTTTATATTGAAAAACTGTAATTTTTAGACTTTTAAATCTGGATATATTTACTTTACACGTGTCTTGTAAAGAGAGCTCATAGGACAAGAAAAATAACCTGTAATACTTGGTTTTGTGTTGATAATTAAAGAGTATCTGAGTATCAGAACCAAAGAAATTGAGTTTTTCTTTCCAGTTGTTTGCATAATGCTATAAATGTCTTTACATCCCTTAACAAATTGGTGATTTCTTTTAGACCCATACTTGATTATTATGAGATTTTTCAAATGCTTATAAAACATTTGTTGCATAAATTCTTCAGCATACTGAAGAATATCAGAGTTTAACACATTCTTATTCATTTTATTAGTTAGAACTTCTTACATAAACCGTACAAGGATAACCCTTACCTAATTTGTGAATTAGAGGTGACTAAATTCACGATGTTTTACTCTATTAATTTTTAATCCTAGCTCTTAAAATTCCTGTATATTTTAGATCCCAGTCATATTCCAGATCATCTCTTTATATTTTGCTAGTGACAAAATATAATATTAATTTTGATCATTCTTACAAATATTTAACTTTTCTTGTGATGTTAGGGGTTTTAACTTTTTAAAATAGTAACTAATGTTGTTTTTATTAGTTACGCTGTGAACGGTTTCTGGAGGAATTGGAGAGTTATTCTAAGCAGGCAGAAGAATTTTACACCTTTGGGGATCTTCAGGATGTACAGCGATACCTGAAAAAGGCTCAAACACTGAATGGAAAGTTAGATGCAGCAGCAGACAAGGTATAATTCTTAAATTCTTAAGAGGATGAATTAGTTCAAGTGAAAAAGGATTGGATTTGTATTGGGGGTGCACCTTTAAGAAGTAGATCAAATAAAGTAGCTTAGCTACATTTAATTAGAGAATAACATATCGATCCAAATAGATTTTATAGACAGGCTCAAGAAGAAGCAGCGCTGGTGTTTCTCTTGGTAGTGAGAGTAATTCAGTGGCCTCCATCTTTCATCTTAAAGAAAGAGTTATCTCTCAGGCTGCTTCTTAATTTTTATATTGCATCATTTTATTATTAGTTACACTATGATTGTTGGGAATCCATATTTTTGAGAAGAAGCATGCAAATGATTGTTGTTGATAGCTGCTGTTGAGTTGGCCCTTCCCAGGTACCACACAGTGAAACGCTGCCCGGTCCTGTGTCATCCACATGATCAGTTACAGACCGGACCATTGTGATCCATAGAGTTTTCACTGGCTGATTTTCAGAAGTAGATCGCCAGACCTTTCTTACTAGTCTTTCCCAGTCTAGAAGCTCCACTGAAACCTTTCAGCATCACAGCAACATGCAAGCCTCCACTGACTGATGGGTGGTGACTGTGCATGAGGTGCATTAGCCAGGAATCGAACCCTGGTCTCCAGCATGGGAGGCGAACATTCTACCACTGAACCATGAATGTCCCCTAAGCAAATGGTAGCTTCCCTAAGCAAATGATAGCACCTGGCCACTATTAAGTAGTTTTTCCATCGTCATAGAGGCCAGCTTAGATTTGACTGCTATGTTTTTAAATTAGACCCATTGTTTTTTTCCCACCAAGCCACTTTGCTCCCAATACTGCTATTTCAGAAATCAGCTTTTCATCAGAAGAAGGTAGAAGGGGAAAAGCCACACCCTTTGCCATGTAAGATGCTGGAAAATTTTAATTGAATTTTTTATAAAAAGGGAAAATAAGAAAATATACCATATTATAATGTTCTACCATTTTTCTTACATTGAAATATTTTAATATAAGTTCAGATAATTAGTTTATAATTATCGTAAATATATAAACACACAGTCAGAAAAGAGAAATAAATTCTAGTTTTTTTAAAATTGAGATCCCCTGAAATTTTAAGTAACCGGTGTAATTTATATATGTAGCTCACACTTTCAATTCTATAGATTTTTCCTCTGAGCCATTTACATTCTCACATATTTTACTACTAAACTAAGAGGAAGTTAATGCCTGCTTTGCCCCTTGTCTTATCCTCAAGATGTAGCTCAACTTGCATCTTTTCTGCAACATCTGTGACTGTACTGTTTCAACAGGATTCTCCTGCTCTGAGTGATAACTTTTTTTAATATACTACTCATTTTATGGAATCCATGGGTGATACAGTTAATATGCTCAATTGCTAACCCAAAGTTTGGAAGTCCACTCAGAAGCACCTTGGAAGAAAGGCCTGGGGATCTACTTCTGAAAAACCAGCAATTAAAAACCCTGTGTAGCACAGTTCTACTCTTGGCACACATGGGGTTGCCATGAATCAGAATAAAGTAGCAACTGTTTTTTTTTCTCCATTTTATAATGAAGAGATACTGCTTTGAGACATCTCTTCTATTGCCTTATGTTATTATTGAACAATTGTTACTTAACTCTCCAGGAATGGATGTCTTGCCTCCTCAGCTGCATTACTAACTCCTTGGGGTTGGTACTTTGCAATAAGTACTTTTTTCTATTTTCCAAGTCCCTAACACAATGGTGTGCATATTAAAAGTACTTAGAATGAATGAAGCTAAATCTTCAACATCCCTGGGTGGGCAAAGATTTTTTATATATGTAAATTTATTTGGCTATTTTAACTAGTTTAAGCCAGTCTTTGTTTTCAGGAAATTGTAACGAAGAAGAAATAAGTGATCACTATTCAGTTTTCCTAGATTATGGCCTAACTTTAGTTTACGGGCTTATTGAGGGTTATTTTAGATCATGTTTTGAAATAAATATTTTTAAAAACTTAATTTTGAATCTCATTTCATAATAACTAATATATTTAATACCTGTTCTTCCAGATTGAGCAGTTTAATGCTGAAGAGGAGGCATTTGGTTGGCTACCATCTGTATATCCTCAACGTAAAAAAATCCAAGATGGTTTGAACCCTTATCTTCGTCTCTATGAAACCGCTGTCGAGTTTGGCAATAAATACAGAGGATGGACAGAAGGACCATATAACAAAGTGAATCCAGATCAAGTAGAACTAGATGTTGGAAATTATTGGAGAGGACTGTATAAGCTGGAGAAAACCTTCCACGATTCTCCAAATGCATTGGCAATGACAAAAAAAGTAAGAACAAAGGTGGAAGATTTCAAGCAGCACCTTCCTCTCATCCAAGTGATCTGTAATCCTGGTTTGCGGCCCAGACACTGGGAGGCCATGTCCAACATTGTTGGTTACCCCTTGAAGCCGTCAGATGACTCTACTGTCTTCTCTTTTTTAGACATGAATCTGGAACCATTTTTAGATAGATTTGAAGGTATTAGTGAAGCAGCTAGCAAAGAACATTCGCTTGAAAAGGCCATGGATAAGATGATTACTGAATGGGATGCAATGGAATTTGTCATTCTTTCTTATAGAGAAACTGGGACATTTATTTTGTCATCAGTTGATGAAATCCAGATGTTGTTGGATGACCACATTATTAAAACACAAACTATGAGAGGATCTCCTTTCATTAAGCCTTATGAAACACAAATGAGGTAAAGTGATATTTACATGGCAGTATTTATGCTGTGTTACCGAGAACACTTGCATTTAATGTACAGTTCTTTTTTTTAAAATGGATTCTGCATTACATACTTAATAATTTAAATAATTCTTTGTAAGGAATGGCAACCTCACTGCTTTTAGAACAGAACTAATCCCTTCCTATCATAATGGTTTGTTAACTTCTGTTTTCATAACAAAGGCACTGACAATCAGCATCCAGATACTCATTTTTATTGCCTATAATCTGATTTTTATATTTGACTCTCAAAAATAATTTTGTATCTACGAACACTAGAATGTATAAACTATAAAAGTGAAGATAATAATGTCATTTTCCAAATATACTAATTAGTTTGTAGTAAAGTATTCCTGAAAGTCTATTATAATTTCCATTCATATGCATGAAGGATGGCTGGATAAGGGCAAAAGAATGAAACTACAATTCTAGTCTGGGGTTTTAGTCATATGACATAGCTGGTTTAAGTGAAAGCTTTATCTTGTGTGTCATTTCAATTTTTGTAATTCATATCAATCAGTTTATATTTTACCTCAAATAACAGTAAATCGAAATCAGATTACCACTTTCATTGTGAAATTTGCATAGTAAGGGAAAGCTGACTGCTTATTAAATGTCTGCATCTGATTATTGACATATTTCCATACACTTGAGTGACCTCTGATTGGAGTTGTCTCAGTCACTGTGTTTGGTTGTTCTGCTTCTGCCCAGCTTGCTCCAGTGTGTTCATCAAGAGAGTAATTTTGTCACTACTCTGAAATTGGTTAATGTAGATTCTGTTTTTAGGAACTTTTCTTGATATCATTAATTGGTAGGAAATTTTTTCCATCATTCGGGGATTAGAATGAACATCAGAAGAAAGCAGGGGTATTTGCATTTTCTCGTCTGCTAAGAGGTTAAACAAATTCATTGTTAAATAGAAAGGATTTTGAGAAAGGCACTTAAAAATGCCTAGTGACTTTTAAAAATCCTATTTACTTTTTTGGTTTTAACTATCTAAAGTTATAGATTTCCCTTTATAAACGTTGAATAGTATGTTAATATACACATAAAGCTGTCCCATCTCTAAGTTGCTATGTAATAAATCATTTTTTATGGCTATGTTATCTCTTGTAGCATTGCGGTTATAGCTGTCTGGGTTCAAATCTTGACTGTATCCTTTATTAGCTGGGTGACTCTGAGCATGGTACTGACCTCTGTGTGCCTTAGTCTCCCCATGTTTATTTTTTTGTTGTTTGTTTTTTATTGTGCTTTAGGTGAAAGTTTAGAGAGTAGTTTCTCATTAAACAATTTATACACAAATTTTTTTGTGACATTGGTTGCCAACCCCTTCATGTGTCAACATTCTGCCCTTCTCCACCCCAGGTTCCCCATTTCCATTTGTCAGTTTTCCTGTCCCTTCCTGCCTTCTCGTCTTTGCTTTTGGACTGGTGTGCCCATTTAGTCTCGTATACATGGTTGAACTATGAAGCACGTTCCTCACATGTGTTAATGTTTGTTTTATGGGCCTGTCTAATCTTTGGCTGAAGGGTGAATTTCAGGAGTGACTGAGTTAAAAGAGTGTCCGGGGGCCATACTCTCATGGTTTCTCCAGTCTCTGTCAGACCAGTAAGTCTGGTCTTTTTTGTGAGTTATAATTTTGTTCTACATTATTCTCCGGCTCTGTCCAGGGCCCTCTATTGTGATCCCTGTCAGAGCAGTCAGTGGTGGTAGCCAGGCACCATCTAGTTGTTCTGGACTCAGTCTGGTGGAGGCTGTGGTAGTTGTGGTCCATTAGTCCTTTGAAATAATTTTTCCCTTGTGTCTTTGCTTTTCTTTATTCTCCTTTGCTCCAGACAGGGTGAGACCAACAGATGTATCTTAGATGGCCTCTTGCAGGCTTTTAAGACCCCAGATGCTACTCACCACAGTTGGATGTAGAAGATTTTCTTTTATAAACTGTGTTATGCCAATTGAGCTAGATGTCCCCTGAGACCATGGTCCCCAGCCCTCAACCCAGTAACTTGGTCCTTCAGGGAGTTTGGATGTGTCTATGAGTCGGAATTGACTCGACGGCAACAGGTTTGTTTTTTGGGTTTATGAAGCTTCTATAACTTTGCCTCAGTCAAGTTGTGCTGACTTCCCCAGTATTGTGTACTATCTTACCCTTCACCAAAGTTACCACTTATCTACTATCTAGTTAGTGTTTTTCTCTCCCCTTCCTTGTAACCATCAAAAATTGTTCCTTTCTGTATGTAAACCTTTTTTTTTAAAATTCATTTTGTTCTATGAGCCTGTCTAATCTTTGGCTGAAGGGTGAATCTCAGGAGTGACTTCATTACTGAGCTAAAAGGGTGTCTGGGGGCCATTCTCTTGGAGTTTTTCCAGTCTTATCAGACCAGTAAGTCTGGGCTTTTTTTTTGTAAGTTAGAATTTGTTCTACATTTTTCTCCAGCTGTGTCTGGGACCCTCTATTGTGATCCCTGTCAGAGGAATCAGTGGTGGTAGTGGGCACCATCTAGTTGTGCTGGACTCAGTCTGGTAGAGGCAGTGGTAGTTGTGGTCCATTAGTCCTTTGGACTAATCTTTCCCTTGTGTCTTTGGTTTGCTTCATTCTCCCTTGCTCCAGACAGGGTGAGACCAGTGGAGTATCTTAGATGGCCGCTTACAAGCTTTTCAGACCCCAGATGCTACTCACCAAAGTAGAATGTAGAAGAACATTTTCTTTATAAACTATGTTATGCCAGTTGAGCTAAATGTTCCCCAAGACCATGGTCCCCACAGCCCTCAGCCCAGTAATTCAGTCGCTCAGGGAGTTCGGATATGTCTATGGAGCTTCCATGACCTTGCCTTGTACAAGTTGTGCTGGCTTCCCCAGTATTGTGTACTGTCTTACCCTTTACCAAAGTTACCACTTACCTATTGTCTATTTAGTGTTTTTCCCTCCCACCCCTCCCCTCCCTTGTAACTATCAAAGATTGTTTCTTTTTGTGTATAAACCTTTTCATGAATTTTTATATTAGAGGTCTCATACAATATTTGTCCTTTTGTGACTGACTTATTTCACTCAGCATAATGCCATCCAGATTCATCCATGTTGTGAGATGTTTTGTAGATTTATCATTGTTCTTTATCATTGCGTTGTATTCCATTGCAAGTATGTACCATAGTTTGTTTATCCATTCATCTGTAGATGGGCACTTAGATTGTTTTAATCTTTTGTGATTATGAATAATACGTAATGAACATGGATATGCATATGTCTCTTATTTCTCTAGGATGTATTCCTAGGATTAGGATTGCTGGATCATATGGTATTTCTGTTTCTAGCTTTTTAAGGAAGCACCATATCGTTTACCAAAATGGTTGTACCATTTTGCATTCACACCAGAAGTGCATAGGAGTTCCAATCTCCCCGCAACCTCTCTAACATTTGCAATTTTCTGTTGTTTTTTTTTTAATTAGTGCCAGTCATGTTGGGGTGAGATGGTATTTCATTGTAGTTTTGATTTGCATTTCTCTTATGACTAGGATCATGAGCCTTTCCTCATGTATCTGTTAGCCACCCGAATGTCTTCTTTGGTGAACTGTCTGTTCATATTCTTTGCCCATTTTTTAATTGGATTATTTGTCTGTTTGTTGTAGAGGTGTTGGATTTTCCTGTAGATTTTAGAGATTAGACCTTTATCAGCTATGTCATAGCCAAAAATTTTTTCCCAGTTGGTAGGTTCTGTTTTTATTTTTTTACTGTACTTTAGATGAAGGTTTACAGATAGTTTCTCATTAAACAGTACACATATTGTTTTATGACTTTGGTTAACAACCCAACGACATGTCAACACTCTCCCTTCTTGACCTTGGGTTCCCTATTACTAGCTTTCCTGTCCCCTCGTGCCTTCTCATCCTTGTCCCTGGGCTGATGTGCCCCATTAGTCTTGTTTTGTTTTATGAGGCTGTCTAACCTTTGGCTAAAGGGTGAGTGTCGGGAGTGACTTCATTACAGAGCTAAAAGGGTATCTGAGGGCCATACTCTCAGGGTTTCTCCAGTCTCTATCAAGCCAGTAAGTCTGGTCTTTTTTGTGAGTTATAATTTTGTTCTACATTATTCTCCAGCTCTGTCCAGGGCCCTCTATTGTGATCCCCGTCAGAGCAGTCAGTGGTGGTAGCCAGGAACCATCTAGTTGTACTAGACTCAGTCTGGTGGAGGCCTTGGTAGTTGTGGTCCATTAATCCTTTGGACTTATCTTTCCTTTGTGTCTTGTTTTCTTCATTCTCCTTTGCTCCTGAAGGGGTAAGACCAGTGGAGTATCTTAGATGACTGCTCACAGGCTTTTAAGACCCCAGAAGCTACTCACCAAGGTAGAATGTAGAACATTTTCTTCATAAACTATGTTATGCCAATTGAGCTAGACGCTCCCTGAGACCATGGTCCCCACAGCCCTCCACCCAGCAGTTCAGTCCCTCAGGGAGTTTGGATGTGTCTGTGGAGCTTCCATGACCTTGTCTTGTACAAGTTGTCCTGGCTTCGCAGTATTGTGTACTGTCTTACCCTCACCAAAGTTACCGCTTACTGGTTGTCTATTAGTATTTCTCCCCCTACCCCTCCCATCCCTCATAACCATCAAAGATTATTTCTTTTTGTGTGTAAATGTGGGTTCTGTCTTTACTCTTTTGCTGAAGCCTTTTGATGAGCATAAATGTTTAATTTTTAGAAGATCCCAGTTATCTAGCTTATCTTCTGGTGTTTCGGTATTGTTAGTTATGGTTTGTATCCTACTTATGCCATATATTAGGAGCCCTAATATTGACCCTGTTTTTTCCTTCAATGATCTTTATAGTTTTGGGTTTTATATTTAGGTCTTAATCCATTTTGAATTAGTTTTTGTGTATGGTATGAGGTATGAATCCTGTTTCTTTTTTTTTACAGATGGACATCCAGTTTTGCCAACGTCATTTGTTAAAAAGGCTATCTTTTCTTCATTTAATGGGCCTTGGACCTTTGTCAAAGATCAGGTGGCCATAGGTGGAAGAATTTACATCTGGGTTCTTGATTCTGTTCCATTGGTCAATGTGTCTGTCGTTGTACCAGTACCAGGCTGTTTTGACTACCATAGCTGTATAGTAGGTTCTGAGGTCCCCATCTTTAAGTAGATTTTTTTAAATTGTGCTTTTAAGTGGAAGTTTACAGCTCTAATTAGTTTCTTATTCAAAAATTTATACACGAAGTATTTTGTGACATTGATTGCAATCCCAGTATTGTGTCAGCACTCTCTCCTTTTCCCTTTTTACCTTGGGTTCCCCGTGTCCATCCATCCAGTTTTCCTGTCCCTTCCTGCCTTCTCATCTTTGTTTTTGGGCAGGTATTGCCGATTTGGTCTCATATACTTGATTGAACTAAGAAGCACATTCCTCATATGTGTTATTGTTTTATAGGTCTGTCTAATCTTTGGCTGAAAGGTGGACTGTGAGAGTGGCTTCAGTTCTGAGTTAGCAGGGTGTACAAGGGCCGTAGTCTTGGGGGTTCCTCCAGTCTCTGTCATACCAGTAAGTCAAGTCTTGTTTTTTATGAATTTGAATTTTGTTCTACATTTTTCTCCCACTCTGTCTGCGACCTTCTATTGTGATCCCTGTCAGAAGAGTCAGTGGTGGTAGCCAGGCACCATCTAGTTCTTCTGGGCTAAGGCTGGTGGAGGCTGTGGTTCATGTTGTCCATTAGTCCTTTGGACTAATATTTTCCTTGTCTCTTTGGTTTTCTTCATTCTCCTTTGCTCCTAATTGGTTTAAGTAGATGTTTTAATGGATCCTGCCTCATAGGGTGACTATACAAAGGCATTCAAGTGTGTAGGTCATAACAAATTATGGATAACATCATGAAGAATGGGAATTCCAGAACCCTTAATTGTACTCATGAGGAACCTGTACATAGACCAAGAGGCAGTTGTTTGAACAGAACACGGAGATATTGTGTGGTTTAAAATCAGGAAAGGTATGCATCAGGGTTGTGTCATTTCACCATACTTATTCAGTCTGTATGTTGAGCAGATAATCTGCGAAGCTGAACTATACAAAGAAGAATGGGGCATTAAGATTGGAGGAAGATTCATTAACAACCTGCAATGTGTGATGATACAACCTTGCTTGCTGAAAGTGAAGAGGACTTGAAGCACTTACTAATGAAGATCAAAGACTATGGCCTTCAGCATGGATTACACCTCAACATAAAGAAAACAAAAGTCCTCACAGCTGGACCAATAAGCAACATTATAATAAGTGGAGAAAAGGTTGAAATTGTCAAGGATTTCGTTTTTCTTGGATCCACAATGAACGCCCATGGAAGCAGCAGTCAGGAAATCAAACGACATATTGCACTGGACAAATCTGCTACAAAAGACCTCTTAAAGTCTTAAAAAAAAAAAGAAAGATATCACTTTGAGGACTAAGGTGTGTGTGACCCAAGCCATGATATTTTCAATCTCCTTATATGCATGCAAAATCTGTATAATGTATAAGGAAGACTGAAGAAGAATTGATGCATTTGAATTATGGTGTTGGCGAAGAATGTTGAATATACTATGAACTTCCAGAAGAATGAACAAATCTGTCTTGGAAGATGTGCAGCCAGAATGCCCCTTAGAAGTTAGGATGGCAAAACTTTGTCTCACATACTTCAGACGTGTTGTCAGGAGGAACCAGTCCCTGGAGAAGGACATCATGCTTGGTAAAATAAAGGGTGAGTGAAAAAGAGGAAGACCCTCAATGAAATGGATTGACACAGTGGCTGCAACAATGAGCTCAACATAACAATGGTTCTGAGGCTGGGGCAGGACTGGGCAGCATTTTCTTCTGTTGTACATAGAGTTGCTGTGAGTTGGAACTGACTCGACGGCACCTAACAACAACAACATTGTTGTAAATATGTCTATCACACAACTTTTCCCAGTTCAACTTTTTACAGGTATACAACTTATTGACATCAGTTACGATAATTGGCTGTGCAACCCTACCTGTAATCAGTGCAACTTTTCCATCACTATTAACCCTTCCCCCCCCCTCCTATCCCTGTAACCACTAATAAACTTTGTTGTCCATACATTTGCCTTTTCTTGTCTTTTTATGAATGAAGTCATACAATATTTGTCCTTTTGTGACTGGCTTATTTCACTCAGCATAGTGTCTTCAAGCTTCATTCATACTATAGCGTGTATCAAGATTTCATTTCTCCTACTGGCTGAGTAGTATTCCATTGTTTGTATGTGCCACATTTTGTTTATCCATTCATCTGTTGATAGGTATTTAGGTTGTTTGTGCATTATATTTATTTTTAAAGTAATGAAGTCGTTATTTATGTTCTCCATATTTAGAAATGAACTGATAACTCATTGTAAATTCCAATATTCCTCTTTCTTATGAATACAACACTAATTTATTGAGGGATATGTAGATTTTTCTTTAAATGCCAGCTTTATCTTAGGAATTGAAATATTCTGTAAATAAAACCTTTATTGCCTCAAATTAAAAACAAAGAAACAAACAACAACAACAATAAAATCTGTGAATGTTAAAGCAAATGAACTTTAGACATAACTAGCTTTTCCTAAGAAGTTCAGGGTGCCCTTCATTGAGAATACTATTACTGTCTCCAAAATCTAACTTCTCAGTTTGTACCCTCTAGCTATGGAACTGGATCTCAGAAAGGTTTATTGTTATGACATATACAGAAACTAGCCCATTTATAGATAGCTGTATCTTAAATTGTATATCTCTATAAGCATAGATGTTCATGTGATAATTTTAAAAAAGGATTTTGTAGAACAAATCCAGTGATTTATCCTTGGATGAAGCTAGATGAGTGGAAATTGGAATAACAACACTGCACACAAGATTGATAGCCTAGTCGTGGTTTTGAGTTTTGTCATCGGAAGTGTTGCTTGGTTTGCTGTTGTTAAGAGCCACTGTGTTTTGCTTCTCAGAGAATGGGAGGGCAAGCTCCTGTTGCTTCAGGAAATTCTGGATGAATGGCTCAAGGTCCAAGCCACATGGCTGTATTTGGAACCCATTTTCAGCTCTCCAGATATTATGTCTCAAATGCCTGAGGAAGGCAGACGATTTATAGCTGTGGATAAAACATGGCGTGATATAATGAAAAATGTCATACAAGTAAGTAAAAATCTCTGAAGGTGTGATTATTTGGTTGAAGTGACATGGTTTGTGTTTTCAAAACAATCCAGTAAGCCACTGTGCTTTTCCCGTACACATTCTCTTTTCATCTATCTTTGTAGAATTCTAGGAGCAAGAAATATCAAAAGCAAAATAGATATTTTGCCCTGATTACTCCTTAGGGGCCAAATTGAAATTGCATCATATAATGACTTTTGGTAGTAGTGGTTCTAACTGGATGTTCTGGTAGGAAGACGCTGTACTCAGTGCTTGCTGCCCCATCTGTCCTGTGTGCTCCTTGATAGTATGAGCTGCAGCTCTGCTGAAACGTACTGTTGTAGAAACATGTCACTGTGCCAGCCACTTAGTCAAGAAGTTTCTCTGTAAGGACCTTAAAAAAAGGTGAGTTGCCAAGGATAAATAGATCTAAAAAGTTCAGTAAATGCTGAACAGAATGCTAAATAAATAAATAACACAAATACTGTGGAGAACTTAAAGCTAAGGAGGCTGTTTAATGAAAACCAGTAACACTGAAAAGGATATGGTATTTATTTAATTCAAAACATTTATTTACTCTCTGCTAAGCATGGTTTAAAGAGCCCTGATGGCACAGTGGTTAAGTGCTCAGCTGTTTTGGAAACCCTGTGGGGCAGTTCTGCTCTATCCTATAGGAGTTGGAATTAACTTGGCAACAACGGGTTTTGGTTTGAAGCATGGGTTGTGTGTTATTGGAAGTTATGATTAAAGTAGAATAAATACTAGTTATTAAATTCTATCATTAAATGCATATAAGCTTTGGTTTGGTATTTTGATGAAATATGGTACTGTAAGATAGGAAGAATATTATCTTAATTTTTTCCTGTCCTGAAATAAAAATGTGCATATTTTTATTATTTAAACATTTAAAGTTATGAGTATAACCCTAAGTACTGATTAATACTATGTTAACATCAACTATATGATTTGATAAGGAGATATTATAGAAGGATGAATGTGGGTTGTTTTGTATTTAATAAGTTTCCCTCATTTTATTTAGTAGTACTTGAAACAAATCTCTGGATAAATCAAACTTTTGTAAAAGTAATCACACTGGTATTAACTCCTTTGTACTTAATCATTTCTACTAATTTATAAATTTAGTCTTTCATACATTGTTTCCTAGCAACAGGACAAACCCTTATAACATTTGGAAAGGAATCAAGTAGAATTTTTTTGTTGCCCCCCAAAAGCAAAAAGTAGATGCTTGTATTTTTATAGTTGGTATAATTAAAAAAATAAAACAATGATTTCTTTTTTTGGTTTTTGATCAAAATATTCTTCAAAATTCCATATTGCTAAGCCAATTTTATAGACATTCCAATGCCTGGAAAGGGGCAGCGGTGTTGGGACTAGTAAATAAAGGAAGCAGATATCTGATTCTATAAAACCACCTAATTAAAAACAAACAAAAAAACATTACTTGCCCTCATTCCTAAATAAGCAGGCTTCTTTGGGTTGCACCTCATTTACTTTTGCTATAAGACTTGGTTGTTTTCCTCAGCTTGCTTTGCATTTTCTCCTTCTCAACATGTTTAGTATTCAGGGTAGCTTTTGTCCATACTCTCCAAAGCTTTGAAAAGAAACATAAATTCATGTTCTCTCAGGAAGTCTAATGAGTGACGTGTATAGCAGAGGCTGCGGGATTAATTGCTTGGTATAAAAGGCCATCACTTGTGTTCTTAGGGCTTCCTAATAAAGGTTTTTTGTAGAGGTATACTATGCCAGGGTAGAAGGCTCAGAGGGTAAAAATAGAATGTAAAATAATAGTGTTAATATAACTGGCTTGATTGAGGGTCTTGCCTCCTTGAGGTATAAACATGAAATAATTTTATATTTTGGTACCTGCTACCAAGTGTGCTTGGTCAAAGCCCCTTTCTTATTTGGAAAGGCTTCATTATTGACCCAAACCAAAACCAAACCCATTGCTGTTGAGCTGATTCTGACTCGTGGAAACCCCATGTGTTACAAAGTAGAACTGCTCCATAGAGTTTTCTTAGCTGTAATCTTTATGAAAGTACATCTCCAGGCCTTTCTTCAGATGAACTGCTGGGTTGTTCTAACCACCAACCTTTAGTTTAGCAGTCAAGAATAAACCGTTTGCATCATTCAGGCTCCTTTATGTAACAATACCAAAAAAACCAAACACGTTGCCATCGAGTAGATTCTGACTCCTAGTGACCCTATAGGACAGAGTAGAACTGCCCCATAAGGTTTCCACAGAGCAGCTGGTGGATTTGAACTGCCAGCCTTTTGGTTAGCAGCCAAACGCTTAACCACTGTGCCAGTAGGAGGCCCTTAATAATATGGTTGATCAATTGACCTGTTTCGTGAAGGTCAACCAGTCTAAGCCAGTGTATGTACAATGAGTTATAAATAGAATAATCATGTACATTATTGTTAAAACTGGGATGCTTTTTGAGAGTTAAGGAGAGACTACTAATAATTAAGCAAGGACAGCAAGCATTAACTAGTACATTCCTCATCAAAATGTAATATATGGTCACTCTCATATAAACAAAGATATGGCAGCAGGGATGGGAATTATGGAAGGACTTAACACTATGGATTGCTCCTCACCAACACTGGTAATGGTTACCACCACTGCTGAGTGCCCAAGCTGTCAGCAGCAGAAACTAACATAATACCCTTGATATGGCACCACACCAGGAGGGACTGGGTAGCCATTTAGAGGGAATTGAATAGGTTGGACCTCTTTCATCACGGAGTGTGGCAGTGATTTGTGTGCACTAGATGGATTTTTCCTTTCTCATCCTAAGCTTCTGCCAGCACTGTCATCCACTGATTTACTGAATGACTTACTTATTGTCGCAGTTCCCATACAACATTGCTTCTGCTAATGAACTCATAGTACAAGAGAAATAAGGCAGTGGGCTGACACCCATGTGATTTACAGGTACTACTGTAAGTTATAGGGCTGCTATGAGTCAGAATCGACTCGATGGCAGCGGGTTTGGTTTTTTTGGTTTACTGTAAGCATCTGACCTTATAAAATAGTAAAATGGCTTATACTGACAACTTAGTTATTGTACCAGTTGGGACACAGTAGTTTGTAAGAACATGGTATATGTTCTCAACCAGCTCCAAATATGTGTTTTGTCCCATAGGCAGAATATACTGGTCTGAGAATTAAGGAGAGAAAATGGGAGGTGGCACCGCTTATCAGTACACAAGATGAGTTACAACAATTTTGCTTCCTGACTTTTTAGCTTTGCTGGTTGAAATATCTTAGTACCCACAGCAGAAATGCTTCTATGTGGGAACACATCCATGGTTTCATTGAACTAGAAGTTCTTGATCTGCTCACCCCACCCTTTTACCTCTGTACTTAAAACGTTCCATCTTACTTGGAAAGTCACACTAGCTTTCTAATTGTTTTTTTTTTTTTCCTTATATATGCGAAACATGTTCTATTTTAGGGCCTTTGCACTGGCTGGACCCTCTTCCTCAAATGTTCTGTCTTGCAGATATCTGCAAAGCTAATATGCCTTTGTCTCATTGAAGTCTTTTCTCAAACGCTCTCTTTTTAAAGGCTTACATTGAGCACCCTATTCAAATTTGAAACCTGCCTTCACTGTTCCTGGCGCTCTTCCTCTTGATCCCCATTTTCTTTTTTGTAGCATCTATCACCTTCTAACTTACTATGTAATGTATGAATCATTGTTTAGTGTCTATCTTCCTCATGAAGGCTGGGATCTTTGTCTGCGTTTGTTCACTATTGTAACCCAGGCACTGAGAACAGTGCCTGGCACATAGCCCGCCCTCAATCAATATTTGTTGAGTGAGTGAATGAATAAATAAATTGAAATTGATCCTTGAATTACTACTAATTCTGAGGATTCTGAGTTTATTCTGAAAAATCTTCTCGAAAATTGAATTTTAGAAAAGTGGGCCCTAAGATCTGGATTAATCCTAGAAACATCCTGGGCCTTAAATGAAAGAACAACTATCCTGATGAGGTCAAAGAATCTCAAAGTTGTAAGGGGGCTTAATGGCCTACTCAGTGAACCTGGATTTCCTTTCTTAGTGCTTACATAGTTTAATGAGGATCTTACCAGCTTTCTGTTCTCCTAGGAGTTCTGATTAGGATGTTTATGCTTCCAGAAGTTTACTGAACTGGCTTGGGCTTAATTCCATTAAATATACTAAGCTGCACTTGCTGTGAAGCTTCCTGGCAACGATAGTAAGGATGTTCTCTACAGATACCCAAATTAATATTTCAGGCTCCTGATATCATAGGCATTTTGTTAAGAAATGTAAATAAAACTAGATTGTCACATGAGCTGATGAGAGTGGTGATGCTTGTGAATCAGAAGAAGACACCTAAAAGTTGTAAAATGTTCCTTTAACCAAGAAATATGACAGTTAATAATTCCTTGTTTTCCTCTCCGGGGACAGGAAGTAATTAAAGTGTCAAGGAAGTCATATTAAGTTTTGAATTTCTAGCAGCTTCCTGTTATAAAATCGTATTGTTATATCCTGAAAACATAGCTAATAAGTACTAGCCTGGTAGAGCATGGTGGGGTGTAACTTCCTTGAGTTCCTCTGTATTTCTGCAGGCTTAACTCATTCTGTGGTCACTGAAGCTTTTCACAAATATTCATGGAATGCCTGCTCTGTGCCAGGCTTTTATGGCAATGCTTCAAAGGGATGTAAAGTCAATTTTATTTTACAATGAGAAATATCTTACTTGAAGGATGGCAGATTATAAGATCTTCGTTTTAACTCCATAAAACTGATGGAGTAATATAAGTGCCTGATCTCCCCCTTCCTCCAATCCCATCATAGTCCCTACCTCCCTCTCTGCTCTCTTTTTTAACTCCCAAAGACAATCACGGACAGAAAGTGAAAACACTAACTGGCAAGTATCTGTGTGTTTTAGGCACCACATTAGTCACTTCAAATATGTTTTCTAATTTGAGCCTTATCACAACTTTGAGAGAGGAGTTTTATCCCCATTATAAAGATTAAATAAATAAATAAATAAAGACCCAGATTAAGTAAATGATCCAAGGTCACACAGATAATGAGCAAAGTGTGGGTTAGAAACCAGGTCTGACTTAAGGGCCTTTCCTTTATGTGATGCTGTCTTTATTATGTTCACCTCCTCACTGGGAGAGAAGAAAGTGTGTTTGGTTTCCAGTCATGAGATGATTATTTTTGCATTTTTTTTCTTAAATCCATATACAAAGGTACATAGATTATTGCCTGTGTTCATTTAGAAGTAGCATGTTTGGTCTAGGGGCCATTGTGCTAATCTGATTAAATAGATTTGCTCTCAGGGTTTTAATTTTTTACTTGAATGCTAAGTGTTTCCAGAGATATTTCTTTTGTAATATTTAGTGAAAGGAATTTGAACTGTTTTAAATAACTGATTTTTTTTTTTTTTTTGCTTTCAAGTCTCAGATCCAAAATAGCAACAATACAATAATATTCTCTGGCCGAGAAAGTAGTTTTCATGTTTATTAGCAATATTCATCTTTATTTTTCCACAAAGAAAGGCGTACTTGTCCAGAAGGTGGCACTCTGAGAACACCATTTTGGTTTTTGGAATTAGGAGTACAGGACTCTATCCTTCACTAAATGAACTGCAAAGTTAAATTATGACCAGAGTCTCTGTCATGCTGTTTTTTGTGTTTTGGGTTTTTAATGTTTATTTGAAATATAAAACCGTTAGGAAGGATAATAAATGGCTTTTAAAAATTCTGTACCTTTAAAGATAAAATGACCTAATCGTATGTTATGCATTTCACAGAAAACTGTTTCATTGAGAAAATAGGTATTAGTGATAATTACTTTGTTCTTCAATTAAATTTCTATGTTTCCAACTTAGATTGTAACAATTCAAAACAAAGATGAAAATTACCTCTTTCAGCCACATTCAAAGTTTATTAACCCAGACATATTATAGAGATTCCTGCAATAGTGCAAAATCTCTGTGAAACAGTTTACAGCTGACATTTTTTGGTTGATTTCTCAGTCATGGCTGAATACCAAAACTAAGTTTAATTCGTTAATCTTGAAATTTGATGTTCAGTTTTTAACGATAGTCTCCTGATTTACTTTTATATAAATTTCTTAAAATGCTTTATTACTCGTATTAACAAATGTCCTGGTATCTTCTCATAATTAATTTGTTGTCTAATAATTGAAAGCTCACTCTAATGTGTTAGGTTTTAGCACCTCTTTTCAACACTTTTCTGACTTTGTCAGTGGTGTCAATGATGAATAGTGGGAATGGTGAATAGTGTGTGAAATTATAAGACCAACTGGGTCCAAAGAATGGACCCTGATGATGTAAACCATGTGTTTTAAAGGAAAAAGAAAAGTAAAATAAAAGGAATTTTTATTTCAACTATATCTAGATTGTATCTTAATATGTACTTCTAAAGATTTTCATAAAGCCAGTGGTTCTATGGATATTTGAAAAATCAATAAACTATTTACTTTTTAAAAAATATGAGTCCTTAAGATCAACACTTTGTTAAAATTTTATTCTGAATCCCACAACATAAAGCAAAGCTCTTTTTAAACTATTTCATTCAGTGTGAATCTCTTTAAATCAAATAGTTCACAGTGACACTTTTGTATGATAGAATGTTCTGAAATCCATGCCTTCCTTAAATGTGAATAGTCTGGGTCTCTAGAGTGTTCAGGAAGAACATACCTTGAACTTAAATCGTTTAGCAAGCAGAGTGTTATAATGTAATTCCAAGTGTGGTTCTTTGTAATATAACCTCTTCATAGAAAAATCCTTACTCTGCCAAAATCCCTTATTTTTTTTATCTGCAGTTATCAAATAAAGATTGTGTCATTTTCAAAGAAGACTTGTCTCATTCAATGAAAATTATTACATTGAATATAGTTCCTGTTTTATTGATGATAGTAATGATGATATCTTTTTAGAATACTTTTCTTCAAAGAGTAAAAGACAAAAAGACGTATCCCATATTTTGTTTCTCCCTTTACCCTTCTTGTGAGTTCAGCCAGTGTTCTCTCTCCTCTCCCTTCTCTTTCATTTTCTGTCTCTCACACTCGCCAACTTAGAATGAGAAATTATGAACAACATGGCTGGGGTTCAAGACAACATGGCGTTTACGTAATTAAAGAGGCTAGTTAGACCAAGAATATGCAAACCTACTTTTTAAACACATATACTTACCTTACATTTTGTGTAACCTTTGTTTTATTAAAAACATGCAATCTCAGATACAATAAGTAAGGTTAGTATCTGTAAGCTTAGTATCAGATATTTTTGAGTTGAGTTTTTTTCCTTTATTTTTAGGATAAACATGTTCTGACAGTTGTGACTATTGAGAGAATGCTGGAAAGGTTGAAAAAATCTAATGAACTTTTGGAACTCATTCTTAAAGGACTTAATGAATATTTGGAAAAGAAACGTCTCTTCTTCCCCAGATTCTTTTTCTTGTCTAATGATGAGCTTCTTGAGATACTATCTGAGACTAAAGATCCCACTAGGTAAGTGACTTACATGTGACGACACATGGCTACACGTATCTGCTTAAATTTAGATTTTAGAATGAGACAGAACATTAAAAAAAGAAGAAAAAACCAAACCTGTTGCCGTTGAGTCAATTCCGACTCATAGCGACACTATAGGAGGCATATATAATTGTTTGTCTAGTAATTTTTCTCCAGGAATATTATAAGCCTTATCAATAATCAATTTAAAATAATTATTAAAAGCATAGGTAATATCATTGCATAGTATTTTTCTAAATGTGATGAACCTTGGAGTGGATTTCTTATCATATATTTGCTTAGATATTTCAGAGCACGTCATTCTTCCACATCACATCCAGAGAAATAGCTAGAACCCTCACAACGGCCTACAGTGCCCCCAGAGCTGGTCTTCCATTATCTCTCTGAATCCATCTACTACTAGTCTTCTTCCTCACACTGCTGCAGCCCACCGGCCTCCTTGTAATTCCCTGTAAAAGGGTCAGCTTCCTCCCTCAGGATCTTTATACCTGCTGTTCTCTTTGCCCTGTCCTATAGGGTCACTATGAGTCAGAATCGACCCGATGGCAACGGGTTTGGTTTTTTTTTTCTGGTTCTCTTTGCCTAGGGTTCTCTTTACCCACATATCCATAGACTTCTTATAGGTCTTTATAGAGACCTGCTCAAACATCTGCCACTCACGGAGGCCTTCTTTGGCCTGCATATTTAAAATGGTAACACTTTCCAGCCCTCCCTAGCCTCATTCCCAGACTTATCTTCCCTGCCTTATTTTCCTTCAACATACTCGTTACCATGCAACACACTCTATAATTTACTTGTTTACTGTTGAATTCCTCTAGCAGAATATAAGCTGTATGATGGCAGAGATTTTTTACCCCCTCACCCCCGCCCATGCTGATTCCCCAATCCAGAAGAATGTCTGGTAGATAGTAGGCACTAAATAGATGTTTGTTAAGCAAATTTGTTAAAATTTTGTATCCTATAAGTAGAAGGAGACGAGTAATCCAGACAAAAAGATAAATTTGGGCTCAAATTTATTTCCATCTGAGTTTTTATACTGTGCTTCTCTTTGTTCGTTTGAAAGGTGAATGCAATTGATTATTGGTGATGGGCCAAATATGAGGGGTTTAGTCAGCCCCATCTATATATTACATTGAATAGAGTAACAGTTGGGTATCTTCAAAGCAGTTGATTTAGTAAATTGTAAGGTATTTAAAGTGCTGAACCAAGTTCATAATTTACAAGCAGTCTCTGAAGATACCAGTTGAAATGATATTCTTGTGCATTTGCAGATTTTTCAGACCAGTGTATTCTGTTAGTCAAGATGTGGCTTTGCTCTTCATGTTACTTTTAGCGTCTTTTCAGTTCATTGTGTTGGCAGCAAAGCCTCACAGACCTCTCCTCCATCACCATTTAATGTAGTTGCAGTTTTACAGATCTTTTTGTGTTTATTCCATTAATGTATGATTCTCCCACCTGACTGTACAATCCATGCAGACAGAGATTGTGTCTTTTTTGTTGTTGAGCACTGTGTACCCAACAGCAGCACCTAGCATTGATCACCCTAGCACATAGTGCATTTTTATAAATTGAGTGAAGTTTGTTGCACACAAAGCGTTGATATTTAAGGTGTGCTTTAACATGGTTGGAAACCCTGGTGGCTTAGTGGTTAAGAGCTACAGCTGCTAACCAAAAGGTCAGCAGTTTGAATCCACCAGGTGCTTCTTGAAAACTCTATGGGGCAGTTCTACTCTGTCCTGTAGGGTCACTGTGAGTCAGAATCAACTCGATGGCAACGGGTTTGGTTTTTTTTGGGTTAACGTGGCTAATTCACTTTTAATTTTTTTTTTTTTTTTTTTTCCTGACAGGGTACAACCTCATTTGAAGAAATGTTTTGAAGGAATTGCAAAGGTGGAATTTACAGAAACTTTAGACATTACTCACATGAAGAGTAGTGAAGGAGAGGTTGTGGAACTCATAGATACCATTTCAACAGCCAAAGCCAGAGGTCAAGTAGAGAAGTGGTTGCTTGAGTTGGAGAGAATTATGATTAAGTCCATCCACAAGGTAGCCAGCTGTATTTATTATTTTTAGTAAAGTATGATGGAGTATTAATGTTATTGTAAATGTATCGTTGAAAGATAAACTGTTATTCACACAGAAATTGAGGCATAAATTACTAATTCAAATGTAATAGATAACTTGAGGGCAAAGAAATTATTTGTCCATAGTGGGAATTTGAAAAGTGGGACAAAATACCTTTCATAGTACAGAAAACTTAGGTTTTAGTCATGTGTCTATCTCATTTCTTACAGCAACATGCTAGTGTTTTCATCTCATTACACACACTTTGGCCTTTAGCCTGGGCTTGGAAGCTTCTTTCTATAGTTTCACATCAGTCTGCTTGACATGTACGCTTCTATGGTGAATCTTTTTCTGTGTGTATATAAAATAGGTACCAAAATGTTATAAATTCATAAATATTTCCTACAATTAATGGTAACTTAGTATTTTCTGAATCTCATAAAACATACTGTCAGCTCAATCATTATAATTATTTTTGTTAGTAGAGATTTTCAAGTCATACCAACAAATAGATATTAATTGAACACTTAAATTCATTTTTTACTCTAATGTAGACTTAGCATTTCATCAAGAGTAGAAATCATGACTGAGCAGGGATAGCATGGGAACAAGAATGTGAAGGAAATATGGCATTGAGGCCAGATCAACAAGTTTTCATTAACTTTTCAGATTCTCTCACGTATTAGTGGGAAAACTCATTGACATCTAAGTGTTTAGTATGTATTATGTCTCTTAATAATGCGTCTTCCTCTTCTTAAGTACAGTTTTAATACCTGCCTGCATATTTTTCCAGTGGGTATAAAATCTTTTAGATACTTTCACATTTCTCCCAATTAAGAGTTATATTACAGTGAATGTCCTTATGCGTATAGCTAGGTTTTTTTTTATTGAATTACTTATTTTCTTAGGATAACTTCTCATGTGTAGGACCACTGGGCCAAAGAAAGTGAGCTTTGGTGATTCCTGAAAAGTATTGATGAATAGCATTCCCATTTATGTGACTGTTAACAATGAAAATGAATTCCATTTTGACCATTATTTTAGCAGCATTGAATTTGGTTATATGGTTGCTAGTTGATGTGGTATACAATAATAACTCATTATTCTCTGTACATCTGAGACTATTTCAAATATTCTTTTAGTTTGTCAAAGTGCTTAGCGAAAATATTTTGGTTGCCATTTCATTGTATTAGGATATGGTGCCAAAGAATTGTATAGGAAAATATCTTCTCAACTTGTTTGTGTATAAGTTTACATTGGTGAAATGTGGAAGCAAATACAATGTAAAATACTACACATAAGAGATATATGTTATTACATTGTGCTATATGTATTTGCTTGCTTGAAAAACTGTTGAAATGTATAAATTAAGTGAATTTTGTGTTATTTATAAATAATCAAAAGATCATGTTCCCGGTACCTTTGCTCCTTCATTTTTGTGCATTATCGTGGGTTTACTGTAGCTTGCTACCCCAGTATATGCACAATTATGTAAATATAATATACCAAAACCAAACCCATTGCTGTCGACTCATAGCGACCATATAGGGCAGAAGAGAATTGCCCCCATAGGGTTTCCAAGGCTGCAAATCTTTACAGAAGCATACTGCCACATCTTTTTCCCAAGGACCAGCTGGTGTGTTCAAACCTCCGACCTTTCTGTTAGCAGCCGAATGCTTAACCACTGCACCACCAGGGCTCCTGAAATGTAATATACATAAATATAATAATAAATTGTGGAATTTATCTAATCAGATTCCTCCTCATCCATCTGTATGCAAAGCCCCTTTTGTGATTTAGATTTTAATGCCTTCCTCTTGTTCTCCCGACAGTGTCCTTCTGGAACACACATACTTACTGCATCTCCTTGGCATTTCTATTCTTTTTTATGTCCCTCTCATCCCATAGTTGCCCATTTTCATCTACCCTTTCTGTGACTTCTGACTTTTTAAAGTTTCTTTATTATCAATGGGCAACAGTCTGCCTTTCAGCTTTTGTAAATATCCCAGCTAGAACTAGAAATCCAGAAAGATTCAACCATCCTTATGTGTTTCTCAGAGTAATCTAATTTTGAAAGTCTTTTCTGAAATTCAAATATAAAAGTGGCTATCACCTCACAGGTGTTACTGTTTTTGGTTGAAACCTACAATAGGCTAGAATGTTTGCCAATGATGACTGATTGAAAAAGTGGATATATCAATCAACTGAAAACATATGTAACAAAGTAACATAAATTAAACTTCCCAACTTTACAGCCTTCAACTCTCCATGAATGAATTATACATCTGTTCCTGTTGTCACTAATTTGGAACTGAATTAAGAGGGTGTAGTGTGGAGACACATGAGCTGTAGCGAGATTTTTGTGGTTCGTCTGAGTGTGCATGTACACACGTATATGGCTGAATGGGCATCTGATTAAATTAAGGAAAACAGTTATCTATGATCTTGTTTTGTAATTATTTGAATTTATGTTTTGCAATGAAATTGCTTGTGCTTGTTCAAGCCAAATATATCTAGGATATCTTTTCCCTACAACTGGTTAAATGAATATTTGATATAATTTGGTTCACACAAATTGACAAAGTATCAGCAAAATAAAATGCAGTGTAGTATATTTGTTTTGCTGGAAGGTATATGAATAAACTTGAATTTAAATTGCTTAATCACTGGCTTTAGGCAGGTCTTTCCTAACTGAATGGTATGAGTTAACCTCTGTAGGGTTTTAGCTCTTTATTGTGTAGCTTTGTTCAAGTAAAGTGTAAAACCATTGATCTGTAGCATTTTCTTTTCAAATTAGGTAATTGGAGATGCCATTATGGCCTATACAAAAAATGAACGAATTAACTGGGTAAGAGATTGGCCTGGACAGACTGTTCTCTGCGTATCCCAAACCTTTTGGACTTCAGAAGTACAAACAGCTATTTCAGAGGGGCAAGAGGTAACCTTTTATTAACTCCCAGTTTTTTCAGCATTTTTTCAATAGTACCATTGCCAGAATACACTTATCCTAAAAAAAAATAAAGACAACCCACTCAAAATCTACTTTAATGCTACAAGCCAAGTTATAGATTATTAAAAATAAAAAATTTCACACAACAAATATATAGTAAAAAGTATAGAAAACAACTAGTGAAATTTATGTCTAAACCATCTGTTTATTTGCCGTATATAAAAGTCAAGGATACGTGAGCCTCAGTCTTATTATTATATATATTTTTGTGCCTTTAAAAAATAGATAATAGGATTAAGAAACTTCCTAAATTTTCAAGGATTAAGAGGAAATAAAGTAATATAATTCTTTTATATGTCTTGAGTAAAACTGCCCTATGAAAACAAGACTTAATTTGACTTATTTTGACTATTTTTATTTTTAATGCATTGATTTTGAATAAATAATCACTAATATTTGAATGTTGCTTACTAATATTAAATATTCCAACACATTTGGACATCTGAGTTTAATATTGTTATTAATTGGATTTCTGTCTTTAATTAAAAACAGAAATTATATTCAACGTAACAGCCCTATCCTTGATATAGCATTTCAAGCTGGTCAACTTTCAGTTGACTGATGGGTCAATTGGAATCTTGCAATTATTGATCTTAGTTTAAAAACTATGAGCTTCTAATATATTTTTGACATGGAATTCAATATTATTGTTTTTAATTCTAAGGTATTGTTGAATACTGGTTAAGTGTTGAGGTTTGAGAGCGGCACATGTTTTCTGTAGACAGATCCCATGAAGGGAGGGGCTGAGGGCCTCATGCTTAATTCTTCACTTCACCTTCCCAACAGATCACTCATTTATTCTCTGAGGTATATAATAAAAGGGTAGGACAGGAAGTCAGAGGTTGGAATGTCTTTCTTCATGCAGACCATAGCTCTGTGGAATAAGAATTTCCCTAAAAGGACAAAGCCCCTGGGGTTACTTCTGAGCCCTTGGCTGTCTCTCCACTCATGCATCATTCTTTATTTCTTAGAGGGTCCCGAAAACTCATCTTGTCTTTTCACTTTTAAGCTAGCACTCACTAATCTCTCTACCCAGAGACATTCCTCTATCACCAAGGTAGGCTGCTGGGGGTGATGTAGGCTCCTGGGATCTTTCTTATTGCTTATTGGCACCCCCAAGCCATCATACCAACTGTATTGTTTACCATTCTGGGGACATAGGAGGGAACAAAGTGGCAAATGGGGGCAAATCAGACATATGTTTATGCATCTTTCAAATTTGTTCACTTGATGTCCAAGGATTTCCAGAATTCTCAATGTAGTCCTCCTCTCTCTTTTTTTTAATTTAAAGGTGTTTTTATGTTTACTTACTGTGTTCTAGCTTATTGTTTTAATATGCCCAAATAGGCTGCTCATGTGAGCTAGTTTGATTATTGGCACTTTTGAAGCTGTAACGTCCTGCCACCAGGTGGTTAGATCTGTTACTAAGTATGTGAGCCCAGGAGTCTGTTAACTTTTCTTGTATGGATTCAGCTCAGGTGTCCAGCTAGTCAGTCACCAAGTGCAGACTCTCACCTAAAGTCCTAGACAGGCATGGGTGATTGGTGTAGGCACAAGCATCTGGCTACAGTAGGGGGTCACACGCTGCGCAAGGCAGGGGGCTGATGGCTGCCCCTGAGCGTCTGTGAGAAAAGCGTGTCCCTGTTCCCTACAGTGCGTAAGTGGGTGGGTTTTACAGCCGGACTATGAGCACCCAGTGCTGTTGGCTGTAATGACTCGGGGGCACCACTTATTCTTGGACAGCTGTCATGCGTGGCTAGGTGGCGTGGGTGGAGCCACCAATCCTCAGGCCCCTGTTGTGGGCAGGTGAGGAACTTGCTTAATGGGCAGAGCAGTGTCAAATGTCACAAACCTGCCACTTCACAACTGAAACAATTGAAGTTAGACTTCAGGTATATACCCTGTTGTACTGTGGTAACGAGGGCCTATGTTGTTGAAATGGGCCCACACAAGTCTATGCAGGGGTGAAAGGCATTCAAAGTCTGTGGACCTCTTACGTCTGTGCTTAGGCAAAGGAGCTGTACCAACCCTGAGTTCCTGGCTTAGGGGAGCCAGCAGCGTATTTTTTCCCTATTTGTTAATTTGTTTGCTCTCCAAGGCTGGACGAATGGCTCAGGGCTCATGACTGGTACTACTTCTGGCCCAGGAGACTTGGCAATTGCTGAAGCCAGCTCACGACCCAGTGCAGAGTAGGGAGGGGGGAAGTAAATGGGATAGAGGTTTTTCCCAAATAGGGTGTTTTTTTGATCCACGTGGTAGGCCAGATGCAGGTACTTATCTTTAGCCACTTTAGTGCTGCTTCTCACTCGTTCTGGATGGCCGAGTAGACTGTCTGCCGCTGGGTCTCTCCTGATGTGGGAAACACCTACCGAGTGCAACTGCTTGCCTTACCGCACACATGAGCTGATCCAGCCTGAAGGGCTCTGGCTCCTGCCGGGTAAGGTCTGGCAACTCCTCGCTTCTTCCAAACCGTCTCTCCCTTCCCCCGCCCTGATTCCTCAACCTTGCCTTTGATGTTCAGGGCTCCTAGACTGTCATATACAATTGATTCATTTGTTTTTTTTGGTCTTTGTTGTAAGAGGTCCCACAGGAAGCATCTGACTACTCTTTCATCTTGGCCATGCCCTAGGCTGTAATCATCATTTAAAGGTGTTGCTTATCAAACCTCTACCCCTCTGTCACAACCATGTTTTTCTCTAGTCTTACTCCAGGCAGGCTGGGGCAGGTAGAGGTTGAGACAGAGCATTAAAGTGTAAGCTATAGAACTTTCACATTTCCACTCATCTCCTAAGCATAATTTGAATCCCGGGTGACACACTGTTTAGGTCACTCCCATTTTAATATGTCCTTTGCTCAAAACTACCAGCCTATAATTGTTATCACATTGCACACATATACAAACTTTTTTTTGGTTTACGACATTATTTTTACTGATATTGAAGTGGGGTTATTTATGTACTCTTATTAATCTCTTCAGTTTTTTTTCCTCGCAGTGTGGCGGGGATATGGTGTTAGTGAGAATGCCAGTGTGAGAACCTATGCCTTTCCCTTGAATGGCTGCTACTTTAGGGTGATTCAGCTTCATAGACTCAAGGTCTTCTGAAGCTTTAGCTCAGCAAGACACTCCGTAGTTATTGTTGCTTGCCAGATTTCTCTCTTCTCTTGCATTTCATGGTGCTTTCACAGTTAAGTTTCATGGTATGAAATTCAGCTTTCCATGTGGCCTTAAAAATTATTTTTTTCTTTTTCATCTGCTAATGATTGCCCTATTTCAACCTGCCATCCATCAGCTGCCTGCATACCTTGTCCCTGTCCATATTTCATCCATGTTCATCCCATTCAAATTCTGTAGCAGCATCATGAGGGGCTGGCACATATTTTAGTATCTGTAGCATTAGTAGTTCTATCATGGGAAGCTAGTATATATTTTAGTATTCTATATGTTGGTGATTTCCCCCCCAATAAATATTTAGTTCACACTTGAAACCTATGACTTTGGTTGAGCTACCTGACGTGACACTGTCAACAGCCTCATAAAAGACTGGTTGCTTCTATTCTTGCAAGTTGTCTGGACCTTGATACCATAATAGCACCATGTTATATTGTCAGATTCCCAGAGGACCTGTTAATGTCAGGATATGTGTTTTTATTTACTTAGTCAATGAATGTTGATTGTGGAACTAGTTCTATGTGAGGCATTACAGGGACTAGAAAATGAAAGAAAGGATCACCACTGTCACAGAGCTTGGGATATTATACATATTAATGTGAGTATGAGTCAGTGTATCATTGTGTATAGAATAATGTAGGTATGATAAAAATATTTGACTCCAGGTAGGGTTTATTTTGGCTGAATAAACCATTAGTTCACTGTATAGAATGTATCTAGAATGGCACTGTATAAAATGTATAGAATGGTTTAGCCTTTTCTGGGTATTTTCTTCATAGAGTGCTTCAAGAGAAGTTTATAAGGAATGAAATGTAACAAAAATACTATCAGTATCATGATTTTTTTTTTTCTGTTTAAGGAATTGTAATTCTCATTGATTCATATAACATAGTTCCTAAAGAATTCAGTTTATCACAGTTTGATGCTGAATTTCAGTTTTAAATCATTTTCTAGTGTATGAAAATAAATTCTGCTATTATAAATAGCAGTAAATTCTTATGGATGTATACTTT
Organism: Trichechus manatus latirostris; assembly: GCF_000243295.1. Lineage (NCBI taxonomy): Eukaryota > Metazoa > Chordata > Mammalia > Sirenia > Trichechidae > Trichechus > Trichechus manatus. The sequence continues at coordinate 3,148,225 of NW_004443992.1, read as the reverse complement.
TAACTGTCAAATCCAAATGTTAAATTTTATTTTATATCTTGTTTCAAACTGTAGAACGTGAGAGCCAGTAAGGCTCTTGGAGATCCTTAATTTTACTGATGAGGGACTAAGGTACACTGATTGGAATTGCTTGTGTTCCTAGGATCAGAGCTATTTTTACTAATTTATTTATGTAATATACTTAAATTCACTAATTGGCTCCAAGAATTTGAACACTTAGTGGTTTTTAAATATAGGTGGCTCAGAAATTTATTTTTTAGTACTTATGAGGCAAATTAATAGTAAATCATGTAAATCATACAAATGAAATAGTGTTCAAGCACCAAACCTTTGAAAGAAGTGCTTTCTTTAAATAATAATAAACTATTTCAAGGAATAAAATTAGAGAAACAGCTTGCAGCCCTCAGTTCTGTCATTTAAATTTTTTTTTCGTTCTTAGCAATCTGTACTTTTTGTTTCATTGTTACCACTTAACCTGGCCCTAAATGAGTGAAGTAAACTCTTCCATGTACAATGTTTATTAAATATTATTAGAGTGGAGAAAACAACTGCATCAGCCTGCTGGGCTGTACTGACACTTCCCTTATGCACAGCATGTGATTCTTTTATTCTATTTTGATTATCATCATAAACCCTCTTCTTTTTCAAACTAACTCATTAGGTTTACCCACCAGAAAAGAGACCTCCCAAAGCAAACCTGGTCCTCAGAATTGGCATCAGCTCACCATAGCTAAAATGTCGCATGTTTTGTCTATTAGGATCTTTACATTTCCAGTGGCACAACCCAACTCAGGAAGTTTCTGCAAAGAGTACTCAGATGACTCATAGGATCAAAAGAACAGCTGGAATCCGAATCTCAGGGCTTCTGCCCTGCCAGTCTCTCTTTTGTTGTCTATGTTCATCTCTTCAAGTCCCTGAAAGGCTTTATTCTGTGGTGAAGAGGAAGGCTCACAGTAGCTTTGGATGGGCATAATCAGTCTACCAAGCCTAGTGAAAAGCAGTTCTTTGAGAGTCTGTATAGCATTCCCTGGGAAGAACTATAATTGGCTGTGGTTGGTCCACACAGCCCCGCCTTCATGTCGCCATGGGGATAGGGCAACATGATTGACAGCCTAATCAGAACCACATACAATAGAGAAGGGATGGTTCTCCAAAGGAAAGGATGTTAGGTAGACACAAACCCCATATGTCCACTGTGTCTGGCCAGATTGGGCTTGCTTACATAACACATTTGCAGTAAAAATTGATTATTTTAAAATTATGTCATATGGAAAGTTAGGATACAGATGTAGACAATATTATGTATACATTCTAGCTCAAAATATCTGTTAACAAATTATCCTGATCCCATTGGATAATCATATCTTATTTTCTTTTAGGCTCTCGAGGATTACTTACATAAATGTAATGAGCAAATTGATGATATTGTCACCTTGGTCCGTGGCAAATTATCCAAGCAGAATCGTGTTACTCTGGGCGCTCTTGTGGTACTTGATGTCCATGCTAGAGATGTCCTCACATCGCTTGTAAAAAAGAGAGTTAGTGATGATTCTGACTTTGAATGGTTAAGTCAGCTTAGGTACTATTGGCAAGTAAGTGATATCACATCTCATAGCTTTTTAATTTGTGCTTGCTTGTTCACATGGGAAATAGTATCAGTAATATAGAATTTTTTGCTGATGGCAAACTATACCAAACAAGCATTTTCCGGATTGAAGATTAAAGCAGCCGATAACTATATTATCTCTATCTATATCCATATGTATAGTTTTATATAAATACATATATGTGGACACACAAAAAATATTATTAGTAATTGTCAAATATTACTAATTTTAGATATATAGTTACCTGTCATTATAAGGAGCCCTGGTGATGCATCAGTTAAGTGCTCAGCTGCTAAGTGAAAGGTTGGTGGTTCAAACCCACCCAGTGACTCCTCAGGAGAAAAGACATGGTCATCTGCTCCTGTAAAGATTACAGTCTAGTTCTGCTCTGTCTTATGGGGTCACTGTGAGTCAAAAATTGACTCCACGGCACCTAACAACAATAGCAGTCATTATGCTTGTTAAAGCTGCAAAATGTTGGTACTAGTTGGGTAAAAATTTGTTTTTAGGTTCCCAGTGCATCTAAAGAATGTATAAATCAGACTGGTTTAGTCTAATTTAGTCATTAAAGTTTTCTCTTATTCAGTTGAAAGAGAAAGTGATCTGGAAGGGAAGTTTTTATCAGAGTATCTGAGTGGATGGTGACAGCAATCATGATTGGAATGGCAGGAGGAGCAGGAACAGTTCCTATGGTGGGCTGGGTTGAGCCTGGGCAGGGAGAGCTGAAGGCTACAGATACAGATTTTGGAAAATCTCATCATATGAACTTTTGTGAAAGGTTTGGGAGATGTGGGGTGGGAGGAGAGGAGAGGCAAGAACCAGTACCCTGGGAAACCATGTGAGGGTCACTGGGCGTGGTGGTTAAGAGCTCATACTGTGGAGTCATTGTTTCAAATGTCAGATCCTCCCCTGACCAGTAGTGTGACCTTGGGCAATTTACCTACCCTTTTTAAGCATCAGTTTCCTCATCTGCAAAATGGGGCTAATGATAGTACTCACTTTATAGTGGAAACAAAATGATTGAAAATATGGGAGAGATATGGAACACATACATTCTACTAAAATATCTCTCCACTAAAAATTGAAGCCAGTGACCTCAAGAACTTATCCAAGGAAAGTAGATATTTAATTCTTCTACTGAATCAAATGTCTAAAAGTGTGAATTGTGAAGATGTTGTCTAAATCACAGTTATCGTTGATTAAAGAGCTTTAGATTTCACATTATTTTAAATTTTATGTTTAACTTCAGTTTATCTGATTCATCCTAGGAAAATAATTTAGAAACAAAGATGATCAATGCTGGTTTACGATATGGATATGAATATCTGGGTAATTCCCCCAGGCTGGTTATTACTCCACTCACTGATAGATGTTACAGGTAAACCCATTAATTTAAAAATCTATTGGAAATACCTTTCACTCACCGCTAGAACATGGATTTCTTAAAAAGTACCTAATTATCTTCCACACTGTAAATTTATCCAGTGTTGTTTTCCTAGACCCTTAATTCTCTTCTCAACTTTATATTCAGTTTCTCTTTCTCTGCTGGCTTATTCTTTGCAGATGTGAAGCTCTATTATCAAGTATCTTACCTACTTAAAAAAAAAGAAAGCCCTTTATTTCTGTCTCCTTCTGGCTGCTTCATTAGTATTATTCTTTTCTTTTTATTCAGAGTTCTCTGAAGTGTAGACTATGTTCCTTGCCTCGTCTTTCAGATATTACATTGACCCTGAATACTGCAATCTGGTTTCTGTCCCTATTGCTCAACTTAAACTGCTTTTTCCATAATCAAAAGAAATATTTAAGTGTTATATTACTCCAGTTCACTATTGTGTTTGACACTGCCCATCTCCCCTTTCTTCTTAAAACTCTGATTCTTCCTTTTGGATCCTTTTATGTCATTCTACTCTTTCCCCACAAACATTGAATTTTCTAGAGTTCTGTTTTCATATGATGTTTGGTCTCACTTGTCATGCTTTCCATTATTAAATTGGTTTCAATTTATTAAATGATAGGTTAGCTAGATATAGAACTTCAGGTTAATGATAATTTTCCCTCAGCCCTTCAAAGATATTATTCTTCTGACATGTTTTGCTACTGATGAGAAGTCTGTTATTCTAAGTATCATTCTATTGTAGGTAATTTTGTTTTCTTTGTTGTAGCTTCTAATATTTTCTTTTTATTGTTGATACTCACTATAATGTAACTGGATGTGAATTAGTTTTTATTAATTTTACTTGGGACTTCTTCAGTTCATGTCTTTCTTCAATTTTGGAAAATTCTCAGGTATTGTTTTGTTTTTTAGATTTTGCCTCTTTTCTGTGTTTCTTAATTTCTTTTATGTTCTATCTCTGTATATCTCTGGGTGACTTCTTCAAATTTATATTTGCCTTCTAGTACATAATTCTCTGTTCCCTTATGTCTGATATGTTATTTAAGCTGGTCACTGAGTTTTTAAAGTTCAGTGATTATATTTTTTATTACTGGAATTTCAAGTTGTCTCTTTTACTAAATTGACTGTAGATGGATTGAATTGTGTCCCCTGGAAATATGTGTTGGAATCTTAACCCCTATACATATAGATATAATCCCATTTGGGAATAGAGTTTTTCTCTGTTATGTTAATGAGGCCATATCAGTGTACAGTGTGTCTTAAACCAATCAACTTTTGAGATATAAAAGGAGCAGATTAGTCACAGAAACAACGAAGATAGATGGGGGAAGACAGATTCCACACCACATGAAGATTGCCAAGGAACCAAGGAAAAGAAGCTGAAAAGAAACAAGGACCTTCCCCCAGAGCTGATAGAGAGAGAGCTTTCCCCTAAAGCCAGTGCCCTGAATTTGGACTTCTAGCCTCATAACTGTGAGAAAATAAATTTCTGTTCATTAAAGCTATCCACTTGTGGTATTTCTGTTATAGCCACCCTAAGAAACTAAGATAGACTACTTCTTTTTCCTCACAAGTTTCTGGTATCTGTTGCTTTTTATTTAAATCTCAAAGAGGACAGGGTAACATGTATGCGTCCATCTACTTTTACCATTGCAAGTCCAACTCTTTCCTTCAGAATCTCTCCCTCTTTCTTTATCTTTTCCCTCCCCGCTGTTTATTTTTGTTCTACAATCCATGATTTTTAAATGTGAGCTCATTTTACTAGGGTTGTTTTCCCATCTGGTCTTGTATACTATCTGTTGTGGAGGTGTCCCTATGGAACAGTTGCAGACTTATCTTTGAGAAGGGCTTTAGGGGGTGTCTCTGGTTCAGGACAAAATTATAATGTTAATTTCCCAGCTTGGGCTCATGTGTTGAATGGAAATTTGGATCCCAAACCCATGATAATGTAGCCTTTTTATCAGGCCTTGTATGAAGGGTAAACTTCCTTGTCTCTTCCATAGTTGATTCTTCATCTGTTTTCAATACGTTGCTAGAATAATTTTATTTCCTACTTAGAGTTGGGAGCTCTGGTGGTGTAGTGGTTAAGTGCTCAGCTGCTAACCAAAAGGTCGGCAGTTCAAATCTACCAGCCGCTGTTTGGAAATCCTATGGGGCAGTTCTACTCTGTCCTATAGGGTTGCTATGAGTCAACAACAACAGCAACAACAACAACTTAAAGTTAAGGCAGTCCTTTAAGGCTTATAGGTTTACATAGGTGGCTCCATCCAAGCTCCCACTTTGCCCAGTTCTGAGAATTCATTTTCTAGTTTTATTATTTATTATTTTGTTTGTTGTAGTTTAAATGAAGTTTACATTTCAAATTAGTCTCCCATATAAAAATTTATACATACATTGTTAGGTGACCCTCATTGCTCTCCCCATAATGTGACAGCACACCCTGCCTTTCCACTCCTGATTCCCCATGTCCATTCAACCAGCTTCTAACCCTCTCTGCCTTCCCATCTCACCTCCAGACAGAAGCTGCCCGTTTAGTCTCTTACACCTACTTGAACTAAGAGGCACACTCCTCACGAGTATAACTTTTTTACGTCCCACAGTCCAGTCCAATCCCTTTCTGAAGAGTTGGCCTCGGAAATTGTTTTAGCTCCAGGCTGATAGAGAATCCAGTGGCCATGCTTTCCGGGGATCCTCCAGTCTCAGTAAGACCATTAAGTCTGGTCTTCTTACTACAATTTGAGTTCTGCATCCCACTTTTCTCCTGTTCCATCCAAGACTCTCTGTTGTGTTCCCTTGTCAGGGCGGTCATTGCTGGTAGCCGGGCACCATCTAGTTCTTCTGGTCTCAGGCTGATGAAGTCTCTGATTTACGTGGCCCTTTCTGTCTCTTGGCCTAATACTTTCCTTGTGTCTTTGGTGTTCTTCGTTCTGCTTTACTCCAGGTGGATGGAACCAATTGATGCATCTTAGATGGCTGCTTGCAAGCTTTTAAGACCCCAGATGCCACACACCAAAGTAGGATGCAGAACATTTTCTTAATAAGCTTTCTTATGCCGGTTGACCTAGATTTCCCCTGAAATCATGGTCCCCAGACCCCTACCCCTGTTACTCTGTCCCTCAAAGTGTTTGATTGTATTCAGGAAACTTCTTAGCTTTGGTTTAGTCCAGTTGTGCTGACTTCCCCTGTAGTATGTGCTGCCCTTTCCTTTACCTAAGATAATTCTTATCTACTATCTAATTAGTAAATAACCCTCACACTCCCTCCCCACCCTCATAACCATCAAAGAACGTTTTCTTCTGTGTTTAAACCTTTTCTTGAGTTCTTATAATAGTGGTCTTATACAATATTTGTCCTTCTGTGACTGACTAAATTCACTGAGCATAATGCCCTCCAGATTCCTCCTTGTTATAAGATGTTTCACGGCTTCATCCTTGTTCTTTATTGTTGCATAGTATTCCATTGTGTGGATATACCATGATTTGTTTATCTCTTCATCCGTTGATGGGCACCTAGGTTGTTTCCATCTTTTTGCTACTGTGAACAGTGCTTCAATGAACATGGGTGTGCATATATCTGTTTGTGTGACAGCTCTTATTTCTCTAGGATATATTCCAAGGAGCGGGATAGCTGGATCGTATGGTACTTCTATTTCTAGCTTTTTAAGGAAGCACCAAATCGATTTCCAAAGTGGTTGTACCATTTTACATTCCCATCAACAGTGTATAAGTGTTCCAGTCTCTCTACAACCTCTCCGCATTTATTATTTTGTGTTTTTTGGATTAATGCTAGCCTTGTTGGGGTGAGATGATATCTCATTGTAGTTTTGATCTGTGTTTCTCTAATGGCTAATGATCGTGAGCATTTCTTCATGTGTCTGTTAGTTGCCTGAATATCTTCTTTGGCGAAGTGCCGGTTCATATCCTTTGCCCATTTTTTAATTATTTGTCTTTTTGTTGTTGAGGCTTTACAGTATCTTGTAGATTTTAGAGATTAGATGCTGATCTGATTTGTCATAGCCAAAATTTTTTTCCCAGTCTGTAGGTTGTCTTTTTACTCTTTTAGTGAAGTCTTTTGATGAGCATAAGTGATTTTTAGGAGCTCCCAGTTATCTAGTCTCTCTTCTGTGCTTCTGCATTGTTACTTATGGTTTGTATTTTGTTTATGCCATGTATTAGGGCCCCTAGTGTGGTCCCTATTTTTTCTTCCATGATCTTTATCATTGTTGATTTTATATTTAAGTCTTTGCCCCATTTTGAGTTAGTTTTTTTGCATGGTGTGAGGTATGGGTCTTGTTTGAGTATTTTGCAGATGGATACCCAGTTATGCCAGCACCATTTGTTGAAGAGACTGTCTTTTCCCCACTTAATGGATGTGGGCCTTTGTCAAATATCAACTGCTCATAGGTGGATGAATTCATGTCTGGATACTCAATTCTGTTCCATTGGTCTATGTATCTGTTGTTGTACCAGTACCAGGCTGTTTTGACTACTGTGGTGGTATAATAGGTTCTAAAATCAGGTAGTGTGAGGCCTCCCACTTTGTTCTTCTTCTTGAGTCATGCTTTACTCATCTGGGGCCTCTTCCCTTTCCATATGAAGTTGGTGATATGTTTCTCCATCTCATTAAAAAATGCCATTGGAATTTGGATCGGGATTACATTGTATCTGTAGTAGATCACTTTGGGTAGAATTGACATTTTCACAATGTTGAGTCTTCTTATCCATGAGCAAAGTACGTTTTTCCACTTATGCAAGTCTCTTTTGGTTTCTTGCAGTAGTGTCTTGTAGTTTTCATTGTATAGGTCTTTTACATCTCTGGTTAGATTGATTCCTAAGTATTTTATCTTCTTCGGGGCTATTATAAATGGTATTGATTTGGTGATTTCCTTTTCGAAGTTCTTTTTGTTGGTGTAAAGGAATCCAACTGATTTTTATATGTTTATCTTGTATCCCGAAACTTTGCTGATATCTTCTATTAGTTCCAGTAATTTTCTTCTGGAGTCTTTGGGGTTTTCTGTGTATAACATCATATCATCTGCAAATAGAGATGCTTTGACTTCTTCCCTACCAATCTGGATGCCTTTATTTCTTTTTCTACCCTAATTGCTCTGGCTAGGACCTCCAGCACAATGTTGAATAAGAGCGGTGATAAAGGGCATCCTTGTCTGATTCTCATTCTCAAGGGGAATGCTTTCAAAGTCTCTCCCTTTAGGATGATATTGGCTGTTGGCTTTGTATAAATGCCCTTAATTATATTGAGGAATTTCCTTTCCATTCCTATTTTTTTGAGAATTTTTATTATGAAAGGGTGTTGGACTTCGTCAAATGCCTTTTCTGTGTTGAATGATAAGATCATGTGGTTTTTGTCTTTTGTTTTATGTATGTGATGAATTACATTGATAGTTTTTCTAATGTTGAACCATCCCTGCATAGCTGGTATAAATCCCACTAGATCATGGTGAATTATTTTTTTGATATGTTACTGAATTCTATTGACTATTGAGGATTTTTGCATCAATCTTCATGAGGAATATTGGTCTGTAATTTTCTTTTTTTGTGGTGTCTTTACCTGGTTTGGGTATCAGCATTATGCTGGCTTCATAGAATGAGTTTGGGAGTATTCACGCCTTTTCTATGCTCTGAAATACCTTTAGTAGTAGTGATGTTAACTTTCTCTGAAAGTTTGGTAGAATTCTCCAGTGAAGCCATCCAGGCCAGGGCTTTTTTTTGTTGGGAGTTTTTTAATTACCTTTTCAATCTTTTCTTTTGTTATTGGTTTATTTAGTTGTTCTCCCTCTGTTTGTGTTAGTTTAGGTAGGTAGTGAGTTTCTAGAAATTTGTCCATTTCCTCTATGTTTTCAAATTTTTTAGAGTACAGTTTTTCATAGTAT
>NW_004443992.1:3113766-3139235 GCF_000243295.1 Trichechus manatus latirostris | reverse complement strand
GATGACTTTTCATTTATCCCTAACCACTCTTAAAATTCTCTCTTTATCTTTGGTTTTGGCAAGTTTGATTATAATATGTCTTGGTGACTTTCTTTTGAGATCTACCTTATGTGGGGTTTGATGAGCATCTTGGATAGATGTCTTATCATCTTTCACAATATCAGGGAAGTTTTCTGCCAACAAATCTTCAACAATTCTCTCTGTATTTTCTATTATCCCTCCTGTTCTGGTACTCCAATCACTTGTAGATTATTCGTCTTGATAGAATCCCACATAATTCATAGGGTTTCTTCATTTTTTTAAATCCTTTTATCTGGTTTTTCCTCACATAAGTTGGTGTCATGTGCTTTATCTTCAGTCTCACTAATTCTGACTTCCATTGCCTCAGTTCTGCTCCTGTGACTTTCTATTGAGTTCTCTAATTCTGACATTTTATTGTTAATCTTCTGGATTTCTGATTGCTGTCTCTCTATGGATTCTTACAGCCTATTAAATTTGTCATTATGATCTTCTCTAATCTTTTTAATTTCCTCTGTTGTGTGTTCTGCATGTTGATGAATTTCCTTCCTAATATCTTGAAGAGTTCTGTATATTAATCTTTTGTATTCTGCCTCCAGTAATTCCAAGAAGTTTTCCTCCTCTGGAAAATTTCTAGATTCTTTATTTTGGGAGCTTGCTGAAGCCATCATGGACTGCCTCTTTATGTGATTTGATTTTGACTGTTGTCTCCGAGCCATCAGTAAGTTATTATTTGTTTCATGTTTGCTTACCATGTCCTAGCTTCTTGTTTTGTTTTGATATGCCCAAATAGGCTGATCATATGAGCTAGTTTGATTATTGGCACCTTTGAAGCTCTAATGTCCTGTCACCAGGTGGTTAGATCTATTACTATGTGTGTGAGCTCAGGCGTCCACCCACTCCCCCTGTATGGATTCAGTTCAGGTGCCCAGGTAGATAGCCACCAAGTGTGTGGTGTTGACTCTCACCTACAGTCCTAGACATGGATGGGTGATTAGTGTAGGCAAATGCATCTTGCTGCAGCAGAGGGACACAGTCAGAGCAAGGAATGGGGCTGACAGCCGCCCCCTAGTGTCCAAAAAGATGTATTCCTGTTCCGTAGAGCACGTAGGTGGGTGGGTTTTGCAGCTGCGTTATGAGCACCCAATGCTGTTGGCTGTAAGGACTGGGGGGCACCTCTTATTCATGGGCCCCTATCGCAGATGGCTAGGTGGCATGGGTGGAGCCACCAGTCCTCAGGCCCCTGATGTGGGTAGGTAAAGACCCTGCTGAATGGCAGAGCACTGTCAAATGTCACGAACCTGCCACTTAACAACTGAAACAGTTGAAATTAGACTTCAGGTATATACCCTGTTGTACTGTGGTAATGAGGGCCTATGCTGTTCAAATGGTCCCACACAAGTCTATGCAGGGGAAAAGGCACTCAAAGTCCATGGATCCCTTATGCCTGTGCCTAGGCAAAGGAGCTGTGCCTACCCTGAATTCCTGGCTTAGGGAAGCCAGCAGGTTTTTTTTTCCCCATTTGTTGATTTGTTCACTCTCTAAGGCGGGGAGAATGGCTCAGGGTGTGTGACGGATCCTACTTCTAGCCCAGGGGACTTGGCAATTGCTAAAGCTGGTCTGGGACCCAGTGCTAGAGCAGGGAGTGGGGAGGTAAATGGGAGGGAAGTTTTTCCCTAAGGAGGGTGTTTTCGATACACGTGGTAGGCCGGACGCAATTATTTATCTTCCACCAGCTGAGGGCTGCTTCTCACTGGTTCTGGGTGGCCGAGTAGACTCTCTGGTGCTGGGTCTCTCCCGGTGCGGAATATGCTTCCCGAGCACGGCTGCTTGCCTTGCTCACCACTCACCCCTGAGCTTATCAGGCCTGAAGGGCTCAGGCTCTTGCTGGCTCAGGTTTGGCAACTCCTCACTGCTTCTGAACCGTCTCTCCTTCCCCCTGCCACTCAGTCCTGTTCCTCAACTTTGCCTTTGATGTTCGGGGCTCCTAAATTGTCATATATAATCGATTCACTTGTTTTTTTGGGGTCTTTGTTGTAAGATGTTCCACGGGAAGCATCTGACTACTCTGCCATCTTGGCCCTGCCTCCCTCATTTTCTAGTTTTGATGTGGGCATAAATACACTTGTGTTTATATCTAGATCTTAAAACAATATTAACCTCTGTAACTTTAGCACCTAATTATTTCTCCAGCTTTGAGTTCCATTTTTATTGGTGATTCCCCTTTCCATCTATCAAAAATGTCCAGGTACTCTAAAAGTTATTATTTGTTTTATTTTATGTAGCATTTGTATACCATTGCAATATTAGGACTGGGTTGTTTAGGGTCAGCCCACATCTCCAAATTGACTGGAAGTCTGCACTGAATTTCAAAAGTGAATTTGTTGTGATTGTCATAGAAATAGCTATTCTAAGTAAATATAATAACAGATGAATTAATGCACTATCAAAGATTTTCTGAGGTGGTGGTGAAGAAAAAAGTAGTTAAAGAAGACCCGTTGCTGTTGAGTCAATTCCGACTCATAGCGACCCTATAGAACAGAGTAGAACTGCCCCATAGGGTTTCCAAGAAGTGGCTGGTGGATTTGAACTGCTGAGCTTTTGATTAGTAGCTGAGCTCTTAACCACTGTGCTACCAGGGCTCCAGTTAAAGACCTGTTGCCGTCGAATTGATTCTGACTCATAGTGACCCTATAGGACAGAATAGAACTGCTCCATGGGGTTTCCAAGCAGCGCCTGGTGGATTCGAACTTCCGACCTTTTGGTTAGCAGCCATAGTTCTCAACCACTATGCCACCAGGGTTTATATTAAAGAAGAGGTAGCAAATTTCATTCTGTTTCAACTTTCTCTCTTTTTGTGTGTGTGTATAGAAAAAAACTACATTATTTTACAAAGATTGTTTATTTCTTATATTTCAGAACATTATTTGGAGCGCTTCACCTGCACCTTGGAGGAGCGCCTGAAGGTCCAGCTGGCACTGGGAAGACTGAAACTACCAAAGACTTAGCAAAAGCTGTCGCCAAACAATGTGTTGTTTTCAACTGCTCTGATGGATTGGATTATCTGGCTTTAGGAAAATTCTTTAAGGTTTGAATTAACTCCTCATATCTCTACAATAGAATAACTGATCGGAGAGGAAAGTTATTTATAGATGAGACGTAATTGACTACAAGTAAAATACTTAATGTAGCTTATCTACAGGTAAAAATTAAAGTGCTATGTCAGTAATTCTCAAGGTGAGTGGGGTTGTATCGAAACCTTTTTGGGGGAGGAGTTTTACCTATCCCTCCGGTTGTCAGTCCCTGCTATTGTGGATCACTCTTACTGATAGGAATAGTGGTGTCCCTTAAATGCATTGGGGCAGATAAAATTTGAGAGCTAGTACATCATGTAAAGACTGTAGAAATCTAAAGACTTATTTAACCTGTAAATCTTGTTATTAATAAGTTATTATAATTCAGTAATTTACTTTTTTAGATAAATTCTAATTAACAATTTTTTTGTGTAACCTTGAAATCCCTGTTTGTTTAATTGTTTTTGTTTTTATGAGTCAGAACTTCTGGTTATTTTAGCACCTTGTTGCTACAGCTTATTATTCTTTAAAATATTAGGTGGTACATTTGAACACAAAATAATCCATTTTGGATTATGGGTTTTTTAAATTTGATTGTATGGTTTTCTATAACTTTAAAGTGCATTTTAAAGATTCTGTAATCTTTAGATATCCAAATTTTCTTCAGAAAAAAGCACTATTAAAAACAAAAAAAGAGTATACAGACCACATCCTGTAGAGTAGGCTGTTCCAGACTGAAACATGGAGTGGTCATTTTATAACAGATTTTGGGTTAACAAAGACTATAATGCTGAAACATTCAGAATAAATTAAAAACAAAAAACAGTCAAACTAATGAAAACAATATCAAGAAAACATTTGGATAACCACTTAACATTTTAGTTCACCTTCTTTAATACACAACCTTGTTGTAATGATGATTTAAGATTCTAAATATAATTTGAATAGCCATATATTCTGAAATGTTTAAAGAAACGTGAGGTGTATATTACTCGATTTTTGAATCTATATAATGACATTCTTAATTCTTTTATTTAGTTTCAAGTGCTTACATGTTACATTTACCTTATCGATAAGTCTTTATTAATTATGTAGATAATTTGAGTTAGGATTCTGTTAAACAACGAGGGATACAAAATTTAAAAAGGCATGGTTTGTGCTGTCAAGAATCTCACAATCTGTGTAACTCTTTGCATATGTGACTTCCAAGCATTCTGTTGCCTGTAATTTTGGATCCTTTTATTATAGCATGCTTTAGAGATAAAAGTCATAGATTCTTCTCTAAATAATGAAAATATACTGTGGTTTGATTTGCATGGAGTTCCTGTTCAATCCAGTGTAGTTCATTAGAATGAACTGTGTACAAATCTGAGCTCAGCCACTATTAGCTGTGTGGCTTTGGGTTATTCGGGTTAATTACTTAAGAGTTTGCATGATGTAGTCTTAGTTTCCTTGCATAAAGATATATACAAAGTAGTCACTGAAACACACACACAAAAGACACACAGACACATCTATAAAATATATGTTCAGTAAATATTTGTTGAGTTGTTTGATTTTTTTAAAAAGTAAATCTGAATTTGGACTGAGCTACTTATGCTTTATTTTCCTTTCTCCTTATGATCAGATGGTGCATATTTGTGCGGTAGCTATGAATTAGGATTGCAAACTTGGTCCTTAAACTATATTAGTTGGCTTTTAAGGACATCAGACCATGTGACAGTCTCGTTGGCAACAGACGTAATTTTAATTATAGGATTATTACAACCCATTCTATAGAGTGCACATGGAAAAAGCAAGTAAAATGAACTTGTAAATTAAGAAAGGCTTTGAAATTACAGGTGTACATGCCAAAAGATATATAGAAAATAAAAATAACAATTGAAACATTTTTCAGTTGCTAAAACCCTTTATTCATGTGGAATAATGAATTGGTAATGAAAAAATAAGCTGTCTTTAAAGATAAGGTGAATAAGCAATTTCCTTGAAAGGATATTAAATCCTTGAAAAGATCAGGTGGAAATGCAACATTTCATTGCAATATTCAATCAGATAAAATTGAAAAATTTCATTACTCTTTTCTCCCAGGGACTGTTATCTTGTGGAGCCTGGGCTTGCTTTGATGAGTTTAATAGAATTGATTTGGAAGTCCTTTCTGTGGTTGCTCAACAAATTCTTACTATCCAAAGAGGTAATGAACTAGTCTGTCTTTGCATTATGTGAAAATAGGAGAAATATGGCAGGTAATGAATGACACAAGTCACATTTATATGTGGTATTGCCAAGTCATTTCTTTGTCGATTACCCACAGGTATCAATGCAGGTTCTGACATACTAGTGTTTGAAGGAACTGAACTAAAACTTGACCCCACGTGCGCTGTCTTTATAACAATGAACCCTGGGTATGCTGGGCGATCAGAACTGCCAGATAATCTGAAGGTATGGAATGGTTAATTATAGCATCTGTTTCCTTTCCATAATTTAAATGTTAGTACATAAAAAGAAAGAACATACTATCCTTGAATTTTATGCACAATATTTGCTTTCAGACATAATATTTTAGAAAATTGTTATAGAAAAAAAGTTTAAAGCTTTGAGTACCTTTACAAAATAAATACGCACACAAGATGCAGTTTCCAAAATGTATATTTTAAAAATAGTGCTAATTATAGAAAATTTTAAATACAGAAAAATACTCAAAAGGTCCCCATTCTACTGCTTACTATTATTATTTCCCCAAAATTTTAAATGCTTCTTTTACAATGTTAAACAATTGTGTATTCTGGGTTTCTTTTTTTTGAAGTTAATATTATACCATGAGGATTTCCCATCTTTATAAACAATCCTAAGCATTTCAAGTATATCTGGAAATACCTAACAATTCTGAAAACATGTCTTAGCCTGAAATGAAAATGGCTTTATTATCACCACCTAAAGTTTTAAGAGCTGGACTATATTTTTAAATGAGCAAAACTCATGAAATTTTCCCATTGATGTATGTAAGAGTCTGCTTCAGAGTTATTTACTCCTAAAATAGAAGCCTACTGGAACCTAGAGAATGTTGTTATCAGTCTTCAGAGTCATTCTTGAAGTCTATATCTTCACCCGGTGATTCAGCTAGTCCCAAAGCCTGGGAGTGTTGTTTCACAAAAAGTCTTCCAGTTCCTACTGCTTATAAGTCCCACAGCCACAGCTCGGCTCCCTCATTTTCTCTTATGTGTCTTGTTGCAACAAGCCATTGTCACCAATCTCTTCCCCACTGAAATGCACTATAATGAATTCCTTACTACAATGCTACCAGTGTTACTGTATATCGAAAGTAATCTAATCATATAATTTCCAAACTTAGAAAACTGCTGAGTTCCTTTTTGCCTACCAAATAAAGTTCAAATTTCAGAGCATGATCCATGAGCCTTAGGACTCAAGTCTTTTTTGTCCTGCCCTTTCTCTACATCTTTCTCTCACACTGCACCTCATTAGCCCTGAACATTTTATACCTTTGCAAAATGCTGTTTTTGCTCTCTCTTGTGTGTTCTTTAAACCACCTTTTTTTCTGCCTGACTCATCCTTTAACCTCTATAGTTCATGATACCTTCTGGATGAAGCCCCTGGGCCTGGCAGAGGTTTATAGCTGAATCTTTCTGTCATGCACATGTCCATGGATTCTTCAGGGGCCCCTCTGCTGGGTCTCCTTGCCTATCACTCCTGAGACTTGAGTAATAGTTTCTGTTTCTCCAGTTGCCACTCCTTCCTCTCTGCCTGGACCTCTGGTGGTCCACTCCATATAGACTCGCACTGTTGGGGAGCGCTCACTCTGCTAGGGGGTTATCTTGAGCAGGACTTGGCTCTCTCATTCACTGTTGTGCGTATTACATGCAGCCTTTGTCCCTATTGGCCTCATCGGGAATGAACGCCACATTGATCCTCCTGCTCAGGTCACTGGAACTTTCTTAGACATGAGTTAGGCAGTAATCCATATCCCTCCAAATGTGCAAATACCTACCAAGCTCTCACTGAACTTGGGGGCAGGGAGTAGGAATGTGGGGACTCACAGCATAACAACAGCTCTCTTCAAACAGATAAAATCTGTTCACAAATTCTTCCTCCTTCCTTCCTTTCAAATATGTTATGATCTACAATTAGATGAGAAGGCTCAAGAATTGTGTCTTTATTTCCTTGGTAAATTCTGCATATTGGGCAGGTCAAACTCATTTTGGTAGTGGGTATGTATCATACCAGGAAAGAAGTCCCATTTTGACATCCTGTTGCACCTAGGTTAAACCTGCATAGTAGAGCAATTACTTAAACACATCTCCACTGTAGAGAAGCTATGCTTTAAGGAGAAATGATTCCGAAGAATCAATACTAAATAATTGTTACAGAATAATTAAATGTGAAAAGCTATGGCAAAATAGACATTCTAGATATCCTAATGTCACAAAGCCAATAACATACCTGTTACATACCTGTCCAGAGACTATATAGCATGAAAGCCCTAGTAGTATTAACTCTACAGCAACTAACTAACAGTATAGAGGAAAAAAGCAAAGTAGGTCCTGAATCCTCCATTTCATTCAACTAAAACCTAACTCATTCCTAAATAGGTTGCAATATTTAGGACTCTATATCCAGTCCCTTAGAAAGGAATGGTAAGAAGTTATAGCTTGAATTTATTTTTATTACACCCATATGCAGTCCTTTGGAAGCATGTTTCAGGAAGTACAAATAGTTCCTTATATACCACCCTTCTTTCACCAGAAGCAGTAGAGCAATTATTCTTAATCATTCATTTCTGCTGAGATGAACATGAAGGGTAATGGTCACACTGATTTCGTGTGTACTGGAATTTATTCAATTCTTGGCGTGTTACCTGGATCTATAGTCCCTTTTTCTCACGCTGGAGAAAGTATTTCATTGATTAAACTAGAATCTGATTTAATTTAAAAATTAACTAAATTATTATATTATCCAAATTTCCTGCCATTAGTAACAAATTATTTCTGACACACCTAAAATTGGACTGTCACATATCAGCATGTTTGCAAACCACTGGATTAGAACATCCACCACCAGAACAGCTTAGGTCTAAAGAAGTAGTAATGTTAAATCTTTGGTGGAAGACTCCAAATAAATGGAATATCACAATAGCCTCCTGAAACGTCTTTATCTCACTGTTTTTGTTCCCCTGGCCACTAACTTGTCTGTTTCCAGGAGTTCCACAGCCATATTGCTAATAGTTCTGAGAGAATGTGAAGAGGAGTTCTTGAAATACCTGGGGTGTTTAGAGGGAACCTACAGCACACAGTACTAGATGCTGTCTCCAAACTGTACTATTGTAGAAAGCTGTACTATTGTAGAAAGGCTGTATCACCCCAACCTAACCACTGACTGACTGACTGATTTGTTCGTTCAATCATTCTCCCTTTTATTCATTCAAAAAATAGTAGCTGAGAACCTACCCTTAAAGAGGTACCGTCCATATAGTAATTCTCTTGTATTCTTTTTTCCTGAAGTATGTAGAACACTTGCTTAAGCCTCCTCTCTTCCAACTTGTTTGCTCATGCTGTTTTTTAAAAACATTTTATTCTTTTTTTAATGGGAACCTTGTTGATAAAATAGCAGTAATAAGGCCTCCAGCTAGTAATTAACATAATATCAGAAGGATCTTGCTTGATGCAAATCTTTTCTTTGTTCTTAACTTGGAAGACTCATAACAGATCACTTAAGCATGATGTTCATATTTTCTATCTGCCTTCTGTTTTGGGTAATTCAGCTAATTCCCAGAGGTCTTTGTAAACTACCTGAATATGATTGCCATTCTCTCTAGGGATTTCTTTATTTCTAGAATATTATTATTTTCCTTCTTATAATCAATACAAGAAAGTCATATTTTAATACATGAGCCATTGAAGTCAGTCCTGACCCATACTAATATTCTATACCCAAATTTTCTAGTTTACTTCTTTAAAATCTACTGAATTTTCTATTTTTTTACCATCACATGAGGTATATTTGCCCCACAGTATTGAAAATACCATAAGAAAAGAACCATCTTTACAATCTGGAAAATTGATGGGCTTTTTTTTTAGTTATGTCTATTTTCTATTTATTATTTTATTGTACTTTATTAATATTTTTTATTGTGAAGGTTTATAGTGCAAATCAGTTTCTCCTTAAACAATAATACACATATTGTTTTGTGACATTCGTTGCCAACCCTGCAATGTGTCAACACACTCCCCTTCTCAACCTCAGCTTCCCCATTTCCATTCATCCAGCTTTCCTGTCCCTTCCTGCCTTCTCGTCTTTGCTTTTGGGCTGATGTGCCCATTTAGTCTCCTATACATGGTTGAACTATGTGTGTTATTGTTGTTTTATAGGCCTGTCTAATCTTTGGCTGAAGGGTGAACATTAGGAATGACTTCAGCACTGAGTTAAAAGGGTGTCCAGGGGCCATACTCTTGGGGTTTCTCCAGTCTCCGTCAGACCAGTAAGTCTGGTCTTTTTTTGTGAGTTTGAATTTTGTTTTACATTATTCTCCTGCTCTGTCTGGGACCCTCTGTTGTGATCCCTGTCAGAGCAGTCAGTGGTGGTAGCTGGGTACCATCTAGTTGTGCTGGACTCAGTCAGTGGAGGCTGTGGTAGTTGTGTTCCATTAGTCCTTTGGACTAATCTTTCCCTTGTGTCTTTGGTTTTCTTCATTCTCCCTTGCTCCAGACAGGGTGGGATAAGTTGACATATCTTAGATGGCTGCTCACAAGCTTTTAAGACCCCAGGTGCTACTTATCAAAGTAGGATGTAGAACATTTTCTTTATAAACTATGTTAGTCTAGTTGAGCTAGATGTCTTCCGAGACCATGGTCCCCAACCCTCAGCCCAGTAATTTGGTCCCTCAGGAAGTTTGGATTTGTCTCTGAAGCTTCTATGACTTTGCCTTGGTCAAGTTGTGCTCACTTCTCTGGTGTTGTGTACCGTCTTACCCTTAACCAAAGTTACCACTTATTTATTGTCTAGTTAGTGTTTTTGTCTCCTCACTCTTCCCCTCCCTCATCACCACCAGAGATTGTTTCTTTCGGTGTGTAAACCTTTTCAGGAGTTTTTATAATATAATACTGTCTCCTACAGTATTTGTCCTTTTGTGATCGACTTATTTCACTCAGCATAATGCCCTCCAGATTCATCCATGTTGTGAGACGTTTCAAAGATTCATCATTGTTCTTTATTGTTGTGTAGTATGCCATTGTGTGTATCTACTATAGTTTATTTATCCAATCATCTGTTGATGGGCACTTAGGTTGTTTCCATCTTTTGCTGTTGTGAATAATGCTGTAATGAATATGAGTGTGCATATGTCTATTTGTGTGATAACTCTTTATTTCTCTAGGATATATTCCTGGGAGTGAGATTGCTGTATCATAGGGTATTTCTATTTCTAGCCTTTTAAGGAAGCGCCATATAGTTTTCCAAAATGGTTGTACCATTTTGCATTCCCCCCAGCAGTGCATAAGAGTTCCAATCCCCCTACCGCCTCTCCAGCATTTGTTATTTTCTGTTTTTTTGATTTGTGCCAGTAATGTTGGGGTGAGTTGGTATCTCATTGTAGTTTTGATTTACATTTCTCTGATGGCTAGTGATTAGGAACATTTCTTCATTTGTCTGTTAGCCGCCTGAATGTCTTCTTTGGTGAACTGTCTTCTCATATCCTTTGCCCATTTTTTTAATTGGATTATTTGTCTTTTTGTTGGTAGAGGTGTTGGATTCTCCTATAGATTTTAGAGATTAGACCTTTGTCAGCTGTGTTATAGCCAAAAATTTTTTCCCGGTCTGTGGGTTCTCTTTTTACTGTTTTGGTGAAGTCTTTTGATGAGCATAAGTGTTTATATTTTAAAAGTTCCCAGTTATCTAGCTTGTCTTCTGGTGTTTGTGTATTATTAGTTATGGTTTGTATCCTGTTTATGCCATATATTAGAGCCCCTAGCACTGACCCTCTTTTTTTCTTCCATGATCTTTATAGTTTTGGATGAAAATTGATATATTTCTGATGATTGCCCATAACTTATTTTTCATTTTTCTTTCCTTTACTATGCTTGTTGAAAGACTGACATAGTGACTACACAGTCAAAGGTTAAGAATATCTCAAAATGTATCATTTAACATAACCTTGTTATTAAGGGTTACCTGATTAGCCAAAATTATACAATCTGAAAGGGAGCAACACTTGAAATTCAGTCTCCTAACACACTTCCTCACCAGCCCCAGTTAAGAAGCCTGGCTTGTAGGCATTCTAGCAGACTGAGTTTCTTTTCCCTGTATCATGTTGCCTCTTATGAAGAATATGAAGTAACTGATACTTAACCCTGTGATGAATTAATAATTCACCAAAGATCTAAGTGTGATAGAAATTTGAAGGTGTTCTTAAACCATGATTTAAGGAAAAAACTTATACAAAAATTTAATGATACATTTGTTATATATCAACAACAGAAAGCCAATTTTTCCTTTTAGCTCAATGTTTTGAACATTGTAATTTAATATTTTTGCAGAAAAGCTTTAAAGTTGTAACATGTTAACAAATAAAGGACAGAGTTATCTTTCAGATGGTCTTTTTAAAAGCACCTTTTCTGTGTGACAATAGGCTCTCTTCCGGACAGTAGCAATGATGGTGCCTGACTATGCCATGATTGCCGAGATAGTCCTGTACTCCTGTGGGTTTGTTACTGCTCGACCACTGTCGGTAAAAATCGTGGCTACGTATCGCTTGTGTTCAGAGCAGTTGTCATCTCAACATCACTATGATTATGGAATGAGAGCTGTGAAGTCAGTGCTTACCGCTGCTGGGAATCTAAAGGTAACGAACTCAAGTGTTTCTTATACCTGAATTTTCCATTTGTAAATCCCAGGACTAAGTGTCTTCACAAACCAAGTAACTGATTGATTTCAACACTGACTGAAAAAAAAAATCAATAATTGCATGAAAAAAATAATTGATTATTTTGCACATGTAAAGAAGGAAATTTATGTTGATTTGAAAAAACAGACATGTTATTCTTAGTGATTTGAGTTCTGTTCTGTAATTTTGAATATATGAAACTAGGTACTGTGAAAGAATAAAATTTCTTGCTGCAGAGAAACATTTTAAGGACTTTCAGTCTACGGGTACATGTATAGCTTTAAAGGAAATAATATATGGTTAATAAATATATTCAGAAGACCCTATATATTGTCACTTAATCTAACTGTACAATGACAACAAACTGTTGACTAACAGTAATAGATTTGCAGTAATAATGTTTGAACTTTAAAATGGTGTTAATCATAACCATTTTTTAAAAAAAATAAAACCACTACCATTGATTGGATTCTGACTCATAGTGACCCTATAGGACATGGTAGAACTGCCCCAGAGGGTTTCCGAGTTTGTAATCTTTATGGAAGCAGACTGTAACATCTTTCTCCCACAGAGCAGTTGGTGGGTTCAAACCTTTTAGTTAGCAGCCAAGTACTTTAACCACTGTGCCACCAGGGCTCGTTTATCATAACCATATAGATGAAAAACCCAAATACTTTTAGACTTGATTAACTTTTAATTGGAATTATTTTGTGGAATCATGAAATATAACTGTACATTACTTAGTTATTTTTGAAAGAAAGATAAGCTTATAGTTAACATCAAAATGTACCAGAGTGTGAACTTGTAAAATTTTCATGCTTATGATTTGTAAAAGATATATTCTAAAACATATCCTACATGATTAAGAACAATGGCATGCATTTTTATCTTCTCTAATAATGTTATCAAGAATTCTGATATATAGTGATGATATTCTGTTTCACATTAGCCTAACATAACTTCAAGTCATTGCTTTTTTCAGTAAACAAAAGCAAGTAGACACAACAATTTGTATTAACCTGGCATGTCAGGATTATACTGTGGTCAGATAATGGAAAAGATAATGCATTGTCCTAGTGTATGTCATCACTGAAATCTTGGCTATGAAATTGATCTATTAGAGTTTATGCAGCAAATGAATCCTGCAAATGAACCCTATCATTCTTTGTCAAAAGCTAATTTAGAATTGTTGACCGTTTTGGCCTGTATATTTTGAAATTTGTTTCTTTTATATCAAAAAACAATTTAGACGTCTGCTTTAAAATAATAGCCTCTCAAATAATAAAACATACTTCTGACAAGTCACAATTTAGGTGGTTAGCAGATGAGGAGGACTAGCTTTGGCAGTGGGAGCTTTGGAGATTCAGAGATGGTCGAACTTGACTGTCAGGCATCACTGGCCTTGTAAGGTTAAGCCGGTCAAACAGGAACATGGAATTTATTAGGCAGAAAGACTCTAGAGAAAAGGAAGAAGGTTCTGGAAAATTAAATGCATGTCATAGGAAACAAAACTTTGGAGTAAGATGTTGAGTAAAGTATTAAAGTTGAGGGAAATAATTCTGACTTCAGATTTATGTTATTTATGTGAACCCTGTTATGGGGCAGCTCTACTCTGTCCTACAGGGTTGCTATGAGTCAGAATCAACTTGACAGCAGTGGCTTTTTTGGTTAGATTATGGATATGTGCAACAAGTTTATAGTTCAGTCACATTTTTAGTAAATCTTAGGTATACCACAGGTGCTTTGGAATTTAATACAATTTTCTTAAAGCACCCCTACTTAACTTACCTAGCATGTTAACCAGCACTCTCCAGTCTCTCTGTAGAACCTGCTGATGTAACACACCCAACCTGCTGAACTCCCACCCAGCAGGCATGGTGCTGCTTTACCCTCTCATTTCGACTTCTGTCACTTGAGCTGTATTCCTTACCCAGAGTCAGCTTATTTGTTCCCAAACCTTTTTGAAGTCAGTTGGACATGTTACTATTAACATGTCATTTAATTAAATTTGGTGTAAACTGATGATATATAGGTGTGAAAATAAGAAGAGTTTTGTTTCTATGTAAACTAAGTTCATTATTTTAGAAAGATTCAGTAAAGGTGAAATGCTAAAATACTGAATTTGAATTAGGTGTGGATGAGACCAATGTGAAAGACTGAAAAAATTTAGAAGGCTGCTACACTTAGAATGTCTTACAAGTATCCTTTAAGAGCGTTTTCCGCTTAAAAAAAAAAGAACAGAATAAAACTGGACAGAGTAAATGGTACATTTATTGATGTAGTTTTTGCAAGAAAAACTGTGTGTAACTCTACAGTCAGAGAAAAGGCTTTGACTTCAAAATATTGGCAAATGAGTAAGCATTTATATGTTTTAAATTTAAATGCATCATTTAAAAAATGATTACATTTTTATCATTTATTTTTTGTTGTTGAGAATGTAGACAGCAGAACATACACCAGTTCAACAGTTTTTGCATGTACAACTCAGTGGCATTAATTACATTCTTGAAGTTGTGCAGTCACCCTTACCCTCCTTTTCTGAATTGTTCCTCCCTCATTAACATAAAATCACTGCCCCCTAAATTTTCTGTCTAATCTTTTGAGTTGCTGTTGTCAGTTTGATCCCATATAGATAGTTCTTAAAAGAGCACAATGCTGAAAGTAGACATTCTTTACTAATTAAGCTAACCTATTGTTTGATTTTAAGAAGACTTCAGAGGATATTTTTGGTATAAGGTTTAAAGATTATCTTAGGGCAGTAGTTTCAGAGGTTCATCCATCTTCCACAACTCCAGAAAGTCTAGATTCCATGAGCATTTGAAATTCTGTTCTGCATTTTCTCCCTTTTGATCAGTATTCTTCTATAGAATCTTTGACTAAAACGTTTAGTAATGGTAGCCAGGTACCATCCAGTTCTGGTCTCGTGGCAGAGGAAGCAGCCTTTGTTTGCCATGAGACCAGAAGATTACTCACTTCTATGATTGTTTTCAATTAGCCAATCCACTACTGATCTTGAGTACAGAGGACAAGCAAGCTTCTACCCAATATATAGGCAATAACAACTCCCAAACTATATTGAATACACGGCTAAACTTCTGTGTGTAGTGCGTCTGTGAATGGTTAGTTCAACGTCAGTTTTTATAATAAACTAGTAGAAAATTCAGCAAGTGTAAATGTCAGTTTCTAAAATTAATAACATTCCAAGAAAATGAAAAGAAATAAGAGTGACATTTTTTGCATTCAAGTTGCCTGTGGGGCCTGAGTGTGTGTGTGTACGTGTGTGTGTGCATACATGTGTGTGCAGGGGGGTACGCTTAGCAGATGCAAACATGATCATGAGTATATTTTCTTTTAGCTGAAATACCCAAATGAAAATGAAGAAATTTTGCTGCTTAGGTCTATTATTGATGTAAATCTCCCAAAATTTTTGTCCCATGATTTACCACTCTTTGAGGTAAGAACATTTATTTATTGCTACACTGTATCAAAACTTTTATAATAATGTATTTATGAAACGTCCAAGTTTTCAAAGCTCCATATGAGAAACTTCCACTGTATAAAACAATGACATGATACAGAGAAACATAGATCATTCCATGTTTTATTTGACGTGTGTTTAAATAGCTTTTTTGCTTTGGGTGACTTCTAACAACTTGGAGTTTTTAATAGTAATTTTTTTAACCTCATAATGCACACACAAAAGTTACAAAATATGTTTGCTTTTATTCCATCAGAATGTAGGCTCTGGGAAGGAATGTAATTTGTCTAACACACTAATGATTCCCTAGAACAGAACAGATGTGGTGTTTGCTGAATTAATGATTGAAGAAATAAAAGAAATAAGCTCAATTTCTTTCAATGAATATGATGGCTTTTATGGAATTGTTTTTCAGGATAAGTTAAGATAAGAATTAAGCTTAATAAGATTCAGTATTAGAGTAATACTATTTGAGAGGAAGTGTTAGAATAATGACTAAAACTTCCATAATATTATTTGTTGCCATTCTCTTCTACTTCTCCATCTCAGGTAGAAGAAATCAAGAGGGCAGTGAGCTTCTGCCAATGTTAGATGTTGCACTAACTTGTGCTAACATGGAGTACAGGTAGCTTTCATTGTGTAAAGACGGAAAATATATGGCTGTCATGGGGAAGTGGAGAAGTGACGCTTCCCCTGTAGTGCTCAGTGTTATAAGCTATCCCTAGGAACCAGGTTTCATCATTCTGAAAGGGGCTTTCCCTGGTATTCCTTAATGCAAATCAACAAGGAAAGGGTTCACATTTTTTTACTAAAGTTTGTCCTCAATTGCCTTGGTAGTAGTGCACTGTATAGATTTTCCAGGAGTAAATCTGTCTTTATTCTCAGAAAGTGGAAATCTACCCTAGTAGATGTGTTCTTGTGCAGTTGTGTATTCATT
Source organism: Trichechus manatus latirostris (assembly GCF_000243295.1). NCBI lineage: Eukaryota > Metazoa > Chordata > Mammalia > Sirenia > Trichechidae > Trichechus > Trichechus manatus. The sequence continues at coordinate 3,122,838 of NW_004443992.1, read as the reverse complement.
CAGTGAACATTTACTGAGCAGTGTCTTAGTTACCTAGTGCTACTGTAACACAAATACCACAAGTGGTTGGCATTAAAGAATAGAAGTTAATTCTCTCACAGTTCTGGAGGCTAAAAGTCCAATCAGGGTCTCAGCCTTGCCTGTTCCTTCTGTGAGCCTCTCTCCCAGTGTCTGGTGTCTGCCAGTAATCCTTGGCATTCCTTTGCTTGTAGATAATCCTCATGCCTCCTGTCTCTTTCCCTATGTGTGTGTGCCTGTGTCTGTTCTGGTCTTTTTATAACTCAGAAGTGGTGTCACCTCAGCTGATTGATTACATTACATTACAGTACATGAGAGAAATTTTATCATGTTTGTGTGTGTGTGTGTGTGTGTGTATATATATATATATTTATATAACCCCCCAAATCATCTATTATCAGGGAATTACTTCTGATTTGTTTCCTGGGGTGAAATTACCTAAGCCAGATTACAATGATTTGCTGGCAGCTATCAAAGACAATTGTGACTCCATGAATTTGCAGTTGACCAAATTCTTTTCTGAGAAGATTCTTCAAATATATGAAATGATGATTGTGCGGCATGGTTTTATGATTGTTGGAGAACCATTTGGAGGAAAGACCTGTGCATATCGTGTCTTAGCTGGAGCACTAAATGATATATGTGAAAAGGTAAGTCAACACTATTACTATTATTAATGCATTAGTGTATTTATAACTAGTTGTATGCAGGAAAGAATATAAGACCATATTGTGTGCTATTGAGTCGATTTCAACTGTATTATTCAAAATTCTTATTCACATATCACATTGTTTTGGCTTACTTTGATATCCTAAAGTCAGGGGGCTGTTTAAATTCAACTAATATTGTGTTTCTGTCTACCTCTCCTTGTATTTCTAATAGGTTTTGCTTCATATATTTCAATTTTTATAGCCTATATAGGGTTTATAATTATTATATCTTCGTTGTGGAGGCTACCCTTCAACCAGTACAAAATTATTTACTTGTTTGCCTTGGATTCACTGTATAATTTCAATATTGCATCCCCTACTTTTTTCCTGTGTATATATTTGTCCATGTCTTTATTTGTAACTTCGGTTGTCATTGTCATTTACCTTTTTTTCCACTATGTATTATTTGATGTTTATTTGAAAATTAAATACTTCACATATTTTCAAGTACTGAATCATTCCAGAATTCTTATTGAAAACAAACACCTTGATACGCTTCATTCCATTTTTTATTCCCACAGAAAACCTTTCTCCTTATTTGCCACTTTTTTCCTATTTTATTTTTTCCTGAGGGCTGTTTCAGCTTCATCTGTAGTCTTGCCCTCTTTTGCCTAAGCCCTGGGATCTCTATATTTGTTTCATGTGTGTGGAGGTGATCACTTCCTTAAATTCAGTAATTTGCTGCCCAATTTGATCTATCATTTTCCTTTTATAGAGAACAAATAGTTTGACTCTTATTTTCTCTAGTTAATGGTCTTTGTCTTTTCATGGGAGAATTTAAACTCATTTATATTTATCATCATACAAACAGATATGCTTCTTATTTCTGTCATCTATGTCTTCTGCTTTTCCATTTCTATGCTGCTGTTTCCTTTCTTTTCCCTTTCCTTCTCTTCCTTTTCCTTATCTTCCTTTTATCTCCCTTCTCTTCCTTTTCTTTCTCTCCCTCTCCCCCTTTCTTTCTCTGTCTTCCTGCCTTGCCTTCCTGTCATCCTGTGATTCTTCATTTTTTTGTTTGTGTTTCGGTTTTTTGATTGTAAGACAAACAAGTCTTTAAAAGAACCAAAGAAGGTGCCACTCAAAGATTAATAAAGATGAAGATATGAACATGTGCTTTTGTCCTGTTTTAAAGTCCAAAAGGGTTTGTTACCTGGAAATTCTAATAATGACACTGTAACAAGATAAAAGGGACAGGCTTCCTTAGCCAGTGCATGCAAGCTGTAGCTTTAGACTAGTCTTGCTGCCTTTGGGGTAAAACCTTTCTTTGGTGGCAACAACTTTATCCTGGTTAAGAGGCTGATAGAACTTTGCAATACTTCTGAATTTAGGAAGATACATTGTTATTCCCTTCCTGGGCACAGAGAAGAAAGCAATATACAGTATTATTATGCCCATATCATTTCTTCAGTTTGCTAGCTTGTTTCTTAAGCTCTGGGAATGGGGAGAATGGAAGGCAGTGTTGGAAGGAATTCAATTTATTGTATATAAAAATAAGTGATTTTTTTTTCTTTCAGGGGCTAATGGAAGAAAACAAAGTTCAGATTACTGTTTTAAATCCTAAGTCTATCACCATGGGTCAACTATATGGACAGTTTGATTTAGTATCCCACGAATGGTCTGATGGGATCCTTGCTGTCAGTTTTAGAGCGTTTGCTTCTTCAACCGTAAGTACTAACATTTTTGCATGCATTCTAAAAAACATTATATTTCCTTCTGACTAACTTCTGATTTTTTTCAGTTCAGTCACTTGAATGATTTATATTTATAAAGATATTTATTTAAAACACCTTACTGGACAGTCTACTGGTGTTTCTGTGAAGAACATTGCCAACACCAATAAAGATGCCAAAGACCATGTTAACAAGCACCTTTGCTTTGGAGGTGTACAGACGAAGGGCAGGAGGAATATGATGATATTTATTATATCACTGTGGAAGTGTTAATGTTGTATCGATTTTCATGTCTTATACTACCATAGACAGTTCAATTTGAGAGAGATGTGTGTAGGTCAAATGTACACAATGTTACATAGAATCAGATAAACCAAAAGGAAATTCTGTTTTCCTCAGCAATTGTATTTGTTTTACTTATATTAGTTTAACCTATATTACATATTTAGATACATTGAAAAAGATTAACCTTTAAGGAAAGGTGTTATATTTATGTCATGTTTATGCATAGATAACCTTCTTGAGGGACAGTATATACATCTATACTTTATCCAGAGGTTGCCTTACATTTTCATGGTGAAATTAATTTTTAGGAGCTGTATTTTTTAATTTTGAAATATTATTATTGAACTGTTTCCTACATTATTCCTATTACATATTTGCTTTTTTATTCACTATATACATAAACTAGTCTCCAGATAGAAAGTGGTTAATTTTTGATGGACCAGTAGATGCAGTATGGATTGAGAATATGAACACTGTCCTGGATGACAACAAAAAGCTATGTCTGATGAGTGGGGAGATTATTCAAATGTCACCTCAGATGAATCTCATTTTTGAACCAATGGATTTAGAAGTTGCTTCTCCTGCCACGGTAAGTTGCCAATTTGGACATCTTATAAATTGTAAAATGTTATAAGTGTGTTTATTTACTTAGAAACTTTGACTTCAAATGATAATTAGTAGAATTTCCTTTACTAGTGATTCTTAGAGAACTGATACATCTGTTGATATATTGACAACTTTAAGAGTCAGAAATGTTTTTCACTTTGACTGTGACCATTTGGTAGATCATACACACAAATTTAGAACATAATATTATATTAAAAGTAGGCTCTTTTATTTCCCAAGAGTTTTCTGAAGGTTTTAAGCAGCAGATGTACCAAGTCATATTTTTTTCATAAGCCTTGATGGTAAACAATTACAGGCATACCTCGGAGATATTGCAAGTTCAGTTCCAGACCACTGCAATAAAGCAAATATCACAATAAGTGGTCACACAAACTTTTTTGGTTTCCCAGTGCATATGAAAGTTACGTTCACACTATATTGTAGCCTGTTAGGTGTGCAATAGTATGTCTAAAATAATGTACATACCTTAATTAAAAAATACTTTATTGATAAAAAAATACTAACCATCATCTGAGCCTTTAGCGGATTATGATCTTTTTGCTAGTGGAGGGTCTTGTCTTGATGTTGATGGCTGCTGACTAATCAGGGCGGTGCTTGCTGAAGGTTTGGGTGGCTATGGCAATTTCTTAAAATAAGATAACAATGAAGTTTGTTGCATCCATTGACTCTTCCTTTCAGGGAAGATTTCTCTGTAGCATGCGATGTTATTTGATAGCATTTTACCCATAGTACAACTTCTTTCAGAATTGAAGTCTATCCTCTCAAGCCTTGCTGCTGCTATATCAACTAAGTTTATGTAATATTCTAAATCCTTCCTTGTCATTTCAACAATGTTCACAGCATCTTCACCAGAAGTAGATTCCATCTCAAGAAACCACTTTCTTGGCTCATCCGTGAAAGTTTTATCATGAGATTGTAGCAATTCAGTCACATGTTCAGGCTCCACTTCTAATTATAGTTCTCTTGCTGTTTCCACTACATTTGCAATTACTTCCTCCACTGAAGTCTTGAACTCCTCAAAGTCATCCTTGAGGGTTGGAATCAGCTTCTTCCAAGCTCCTTTTATTGTTGATATTTTTGCCTCCTCCCGTGAATCACGAATGTTCTTAATGGCATCTAGAATGGTGAATCCTTTCCAGAAGGTTTACTTTGCCCAGATCCATCAGAGGAATCACTGTCTATGGCAGCTATAGCCTTAGGAAATGTATTTCTTAAACAATAAGACTTGAAAGTTGAAATTACTCCTTGATTCATGGGCTACAGAATGGGTGTTGGACATGAAAACAACATTAATCTCCTTGTACATCTCCATCAGAGCTTTTGGGTGACCAGGTACATTGTCAATGAGCAGTAATATTATAAAGGAATCTTTTTTTCTGAGCAGTAGGTCTCAACAGTGGACTTAAAATATTCAGTAAACCATGTTGTAAACAGATGTGCTGTCATCCAGGCTTTATTCTTCCATTTATAGAGCACAGACAGAGTAGATTTAGCATAATTCGTAAGGGCCCTAGGATTTTCCGAACGGTAAATGAGCACTGGCTTCAACTTAGAGTCACCAGCTGCATTAGCCTGTCCTTTGAACCTTTGAAGGCAAGAATTGACTTCTCCTCTCTAGCTATGAAAGTCCTAGATGGCATCTTCTTCCAATAGAAGGTTGTTTCGTGTACATTGAAAATCTGTTGTTTAGTGTAGCCACCTTCATCAGTTATCTTAACTAGATCTTCTGGATCACTTGCTGCAGCTTCTACATCAGCACTTGCTGCTTCATCTTGCACTTTGATGTTATGAAACGACTTCTTTCCTTAAACCTCATGAACCAACCTCTGCTAGCTTCAAACTTTTCTTCTGCAGCTTCCTCACCTCTCTCAGCCTTCATAAAACTGAAGAGAGTTAAGGCCTTTTTCTGGATTAGGCTTTGGCTTACGGGAATGTTGTAGCTGGTTTGATCTTCTATCCAGACCACTAAAACTTTCTCCATATCAGCAATAAGGCTGTTTCACTTTCTTATCATTCGTGTGTTAACTAGAGTAGCACTTTTAATTTCCTTTGCATTCACAGCTTGACTAACTGTTTGGTGCAAGAGGTCTTGCTTTTGGCCTGTCTCGGCTTTTGACATGCCTTCCTTACTAAGCTTAATCATTTCTAGCTTTTGATTTAAAGTGAGAGACGTGCGTCTCTTCCTTTCACTTGAACACTTAGAGGTCATCATGGGGTTATTAATTAGCCTAATTTCAGTATTGTTGTGTCTCAGGGAATAGGGAGACGCAAGGAGAGGGAAAGAGATGGGAGAATGGCTGGTCGGTGGAGCAGTCAGAACACACACAACATTTATCAATTAAGTTGTTTGTCATCTTGTATTGCCGTGGTTTGTGACGCCCCAAAACAGTTACAATAATAACATCAAAGATCACTGATCGCAGATCACCATAACAGATATAATAATAATGAAAAAGTTTGAAATATTGGGAGAATTACCAAAATGTGACACAGAGACGCAAAGTGAGCACATACTGTTGGAAAAATGGTGCCAATAGACTTGTTCGATGCAGGGTTGCCACAAACCTTCAATTTGTAAAGAATACAATATCTATGAAGTACAATAAAACAAGGTATGCCTGTACTGTTTTTCCAGGTGTCCAGATGTGGTATGATTTATATGGAGCCCCACATGTTAGGCTGGAGACCGCTAATGTTGTCTTGGATAAATCTCTTACCTGCTGTGGTCAATGCTCTTCAGAAGGAATTTATAGTAGGCTTATTTGACAGAATGGTCCCTGTTTCTGTTGAATTTATTAGAAAGCACACAAAGGTAAGAGGAATAAGAATTTTATGATTTAAAAAATGAATGGAAGAATTCAAATTAACCAAATATATCAATTTTAATATACATGTTTATTTTCAGCTACCAGATATTAAAATTCTTAACTCGTTTGATTAAAACTTTTTGTCTGATGGAAGTAAATAGATTTTAATTTATATAATTTTTCTCCAAAAGCTAATTTAAATGTAACATTTTAGGATTTGAAAAAATGCTATAGGTGCTCATCTTTTTCTCTGAATAAAATATCTCAAGGCCCACATACCTATGTCTGGATGAAAATACCCCAAAATGTTATTTCTTGTTTCTGATTAGTTGTTGGATTATAATGTCCATTTTTATGCTTTTCTTCCTTTTCGAAATTTCCTAAAATAAATATATATTTCTATAATCAGTAAACAAATAATTTTTGAATAGTCTCATTTTTGGCATCTAAAGAACTGAATGGTGAATAATAGAAGAGGAACATATATCACTGCTTTAGGTATATTAAATGAGGAAAGCACTGTATTTAACATGAGTATGTCTCATTGTGAAGGGGTTACTGTAGATAGCTAAAATACTGGGATTCAGGGAGGGAAGCCTTGCTGGTAGAAGGACAAGAGAGAGCCTAAAGTGGGGAAATCCATTTTTCTTTCTTTCAATTCAAGACCCCTGGGGGTAGGGCTGGGGGATCAGTAGAAGGGAGAGAAGTGATGACATGAATGGAAATCTTCTGCGTCTGAGAGTTGATGGAACTCCACTGAGGCTCTTAAACCTTCCCCAGATGGAAATCATGCTGAATTTCTGCTTGGGAGAATGTTGTTCAGTGGTCTCTTAGAGTGACTTTGGCTCTGGGACAAATCTAGGAAATACAATTGATATTTCTCCTGTTATTAGATATATAGTAGAAGAGCTTGAGACAGAAGTTTGGCTCAAGGTAGAGATTTGGAAATTGGCCTTTACAGCCATGTTAGTGTAGATTATTCAGAGGAAAAAAAAGAGAGCAAAGGCCAGAATCCCAGAGTGCACCAGCATTTTGGACAAGAGAGGGGGAGGAGAGGAGTATATCTTAAGAAGGAGAAAGAAAAAGGTGCTGTCTAGTTGATTCCAACTCAGGGTGATCCCCACATGGGTCAGAGTAGAACTGCGCTCCATAGGGTGTTCAGTGGCTGATTTTTCAGAAGCAGATCTCCAGGCCTTTTTTCTGAGGTATCTCTGAGTAGACTCAAACCTCCAACCTTTGGTTATCAGCTGAACATGTTAACAATTTGTACCACCCTTTAAGAGGGAAGTAGTATTATCAGAAACTACTAAGAAGTCAGGTCAAAGGAGGTAAGGACTGAGATATATGTCCCTCAGATTGGCAGTTGAAAAGATCATGGGGGAACCTTGGCATAAGCACTTTTAGGGGAGAGACAAGGGCATTTCCTAGCAGTTGGTGGAGGAAGATGAGAGAAATTGACGAGACAGTGGGTGTAGACTGATCTTCCAAGAAAGTATATTGTAGATATGAAATAATTATGTTATACAAACAATTAACCAAAATGAATTGAGGGTTATCATAGAAAAAGCTACGTTTTTTGTTTTTGTTTGTTTTTTGCATTGTCAGAAAATGTAGGTATTCCAATAAATGAATTTGCCCCTATAACTGGAATTTTATTCTTTTAATAGCAAAACAGAAAACAAAACATTTTTAATACAAGCTTTTCTAAAATGTACTATGTTCTTTTGTTCTCTTGAAGAAATTAAAAACACCTGTTATTTATTATGTAGTGATAAGTAACTGTCTTATGTGTAGTAAAAAGTATTTATATTTTAGTGTTAAACATCAGTAAGAAATTCAGCTGTCATTTCTGCCTGCTTTTACTGGGATTGTGACTCAGTTTGAAGTTAGCTGCTTCTGATCTTCTAAGAGCCAGTTTCAGAGAATTGGTTTTTGCATATTAACCATGAAGCAATACAACCCTAAAGGTTGAAGGAGAGCAGGCGGGAAGATAATGAATGTTCATTGAGACCTTGCTCTATGATACAGAGTTCTAGGAGCTATACATGTTATTTTATTTACTTTGTAAGGTATCAGAGGAAACTCCAAAAAGCAAAGTGCGTGACTTTTACAGCACTCCAGCAATGTTTCTGTGTGCCTTGAGACTTGGCACTGTATTTCATGAGGGTACATTTACTAAGTAGTGCTGTAGCTTTTAGTATGTTCAAAGCTGCATTTTTATTTATGAAGCATTTTAAATAAGCAAATTAATTTTATTCTCTGAAAGATTTTTTTTTTTTTTAGTGTTTTGGTTTACAAAATTAGTATAACCCAGAATCTATGTCTTTGTGTGATTAAATTAACCAAACATGTAGTGGTAAGGTTTTAAAAAAATTTGGGGCCCAATATAAAAGAGCGGTTAAAGAGCATGGATTACGTAGATGTGATATGCACTGCTTCCATGTTCTAGGCAAGGAAATTATCGTATGCCTCAGTTTTCCCACCTATAAAACTAGAATTATAATAATAATACATTTTCATATATGCTATGACTGTTAGAATTAAATGAGTTCAATAAATATTAGCTGATGCTATTTTAATGAGTGCCTAATTTAAAGTAATTTGTATTATAGACTTTTCTTTCTGATTTTTCAGGAATTATCTCCTACTACAGATACAAACTTAGTACGATCCTTAATGAACCTAATAGACTGTTTTATGGATGATTTTGCTGATGAAGGCAAAGTAAGAGATAGAAATGATCGAGAAACTTACTCTTTACTTGAGGTAAGGTCCATTGCCCTTTGTGTCTTGCAATAAGACAGGCATCCACATACAATTTTTTCCAAAGCTTCCTAATTAATGAACCTAAAATTAGAGCCTGGGCAATGGGTTGTAGCTGAACAGTGAGAAAAAAGCTAGACCCAACATACCAGGTACTGATGGGGAAGCTCAATTTTTTCTTCCCTTTCTCAT
>NW_004443992.1:3096382-3113666 GCF_000243295.1 Trichechus manatus latirostris | reverse complement strand
AGTTCTATAATAAGGAGCCCAGGTGGTGCAATGGTTAAGTGATCAACTGCTAACCGAAAGGTTGATTGTTTAAACCCACCAGTGACTCTGTGGGAGAAAAGACCTGACAGTCTGCTCCCATAAACATTATAGCCCCAATGGGGCAGTACTGTTCTGTCATATAGGGTCTGTATGAGTTGGAATTGACTTGCACACACCATCAACAACATGCTATATAATATATAACTTTATTATAATATATTAATATAGAATTGATGTAATTGCTGTTAATACATTTGAGCCCTGGTGGCACAGTGGTTAAGAGCTCGGCTGCTAACCAAAAGGTAGGCAATTCAAATCCACCAGCCGCTCCTTGGAAACCCTATGGGGCAGTCTTATTCTGTGCCATAGGGTCACTATGAGTCTGAACCAACTCGACGGCACCTAACTACAACAACAACAGCATTAATATGCTGATACTAATATGAGTAATATATATTTATATTGAGAAAATCAAGAAAATACATAATCTATAAACAGATTTTTTAAATAACAATGAAAATAGCAACAGAGCTTAAATATTCTTTAATAAAAAAGTTACTACTAATGGTATTACTACCTATGTAATCAGTGTGTAGAGCTTTCATTTTATGAAATGATTTAATTTTTTTATTTAGTTTTAAATGGTTGCCAGAGAGAAACACTCTGTGAGTAAACTAGGAATAGGTGACAAGGTCAAAGTAGAGTCTAGGACTTGTATAAGCATAGTCAGGATTCTTTTAGCTTTGGCATTAAAAAAGAGATTTGATTTTAAAACAAGCAAACACGTTTTCTCGTCTAGTGGTGGGTCTTACCATTTACACTGTTCCTTCTTGCCTGAGTCTGGTAAGAAGAAAACTAGTATCTTTTGCTTGGAGGAATGTAGTTCTAATTATGAAATCATCTCTGCATTGCAGGTATTTGTTTTGTTTTGTTTTCAGGCGTGTTGATGCTGCTTATAAAGATTATAATGGATTGAAATTTAATAAGATTCTTCAAGAACTAATGGAAGGTCCAATTGCAGATATAACTCGGAATAGGTTTAAATTACTGAGTGATGTTGAACAAGTACCTTCCAAGGCACTAACTGTCCCATTTCCTGAGAAAGCAAATAAAAGAAAATAATCTGTTCTACTTTCAAATAAAATGTATCAAAATCTGTTTCATTACAGCATGTATATTATGGGTTGATTATTTACCTACTAAAGTATGCCTTTATAGCTTAGTGAAAAGTTATCTCAATGTTGTTTTTAACGTCGGGCTCCTGCTGTAAATTTACAATATCAAGTGATTTACCTAATTGTTCTAAGATTTTCACCGTGGCTAGCATTTATGCTTTGCATTGTATTATCTTCTCTGACATTAAGATTTTATAAGATGCAATTTGAGGGGGGAAAAAAAACAACCAAATACCTAATTTTACAAAATCCTGCGATAATCAAATGTTTGTTGTATGTTAGCTTATATATTTCCTTTCCAATAAAATAATCTATCAGATCTGATTTAAGCTTCAAGGATAAAGTTATTCTTTAATTGCACTTCATCTCTTTCTCATCTCTCCGTTGCAGGGCATCTTTTTGTTTTCACTGATCTGGTCCGTAGGGGCTTCTTGTAAAGATGATGATCGGTTGAAATTTAATAAGATTCTTCGAGAACTAATGGAAGGTCCAATTACAGATATAACTCGAAATAGGTTTAAATTATTGAGTGGTGCTGAACAACTGCCCTGCAAGGCACTAACTGTCCCATTTCCTGAGAAAGGAACAATTTATGACTATCAATTTGTCAGTGAGGTAAGAGTTCTGAAGGAAGAATGGTAGCTGCCAGCCTGGCAGGGTCCCTTCTGAGACTCACACAGCATGTCATGGCTCTGGGCCACCTTCTTCATCACTGTTTACCTTAAGAGACAGCCTGGAATAGGGGAAAGTGCACTGATGTGGAAGAGACACAGCTGGATTTGAGTCCTAGTAAAGCTACTTTCTTGTTGTGTAACCTTGGACAAGTTATTTAATCTCTCTGAACCTCAGTTTTCTTATTGACAGAATGTAATAATAATAATACCTCATAGGGCAATCATAGTCAGTAAATAAAATTATGCATTAACATGTCTAGCTCAGCAGCAGGCTCATAAAGTTCAAAGATGCCCCTTGGAGATTCGTGATACACATTAGTATATTATGGACTATAAGAAGTCCTATAGGGAAGCAGCTGGTTTAATGTTAATTCAGCATTTCCCAGACTGATTAGATGTTTGTTTGCATGTTTGTTTTTGTGTAACAGCTCCCACAAGTATTGTACTGTGGAGAGAGTTTAGGAATATATATTGTTTAAATATATACAGATTTAAGTAAAATTGCGATCACATCATATCCCTAATGGGTAGTTTTATCTTTTTCTTTTTCATTTAATAAAGAGGACACCTTTCTATTTCACTAATTTTCTTTGATGAACTTATTTTTTAAAGCCTTCCTATATTCTATATGGATGGATCATGATCTAGTCAAACAGTTTCCTACTCTTGGACATTTGGGCTATTTTTGTTGTTCTTAGTTTTTTACTTTTGTAAGTATTGCTTTGGTTGATATCCTTGTCTACAAGTCATTGTGTACATATCTGATTATTTCCTTAAGATGTATTTCTAAAAAAGGAATACTGTATCAATTTTCTAATTTTCATGGCTCTTGAGGTGTATTACCAAGCCCACCTCAGAAGGGATTCTTCACCCTGCCCAACACAAGATACTATCTTTATATCTTTGCTAATTTTATTTTATCTTAAATTACTAATAATACCCTACATTTTCAGAACACTGCAAAATTTACTAAGCTTTTCTATAATTGTTTCTATTTTGTTTTCCTAACACCTCAGTGAAATAGGAACGATAGGATTATTTTGCAAATTTTACCGTTGAGGAAATTTAGATATAGAGGTGCTGAGTGATTTTGCCAGGATCACAGAATCTCTAAATGACTGTACATTTTGGGTTTTCTGATTCTTAATCCTTACTTTTCCATTTGTTCCAGAAATATTTTTTTGCAATACAATTTTCTGACTGATGTAAATTCTTCCACCCCCAAAAATCTACACTATATGTATGGCATTGTGTTAGAAGATAGAAAGTGAATAAAACACAGTGTTGCCATCAGTGAACTCACAGCCTCTTCAGAAGAGAGTCATGTAACATTCTAGGCCAAGGGAATATCATGCGTCAGGGGCCAGGAGTGTATTTGGGACCAGTAAGCCCATAAATAAGGTTGAGTAGTGGGAGACATGATGGCGTAAAGGAGGGTGGGTCTGAATTCTGATGGACTTCAAGTGCTCAAGAATTTGGATTTATTTTTGTAAGAATGGAGTAGGTGGCAGTGTTTTTATCAGGAGAAAATGTTAACATGGTCTTTTTTGAAAAATTTTTCATAAAAATGGTCATAGAAAATTAATATTTTAGTTTGCTATTGGATGCTAATTGGATACAAAGATACAGCATAATGGTAATTCATAATAATAACCTTAAATTAAGAAATCTTACCTGAAATGATAAGATGATGTTATAAATAGCTTATATAAGTCAAGCAATACACAACTGATATTCTAGGGAGAAAATAATTTTATATTGATTAACATTTATTGAATAAAATTCCTTGCTCTTTAATTTAACCCACTGATTAGTCCCATTTTCTTAGTATCATTAAAGAACCTAACATTTGACCAAAATAATTGATCTTTGGGTTGGAATAAGCAGTGGCATCAGAAGTATCACAGTATCACCATTTTTATTCGGTGATTAACTGATGCGGCTGCTAACCAAAAGGTTGGCAGTTCCAATCCACCAGTCACTCCTTGGAAACCCTGTGGGGCAGTTCTGCTGTGTCCTGTACGGTTGCTGTGGGTCAGAATCAACTCGACAGCAACAGGGTATGTGTAAAAGTCTAATTTCTTCTTAGCTTACACATGAAATTTGGCTTTAAACTCAGGGTGAAGTGTTTAAAAGTATAAAAACAAATACATAAATATCAGAACTTGTCAGTCTTAATCTCTTTTACAATCATATAGCAGTACAGAGTTTTAAAAGTATTTTATAATATTCATTATTTGACTGCTTTTTATAAACAGGGAATAGGAAGATGGGAACCATGGGTAAAGAAATTGGAAGATGCTCCTCCAATTCCTAAGGATATGATGTTTAATGAAATCATTGTACCAACTCTGGACACAATACAGTGCTCTGCATTAATGGAATTATTGACCACACATCAAAAACCTTTAATATTTGTAGGACCAACGGGAACTGGAAAGAGTGTTTATATTATTGTGAGTATTGTAAAAATCTACACAATAAAATGTGCATAATATTCATAAGAATGTTATTTTAAAACTCCCTGAAATAGTAGGCTGAAATAATTTTTTTTAAGTATTTTTATGTTTATACCAAGAAGAATTTTTTAGTAATTGCCTATTTATTTTAGAAAAATTGATTAAAGTTATGATGCCACTTTTTATATCATTAAATTATTGTCCCAGTTATTTAGATAGTTTAATAATAATATCTTTTTCAGGATGAAGAATTTAATATCCCTTGAAAGATGTGTTTTAGTTAATTATACTTGATATTTAATTTTATGAATTATTTAATTTCCAAAGGGTTACTATATAGTAATAACTTTGATTTTCATTAGTGATTTCTAGAATCATATCCATTGTTGTTGTTGTTATGTGCCGTTGAGTCTGTTCCGACTCATAGTGATCCTATAGGACAGAGAAGAACTGCCCCCGTAGGGTTTTCCAACGAGCAGCTGGTGGATTCAAACTGCTGACCTTTTGGTTAGCAGCTGAGTTCTTAACCATTGTGCCACCAGGGCACCTATGCATTATTAGTTAAGGTAATGTTAGCTACTGTAACGGATAAAAGCCCCAAATCTCAGTAGCTTTACACAGCCTGTGTTCCCTTAGTTTTGGGGTCATATTAGTCAGAGACTGGTGACTACCTCATGCTAGTTTCAGATTTCTAAAGACAAGCTTGCTGGAGCCGTAAGTAGCACTCAGCCTCTGGCATGGCAAATAAACACAAGTTTCTCCAGGGCCAATTAGTCGATGGGAAGTGGACTTGAACTCTCTTGGGGCTCCACTCTAGATGGCTACTCACTGCAGTAAGGGAATGCCACTGGTAAAAGATGTCAGTTTGACTTATGTGAGGTAGTAGTGCAGTATGGATGTCCTGTGGAGTATCTAAAGAAACTCCACATCAGCCAGCATTTGGAAGCCTGCCATGAAGAGCAGGCAAAACAGTGTTAGCCAAGATAGAACCAGGACTTTTGTCTCTCTTCCTCTGGCTTCACCCCCATCCTGGGAGAGGGAGAAAGAGCAAGAAGATCAGAGGGAAGGAGGTGATAGAGAGTGAAGCAGCTGTTGGAGGTCCTTCCCTCACTGCAGGTTGCCAGCTTATGTCAGTACCTGTTTGTAGTTCTTTATTAATTTTACATTTTAATTGAATACTTTAATCATTCTGGTATATAGTTTGGGTCTGTAGTTAAATAATTGTCTAGTATCATTTATTGAATAATCTTTCTTTCACAACAGATTGAAATGACACCTTAATCATAAACTAATGCTTGTATGTAGCAGATAATATCCAAGAGAGCAGGAGAGGAGAAGTTTTGACTAAGATTTTAAACTGAGCTGTTGATTTGGCTTGAATTTAAAGAAAATAATTGGAAGTGTGCAGAAAGCTAAGGAATTTACCTAAAATATCATTAAGAGCCAGGGAATGGAGACTTGACATGGTTAAGGGCAGTGGTTGCGGGGAGAGAAAAAGGTCTTTGTCATTTGTATCCCCATCCAGTTCTGCCCAGGCAAAAGCTTTTTCTTTTTTTTTTTTACGAAATTGGGAACATACTTTGAATTTTATTTTTTAACCTGTTTTTTCTTTTTTTTTTACTTAATTTATTCTAAATATTTTCCTATTCTTCTACAAGACAATTTTTAATGGCATTAGTCTCCTATAGTTGTATGATAACTAATTTGTGTCTAATTTTTCTAATGTTATGCTTTAAAAATAAGACTGAAATCAACATTTTTGTAGCTAAATCTTTATTCTTATCTCTGCTTATTTTCTTAGAATGAATTCCTAGATTCCTGGAAGTGGAATTGTTGATTTTTGATAATATTTGTTAAGTTATTCAGAAAGATTATAGTAATTCACCTTCTGCTAGCACTTTATGATAGTCCCATTTGTAGCTCTTTATTGCTGTTATATTTTCATTTAATCCATCTAGAATTTATTTTGAGTCCCTAGGTGGTGCAAATGATTAATGCACTTAGCTGCTAAACAAATGATTGGAGGCTCAAGTTCGCCAAGAGTCATTTTGGAAGAAAGATCTAGCACTTCTAAAAAAGCAGCCATTGAAAACTCTATGGAGCACAGTTCTACTCTGGCACACCTGGGGTTGCAGTGAGTCAGAATTGATTTCGACAGCAACTGGGAAAAAATTTATTTTGATGTATAGTAAACAATTGTCCTAGGGCCATCTATTGAATAGTCTTTTTTTTTCTTCTAACACATACTTGAAATGGCACGTTTTTATCATTTACTAAATGGTATGTGCCAGTCTTATTTAAGACATTCTATCTTGTTGTTTTGATCTTGAACTAGTAATAACAAAGCCTGTGCTGTCAAGTCAGTTCCATCTCATTGCGACCTCATATGTTACAGAGTAGAACTGAGCTCCATAAGGTTTTTTTGGCTGTAATCTTTATGGAAGCAGATTGCCGGATCTTTCATCCACGGAGCCCTTAGTTGGTTTCGAACTGCCAAAAAGATAAAATACTTAGGAATAAATCTAACCAGAGACGTAAAAGACCTATACGATGAAAACTACAAGACAGTATGGCAAGAAACCAAAAGAGACTGGGATAAGTGGAAAAGCATACCTTGCTAATGCATAGGAAGACTCAACATTGTGAAAATGTCAATTCTACCCAAAGCGATCTACAGATACAATGCAATCCCAATCCAAATTCCAATGACATTTTTTAATGAGATGGAGAAACAAATCACCAACTTCATATAGAAAGGGAAGAGGCCCCAGATAAATAAAGCGTTACTCAAGAAGAAGAACAAAGTGGGAGATCTCACACTACCTGATTTTAGAACCTGTTACACCACCACGGTAGTCAAAACAGCCTGGTACTGGTACAACAACAGATATATAGCCCAATGGATCAGAACTGAGAATCCAGACATAAATTCATCCACCTGTGAGCAGCTGATATTTGACAAAGGCCCAAAGTCTGTTAATTGAGGAAAATACAGTCTCTTTAACAAATGGTGTTTGCATAACTGGATACCCATCTGCAAAAAACTGAAACAAGACCCATACGTCACACCATGCACAAAAACTAACTAAAAATGGATCAAAGACCTAAATATAAAATCTAAACCCGTAAAGATTATGGAAGAAAAAATAGAGACAATGCTAGGCGCCCTAATACATGGCATAAACAGAATATATACCATAAGTAACAATGCACAAACACCAGAAGAGAAACTAGATAACTGTGAGCTCCTAAAAATCAAACACTTACGCTCATTGAAAGACTTCACCAAAGGAGTCAAAAGACAACCTAGAGATGGGGAAAAATTTTTTGGCTATGACCGATCCAGTCAGCGTCTGATCTCTAAAATCTATAAGATGCTGCAAAACTTCAACCACAAAAAGACAAATAACCCAGTTAAAAAATGGGCAAAGGATATGAACAGGCACTTCACCAAAGAAGACGTTCAGGTGGCTAACAGATACATGAGGAAATGCTCACGATCATTAGCCATTAGAGAAATGCAAATCAAAACTACAGTGAGATACCCTCTCACCCCAACAAGGCCAGCATTAATCTAAAAAACACCAAATAATAAATGTTGGAAAGGTTGTGGAGAGACTGGAACACTTATACACTGCTGGTGGGAATGTAAAATGGTACAACCAATTTGGAAATCAATTTGGCGCTTCCTTAAAAAGCTAGAAATAAAAGTACCATAAGGTCCAGCAATCCCACTCCTTGGAATATACCCTAGAGAAATAAGAGCTGTCATGTGAACAGATATATGCACACCCATGTTCACTGCAGCAGTGTTCACAATAGCAAAAAGATGGAAACAACCTAGGTGCTCATCAACAGATGAATGGATAAACAAATTATGGTTTATTCACACAATGGAATACTATGCAACAATAAAGAGCAATGATGAATCCGCAAAACATCTCATAACATGGATGAATCTGGAAGGCATTATGCTTAGTAAAATTAGTCACAAAAAGATTAAGAACTCAAGAGAAAGTTTAAACACAAAAGAAAACATTCTTTGATGGTTACGAGGGTGAGGAGGAAGGGAGAGGGGAATTCACTAACTAGATAGTAGACAAAAATTATCTTAGGTGGAGGGAAGGACAACACACAGTACAGGGGAAGTCAGCACAACTGGACTAAACCAAAAGCTAAGAAGTTTCCTGAATAAAACCAAACACTTTGAGGGACAGAGTAGCAGGGGCAGGGACCTGTGGACCATGGTTTCTGGGGACATCTAGGTCAGTTGGCATAACAAAGTTGATTAAGAATATGTTCTGCATCCCACTTTGGTGAGTGGTGTCTGGGGTCTTAAAAACTAGCAAGTGGCCATCTAAGGTGCATCAATTGGCCCCAGCCCACCTGGAGCAAAGGAGAATGAAGAACACCAAAGACATAAGGAAAATATTAACCCAAGAGACAAAAGGGCCACATAAACCAGAGACTCCATCAGCCTGAGATCAGAAGAACTAGATGGTGCCCAGCAACCACCAATGACCTCCCTGACGGAACGCAACAGAGAGTCCCTGACAGAGCAAGAGAAAAGTGGGGTGCTGAACTCAAATTCTAGTAAAAAGACCAGACTTAATGGTCTGACCGAGACTGAAGGAACCCCAGAAGCCATGGCCCCTGCACTCTCTGTTAAGCTAGAACTAAAACCATTGCCGAAGCCAACTCTTCATACAAAGATCAGACTGGACTATAACACATAAAATAATACTCGTGAAGAGTGCTTCTTAGTTCAAGTAGATACACGAGACTAAATGAACAGCTCCTGTCTGGAGGCAAGATGAAAAGGCAGAAAGGGATAGGAGCTGGTTGAATGGACATGGGAAATCGAGAGTGGAAAGGAGGAGTGTGCTGTCACATTATAAGGATAGCAACTACAATATGTATATAAATTTTTGTGTTAGAAACTAACTTGAGCTGTAAACTTTCATTTAAAGCACAATAAAAATAAAAATATTTTGGCTGTGTTTTTATTTTTCATCCTTCAAGGATCATAAACTCAAAATTCCTATGAGGACTAGGTATACAACATGAATATGTCAGATTCTCTGGCTAAAGAAAATTGGCACTAACATACTTTTAAAGCACTCTGTGGGGCCCTAAGAGAACATGAATTCAGGCTGGATTCTGCATATGGATTTTCAGTTTGCAAACACTAGATGAGCTTCGGAGCCCTGATAACACTGTGGTTAAGAGCTCAGCTACTAACCAAAAGATTGGCAGTTTGCATCCATCAGCTGCTCCTTGAAAACCCTGTGGGGCAGTTAAACTCTGTCCCTTAGCATAGGTAGGAGTCAGAATCGACTCAATGGCAATGGGTTACGGGTTTGATGAACTTTACAATCATTTTGTGTTTTAGAGCTACCCGAAAACTTTTGTGACTTTCTTCATATAAGTACTAGATATTTTGTTTTGTTGTTGTTGCTGAAATAGTCATTTTTCTATTATATTTTAACTAGTTTTAAATTAACAACATAATTGATTTTGTACATTTATGTAACTACCTAGAATAATTCATTTAATTTTAATACTTTTTTAGTTTGTTCCTTAACTATCACTCATGTCATCTAAAATTAATGATTTTTTAAAAATTTCTTCCTTGGTTAAAATCTTTATTTCTTTTTCCTGAATCATTTCATTAGCTGGAAATTCCATAGTTAAGTTTAAAATAATTTTCTTTTTAATATACTTGGCTTGTTGGTGACTTTCATAAAAAATTCTCTAGTATTTCACTTTTAAGAACATTGGTGGGGCTATACTTTTCTGTATCAAACTGTTCCTTGCTAATGGGATAGGTATTTCTGGGGTTTCTATGTGGAATGCTAGTCATCCTTTTATAATAATATTGACTGTTAACCTGCTGTTTAAATTGCACAGACCCAATCAAAACAATATGTCTGGAATAAGTTGACTATGGTAAGAGTTTATACAGCAAACTTTTACCTAAGAATAAAGCAGTAGAACATTTAAGGAGAGTTTTTATATAACTACCATAGTCAACTGCTGATTATTAGAGTTAAACTGAGCATTGACCATGGTTAAAGTGTTACAGGAACCTGAGAGGCTTGATTCTTCAGGAGAGCTCAGTAATTGTGGCAAGAGTTGATTGTTGTTAATTGCTGTTTATTGGTGCAGGGCTGTCAGAATCAAGTTTCCAGCAAAGATGACCAGGTTTAATTGCAAGAAGAGGGATATTTAACTGCTCCTCTTCCAATGAGCACTAAAGCTTGGCTTTTTTTCCTAACACTGAGAGAACTGGGAATCCATGCTAATCAGATGGTCTCTGATTACTGGGCCCTTCTGGGTAGGTGATCATGTCCCTATTTCCAGAGATTGATCTGTTCCTGAATATTGTAGTTTTATTTCAATGCTGACTTGAAGTTGACCTTGATCTCCATCTCTGTTCTATTGTTCCAATTAATTAAGCATTGGTTGTAATTGTAAATAGTACAGATACAAAGCTAAAGTATCAAAAATTTGTTCTTCAGTGAAAGAAAATATAATTTTGAGATAATAACTTTCATTTTTATAAAATAATTTAACTGAGAATTTATTCATACAATATGCTTAATGAACCTTTTGTATTCACTTACTGAAATTATTAAGTAGTATTTTTAATTTTAAAAGTGATTTTTCTATTTAAATTATTATATTTATTACGTGTCTGGTTGTTTATATTTTAAATAAATGATAATTGAAAAAGTAAGAAGTAGGGTCCGAGTTAGAGATTACATAAAAACATAATAAATTATAATAATGACACTTTACAACAACGAAATACTGAGCAAATCTGTGGAGAGATGTTTAACATCTTGATTATGCTGGGAAGGAGTCTATAATTTCATACAATACACATGGTTAATGGCTTGTAAATTAAATATTTGTTAAAAATACAATGTTTAATATTTATGTTCATTTACTGACAGATACTTTGATAAATGAAAATGTATTAAGGCATAATAATATGTATAGTATAATAATATTTATGTTTATTTTTCTTTTAAAGGTAAAAAACTTATTGGCATATGAATATTTTCCCTTTCACATAACTACATATCTTTAATGAAACCATTTCCATTAACACATATGATTGATTACTAAATTAAAAAAGAAAGTAGTTTTTATAAGTATATACTTAATTTTTGAAGTGTTATCTGTTATCATAAAAATACTCATTTTTCAGTGGATAAAGTGTAATTTTATCTGTGAAAAATTGTAAAACATTGATAATGCATTTAAACTGAGGAACAAGACTTAATGATGGCTTATGGAAACCTAAATTTTGTTTATATAATTTTTAAGGCATCCTGGTGAAAAGTAAAAATGTGCTTATTTAGAATTTGTTTATCAGTGATGACAAACACCTGGATTTATGGAAACATTTAGATAATGGGCTGAATTTTACATTTTATGTGGATATATGATATAAGCAATAAAAAAAAAGCCTTAGCGTACTAATTGTCCTCTTTAGTTAAATTCCTTTTGCTTTCTTTTTGTTGGCATTCACGTGTCTATTTTTGCCTGTTCTTTTTTTAGTGTAAGCATTTCCGAATCACTTGGTGTCTTAGAGTCCACATATAGTTGCCTTTTGTTTTTTTGTGTTACTCGGAGTCTTCTTTTTCTTTTAATAGGCAAATTGATCTTCCAAAAACCAAACCTGTTGCTGTTGAGTCGATTCTGACTCATAGCGGCCCTGTAGGTTCATAAATTATCATAATGAATATGCTTAGTCATACTTCTGCACTCATATTTTCTGCTTAGTTTCTTATGCTGTTGCTTTTTAAAATTTTAATCTGTTGCTGTGATGGTGTTTATTTTCTTTTTCTATTGATTAAGACGGTTATGTAAACTTATTTAAAATTCTACTAGTGTTATTTAAATCTATTTAAAAACTCTGAAGTGTTGTCCTAAAGTCTATTTTTTCCCCTAAATTCAGAGTTTTAAAATTATCAATATCAAAGTGAAACAGTATCCATCCACTGACCTCCTTTCCCTACCTAGTTAGCTAGGAAGAGTGGCATGTTGTTACTTCCCTGTCCCACTCACCACTTTCTGTTTAAGACTGGGATTTTAAAGATCTCAGTTTATTACTGATAAATTATCTTTAATATTATGCATAATCTCTTTCAGTAGTTTTTATATCACTTTTAAATTCTGTTTTATAACTACCTGCATTTATTATAGGTAGATTTAATTCTGCTTTTAAATGGTTACAATGCTTACTGCAAAGCCTTTCGTGCCATACCTTATGTTATCTTAAGAATTTCTTTATTTTCATTCTTATTTAGTCTGTTTGTCCATCTATCAATCTAACATCCATCCATTCATCTAACAAATAGTTATTGATTACCCTCCACGTGACTGCCATTGTTAGCTGAAAAAAATGCATTGTAATAAAAGTATTTGATTACATATTATATACCATATAGGCAAGCAAAGTGAAATAATTTTTTTTAAAAAGTCATCAGCCAATAATACAAAAATTTTGATTGAATTTGCTTTACATAAGACATGTCCTAAGACTACTTTATTATAATAAGCTTTATTATAATAAACTCAGAGAGTTGTTTCCTTAAACAGAACAGCTTAACTATTCTTCTCTTCAAATAATATTCTCTCTTACATTTTAATTATGAACTTATTAAAAGAGGCATTTTAATTACAAAATCATGAAAAAAAATCCCTACTTTTATTCTAAACGTCCCTATTCCTACTTTTTTGCTATTCTAACATCAGTTTGGGGTTGGGGCAGAACCTCTTCAGAGGTTTTTAGAATGTACTCATTCCATGCAAGAGAAAAGAATTTTAAATAACTAGCTCCCGCTGGGTTGGTGAAGGAAGTGAAAATTAGTCTTTAATGCAGTATCTCTGACCAGCTTGTTACCCTCCCTTCCTGATATTCTCCATCTGTTTTTTCGCCTGTGGCACAATAGTTAAGCACTTGGTAGTAACCAAAAGGTTGGTGGTTCAAGCCCACCCAGTTGCTTCAAGGGAGAAAGACCTGGCGATCTGCTCCTATAAAGATTACAGCCTAGAAAATCCTATAGAGGCATTTCTGCTCTGTCACTTGGGGTCACTGTGAGTCAAAATCGACTCAATGGCGCCCAACAACAGTAATTCCTGAAATGTCTGCTGAATGTATTTAATATTAAAAATACAAAAACATACAAACAAAAAACAACCAAACCTGTTGCCGCCAAGTTGATTCCTCTTTTGAAGTATAGGTCTTACCTTGATACATAAGTTAATATTTCAAAGTTTGTTTTCATAATTTTTATTTTGCTTAATTATGGTAATACTGAGCATGCAACAACATTATGAAAAGGGAGCTTGCTTAAGATACTAACCTACTGCCGTTGAGTCGATCCTGACTCATAGTGACCCTGTAGGACAGAGTAGGTTTTTCAAGGGTTTTCAAGGCTGTGAATCTTTATGGAAATAGACTGTCACATCTTTCTCCCACAAAGAGGCTGGCGGGTTTGAACCACTGACCTTTTGGTTAGCAGCCGAGCACTTTAACCACTGCGCCACCATGGCTTCTGCATAAGATATTAACCACCTGATGTTTTGGTTTAATAATCTAGTATCTTATACACAATAAAGCTGAATTCTGGAAGCACTTAGTGCAAGTAAAGTTTGGAACATGTAAAAGATAATGCACCTTCTGCCCTCCCTACCCATATGAGCATGTGGTAGTAGTACTCATTAAGAAAATGGGATTTACTTTAGATTTTCTAACCAGTTGTCCCTTAATAGGGGAAGGGGTATGGCACACCCAGAGCTTTGGGGGCGGGGGAAGGAGAAGGAAGGGTAAGGAGAGACAACCATACTTTGAAGAGCTCGTCAAGAAATTCTGCTACTCTTTGTTCCTATCCCACAGCACCTAAAGAACTATTGTAATTGTATCTGCTTCTAAGTGAATTTCATTTTGAAATACGATTATATTATTTAAGTTTCCTAGAGTCAATGACTTGGTATATAAATGGAAAGAAAAGGCATATTAAAAAGAACATTGATTTGAGAGAGAGAAAAATGGTAGTCTGGATTCCTGCCCCATCTCTGAGACTTTAGGCAGGTACCTTAACCTCTGAGTATCAGCATCTTCACATTAAGAAGGAATGCGTGCTGTTCACGGTTCTTGTGAATATCAGAGAAGCCGCATGCATGGGGCCCGGGCAGACAGAGGTACTCCATTGACATGGTAACTGTTATTACTATTGATTCCATCTCTTTTTTACACAGTTATTGGGGTCTAAGGTTAAGTCTGAGCCTGTCAACAGTGATGTTTAGTGTTTATTTTGAACTGTCAAAACGTAATTCCAACTGTGGCTCATTTTATTATTTCCTGTTACATAGAATTTCCTTCTAAATCAACTCAATAAGGATATCTACAAGCCTCTGCTGATTAACTTCTCAGCACAAACTACAGCAGCTCAGACTCAGAATATTATCATGTCAAAACTGGACAAAAGGAGAAAGGGAGTTTTTGGTCCTCCTTTGGGCAAGAGAATGGTAATTGCTGTCTGTTTCTATAACACGAAATATAACATTGGGCCTCCTCATGTACACTGCTACAGTCAAAACAAGGAAACCAAATACAGGATGCCAGATTATACAGGGCTTTACCATGTTTTGTGCATTTTTGTTTTCTTAGCCACAGATTTTGATTAAAACATTTTCCTAATATTTGTGATTATATTTGTGCTTGCAGTAGACAATTAGACATTGTAAACAAGCAGTTATCCTTTGAATTGAAAGTAAAATACTCACCTGGGAATTTATCTACCTTCCTAACTCGCTCACTGTACATTGTCACTCAGTGGAGTCTTTGTTGTTTGCTCTTTTAGGTATTAAAACAGCTATCAGTTGATTTACCTCACCCTCACCAATCAAACGTTATAATCATTTCAAAATCACATCTTTCTGATTTATTTTAAAGTATTAGAGTTGTACAAAGAAAAAAGACCAAGTATACTCAGAAACAAATTATTTTAGAGGATTAATCAGTCCTAAACTAAACCTATAAAGATTAGTAATATAATGTCTCCCTAGTCCTAGATGAAGTAAATGCCTTAGCAAATGATGCTAAGGGATATTATTCCTGATTGGAAAAAAACAGTCACTTACCGCAGACATACCCTTCGAGAAGACAATCTAATTCTTTGCCTCAGTGTTTTTTTTACACATGTAGGACACTAGTTTAAGATGTTAACATTTTCTAATACCTCTCCTCTTTTCCTTCTCAGGTTATCTTTGTAGATGATGTCAATATGCCTGCTCGGGAGGTATATGGGGCTCAACCGCCCATCGAGTTACTTAGACAGTGGTTAGATCACTGGAACTGGTATGACCTAAAAGATTGCTCTATGATTAAACTAGTGGACATTCAAATAATGTGTGCTATGGGACCTCCAGGTACGTTTTCTAAATTTGTAATTATTAAACAAAAATCACTCTAGTTATATTTAAAGAGATTATCTGAAAAAAGAAAGAGAAACCCAGTTACACAATTTAAGTTAAAATGTTTTGTGTGTATATTCTCTATGTGTATTCATTGTGACCTATGGGAGTGACCACAATCTGGCTGAGAGTAGTCAACACTGCAAAGTAGGTGGCCTTGGTTGGGGCCGTTCTTCCACCAGCTCTTGCAGATCCTCTTACCCTCACCTTCTGGAAATTTGTTCCCATTTCCTGCGTTCTGAGAACCCTAATGCCCTGGGACCATTCATTTATCTCTGTTTCATTCCTTAATGCTTCAATTGTACGAAATGTCCCTGCTTCAGAGCTCGTCTTTCCTCTACCCTATGTCAAGTCCCATTTTAGTGAGTGTGTGGATTTAGACAGGCTGTTGAGAGGCATTTAAATAGGAAATGGCCAAAGTATTAATCCTTAAAGACCCTTTACATTTTCCAAGAGGAATTTATAAATTCAAAGAAATCTCTGTAGGGAAAATTTTTTTATGCTGGGTTATCTAAAATGGCTTGACTCAACTAACTAGATATCTTTAACTGTTCTCTCCCTTACCTCAAACTGGTACTTTTTTTTTTTTTTTCTTTTCTTCAAGAAGTGCCCCGGGCCACTTTGAACACTTTTTTTTCTTTTTTTTAAATCAAAGACACTATTGCTCCTGGGTCTCAGACTTCAGTTTCACTTTATCCCTACTTCGTCACCCCAAGCCAGTCTTCTGCACTCATGTGTCCACTCATCCCTGCCTCCTTTGCACTGGGCAGAAAAGTACACTGAATCTAGGAGGTACTCTTTCCTCCTGGGCCCCATTTTCTAAAAATACCACCAGTTCTGAATGTTCTCTGAGAAGAAGGGTTGAAGACAGATTTGGGGGTAAATAATCTCTCAACTTAACTTTTTGAAAACCTTTCACCATCTCCCTAGACTCAGTCAGGTAAATTAGTGTTTATTATAAGCTTATAAATACATTGACATTGATGGCTACCAGTTCTTTGCTTTCACCTTATACATGTTTTCAGAAACAGCACAGAATAATTTGATTCAGCAATAGAAGCAAAATATACATTTGCCTTGCTTTAAACAAACAAATGATAACCTCTATATTTATACAAAATATATCATAGAGCTATATTCATTTTTACAATCACTTCTTTACCAAACTTTTCATGACTCAATCCCTTTAAAAAGCAAATGCAATGTGTCTATATATTTTAAAGATGATATTAATTTTGTAAAATGATGTGTTAAATTCTGAATCAATTATTAAAGACTCATATTTGAAAATGTAATTGTTTTTAATTCAATTTAAAAAAAAATGGCAGGAGACTCCGGCAAGATGGCGGTCTAGGCAGAAGCACCACGCTGTCCCTCCACAACAAAGATCCGAAAAACTAAGCCAAACAGAGAATCAACAATCCTGAAACCCTAGAACATCAAATGAAGAGATAAAGAACTC
>NW_004443992.1:3043458-3093380 GCF_000243295.1 Trichechus manatus latirostris | reverse complement strand
TAACCAATGTCATAAAACAGCATGTGTGTTACTGTTACATGAGAAACTATCTGTTCTGTAAGCCTTCACCTGAAGTACAATAAAATATTTAAAAAAAAAAAAAAAAAATGGCAGGCAGCCGGTGAAGTGGCCACATGAACTACACAGACTATTCTCAGGGAAGTTCATTTCAAGATGTGGGGAAAGGATTAGGCTATATGCCCTGGTCAAGCTGATATTCAGTCATATGGGAAATGACTCTAAAGTTGGTCAGTTAGTTCCTCAGGATTATCTTAATATTGCATAAAAGGTCATCAGGATGTTTATGGGTTACTTCTTTGGGGAATCAACCAAAGGTATGAGCCATGAAGAACGTGGCCATTGGATCTTTCTGTCTGGTCTGATTTCCTTTGGTAACGTAGACCTGTCCCAAGATTATGTCTAATTAGTTGAACTCATTCAGATAAACAGCACCTTGTGTTTATGGGGAAAATAGTTTTGGGATCAGAATTTTCTGGTTTATTTCTTTCAACTTCTCTGTGCTTGTGTATTTAATCATCTTTCATGTTGTTTTACACTCTAAAATATTGAGGAAATACTCTGGTGTAGAATAGTAACATTGCTAAGAGTTATCCTTTTTAATATTTAGGTGGTGGCCGAAATCCAATAACTCCTCGATACATGCGACATTTCAATATTATAACAATCAATGATTTTAGTGATAAATCCATGTATACAATCTTCTCTAGAATATTAAACTGGCATTTTAAAATCTGGTAAGTAATCTAAGTTGTTTTTTTTTTTAATTCATTAAGGAGTATAAAATCTTTTGGAAACCCATCAATGTAAGTAATACTTCTCAAACTTTTCCATGAAAACATTCCTAGACAGGGAAAATGTAACAAGTAACATCTGCTCTCTTCCCTTCCTCCCACATCCAGCTATGGGAGCATAACACAAAGAGGTCAGAGTACTTTTTTCTTTTGTTGTCTGAGGTTGTGGATTTTTACCTGAAATCCATAAGAATTTTGCATTCTACTGTATAATATGTCCATGTTTGAATTAATACTATTTTGACATTTCACCACTAAGTACAATTGATATTCCAGAAAAGATACGCCATGTTTATCCTGTGACTTTAACACTGTCTAGCAGATCTCCAGGTCCCCCAGAGATATTCGTGTTCAAGTTTGAGCCTTGGAGCCTATGTTGTTTTTGTTGTTAACTGCTGTTGAGTCAGCCTTTGACTCATGGTGACCCTATGCACAATGGAACAAAGTGCTGCCCAGTCCTGCACCATCCCCATGATCAGCTGAGGATCTGACCATTGTGATCTATAGGGTCTTCACTGGCTGATTTTTCGAAGTAGATCACCAAGACTTTCTTCCTAGTCCATTTTAGTCTGAAAGATCCTCTAAAACTTGTTCAGCATCATAGCAACACGCAAGCCACCACTGACAGATGAGTGGTGGCTGTGCATCAGGTGCATTGGCTTGGAATCAAACCCAGGTCTCACACATGGAAGGCAAGAATTCTACCACTGAACCACAGATGCCCCCCCTTGGAGCCTGTACTCTGGGGAAATGTTGCTCCCTAGCTCTGGATATACATACAGTGCTACTCAACAGTTTGCATGGGGGCCAGAGAGCCAAGCTGACCTGGGCAGTGTAAGTCTCAGCTCCCTGATGCCCATTCTCAGGAAATTGTCATCCTCTGACCTATCCAGTGATGTTGGAGGCTTCTTGTCAAGCCAGAAATTGAACAAAGAGCCAGTCTTTGCAAATGAATATTCTTTTCTCATGTTCTTTCTACCCTAACCATGACCTCTCCTTTTATCCTGGCTTGCTGTTTATTTCACCTTTCTTTTTAACTCTCCTTTTTATTTTTCTCTTTTCCTTATTTTAACTTTTCTATTTTTCTTTACTTTATTCTCTTTCTTTGAACATACCCATCTCACCTGTGTTCTTCAAGGACTCTTTCTCTATGCACCTGAGAAAGCCTGGGAGTGAAAGAGGTTGGGAAGTATTTGTCTAGTGGATACTGGATCTGGGGTGACATAATCTGAGTTCCTTGGCTGGTTCTTCTGTTTACTTATTTAAGTAGCTTTGAGTCCATTAAACTGATCCTGCCTATTTCATTGGATTCCTTTGAATATAAAATAGTAAATGGAAAGTGGCTTTCAAAGGAGTAATCATTCTACTCCTACTATGATAATAAGAAATGGTGATTTTGTAAACCAAATCAACCAATTTAATCAGAATTAAATATGTTGGTCATACTAAATATCATTTATCTATTATAATTCTATATTTGCTAACATTCTTCCTTTAAAATTTTTTTAAAGTTATAAATTCCCAGAAGAATTTCTAGATTTGACCTCACAAATTGTCAGTGGTACAATGAGTCTGTATAAAGAAGCAATGAAGAATCTCTTGCCTACTCCAGCTAAATCTCACTACTTGTTCAACCTCCGTGATTTCTCTCGAGTTATTCAGGGTGTTTGTTTGTCAAGACCAGAAACAGCAGAAACCAAAGAAGTGATTAAACGTCTTTGGGTTCATGAGGTAAAATTACATGTTATAAAAATGTGGTTATGCAAGAAACAAAGATTTTACTATGCCAAAAATTGGGGTAAAAAGAAATATTCAGCAGTTTGTATTGTTCAAATGCATTCAGCTATTTGGCATTATGAAGGCCAGTGATTAAGATGGTTTTTAAAAATATTTAACACTGAGGTATTTTATGGTGTTCAGAATGCTTTCTCTTCGATTTTTAGGACTTCCTGTTGATTTATAGAATATTTCAGTACTCCATAGTAGGAATCACTTTGGGTCTATCTTCTTTAAGTGACTTAATCTTTGTTAGTTTGACTCTAAATAGTTTTAAGATGGAACACTTTTTAAGGAGTTGCTTTCATAAGAAGTGAATTTATTTATTTACATTACTTACTTGTAGTATTACTAGATGCCAAAAGAACCACATAGCAAGCCAGTTTTAAATTCAGTTTGAAAGCATAGAAATGAAACATGTTTTAGGTTCTCTTTGGGAAGAAGTATGTTGATGAACCTTTTCTTGTAAAAACTGGTGGTGGGGATGGAGGTAAAGAGAGAAAGAAGGAGAGAGAATAGAAAAAAATGATGCATCAAAATCATAGTTTAATATTTATAAAGTGGGCAGATAATATGTCAAATGTTCTTCCATTTCTTTAAAATGTAAACATTATAACTTTAATAATGTGGTTAAGAAACTTGGAAAATGGGATTGTGCTACTGTGTTAAAACCGTGTATTACAGTGACATGAATTTTTAAAGGGCTTTTAAAAATCCGGTTTCTGTAGGCTATTAGATATGCAGTTGGAATCCCTAAATCCTCACACATGCAAATATGTGCCCAAGTGAAGGGCCTCTCAACTTGGAAATTTTGGTCACAGCAGGGTCGCACATGGCCCCTAAAAGTGATGCTTTGGAAAAGGAGTATCCAGAAATCCTTATAATACTTTACTGTAAGTTGTTTGATTGCCTGAGTGGGATCCATATCCTGGGACATGGACACGGGCTTTAAATTCAGGAAGCCACACGAGTGATAGAAATATACTGAAAGCGAAGAGGCAGAGGGGCTAGAGAGGAAGATGTCACTGAATCCATTAAAGGAGTGCATTGCAAAGGAAGGCAGCATTTTGTCCCTACTGAATTTTACTCCTGGAAATATCTAGCATGCTCTCAGCTTAGAGAACTTTGCCATTGATACTCCTTCGGCTTGGCACACTCTCCCTTGTTGTCTATAAGGCTCACCCACTTACCTCCTTAAGGTCCTTGCTCAAATGTCCCTTCTTATCCTGCTCTATGTTTCTGCCTTCCATGGCATTTATTATCTTCTGACATGCTGTGTAATTAATTTATTATGTTTATTGTTCATCTCCCTCAGCATGCAAGCTCTATGTGGGCAGAGAATTTTGTTTTCATTGGTTATCACTAGTGTCTAGAACAGTGCTTGCCACGTAAAAAGAGCTTAATGACATTTCAAACAATGTAGTGTGTTTCGTTGTGTGTATTTCACCACAAAAAACAAACCCCCCACCAAGAAAGAGTCATTGAACTTGACGCTGTAATTTAAAATTTATTTTCAATCATTCAAGAAAGACTTCTTGAATGTGTAATATCTGTCAGACACTTTATGTCTCTTTTTGCTTTCCAGACACCTTTATCAAAGTAGAGGACTTGCTATAATTTCACTAAATGTTTTTCAAATACGTAAGAGTAGCTTTCTATTTTTCATTACCTTTGATTTCTCAAAGCTCTCGATCGTTAGTGTGCATGTTACTTGGTTTGCTTGTTAAAAATGGATATTCCACACAAACAACAAAGAACAAAATTAATTGGATTTTATTTTAAAAAGATTTTTTTAAGTTGTGCTTCAAAAGACACTATCAAGAAAGTGAAAGACAGCCCACATACTGGGGAAAATATTCGTAAATCATATATTTGATAAGGGTCTAATATCTGGAATATATATTTAAAAAAAAAACTCACAACTCAACAGTGAAAGACAAATAACCCAATTAAAAAATGGACACAAGATTTGAATAGACATTTCTCCAAAGAAGATGCTCAACATCATTGGCCGTTGTTGTTGTTGTTGTGTTCTGTTGAGTCAATTCCAACTCATAGTGACCCTGTAGGACAGAGGAAAACTGCCCCTTAGGGTTTTTTAGGCTTTAATCTTTGTGGGAGCAGATCAGCAGTTCTGTTCTTCCTTGGAGTGGCTGGTGAGTTCAAACTGCCAACCTTTTAGTTAGCAGCTGAGTGCTTAACTGTTGCACCATCAGGGCCCCTTTCATTAGGAAATGCAAATCAGGACTACAACAAGATACCACTTCCCACTCACTAGGATTGCTATAATCAGAAAGACAGACAGTAAGAAGTATTGGTGAGGATGCACAGAAGTTGGAACCTTCATCCATTGCTGGTGGAAATGTAAAATGGTGTGGCCACTTTGGAAAATAGTTTGGCAGTTCTCAGCAGTTATAGAATTAGCAGATGACCCAATAATTTTCCTCCTAGGGATATGCCCGAGAGAATTGAAAACATACATCCTCACAAAAACTTGTAAACAAATGTTCATCCAGAATTATTCATAATAGCCAAAAAGTGGAACCAACCTACATGTATATTGGCTGACAAATGGACAAGTAAACAGAAAACAAAACCCGTTGCCATCGAGTTGATTCTGACTCATAGTGACCCTATAGAACTGCCCCATAGGGTCAAGGAGCAGCTGGTGAATTTGAACTGCCGACCTTTCGGTTAGCAGCTGAGCTCTTAACTACTGCGCCAATGGACTGGGCTCCAATGGACAAATAAAATGTGGTTTGTCCATAGAATGGAGTATTATTCAACCCTAAAAAGAAATGAAGTACTGATTCATAATACAGCATGGATGAATCTTGGTAACATTAAGCTGAGTAAAAGAAGCCATACGCAAAAGGGCACATACTGTATGATTCTGTTTGTATGAAATGTCCAGATAGGCAAATTCATAGAAACAGAAAGTAAATTAGTGGTTGGCAGAGGTTTGTGGGAGGGAGAAATGAAGATTGCCTGCTAATATTTCTTTTTGGGATAATGAAAATGCTTTAGAATGGGATAGTGGCGATGGTTACACAACTTTGTGAATATACCAAAAACTGTTGAATTGTATGCTTTAAAAAAGTGAATTTTTTAGCATGTGAATGATATCAGTGTTTTGAGGTAAATAGATTTAAAGCACATATGCAATATAAATATGCCAGAAATTACATCCTTTGCAACTGCTTAGATTTATAATAGAAAATCTTACATACAACCTGAAAATGTGAGGGGAGGGTAGAATAATGGTTCCCTCTGGGGGAGGAGAGGACAGGTTATCAGGAGTAAGCATAAGGGAGTCTGCTAAGTTACTGGAAATGTTTTGTATCTTGATCTTGGTGGTGGTTACATGAGTGTAAAAAGTCATTCAGCTGTACATTGAAGATTTGTGTATCTTATATAAGGAAAAAAATAAAAGGATAAATGGATATTCTCAGGCACCTTCCCCAAAGATTTTGCGTCAGCTGGCCCTGAGTGGGGCCCTGGAATCTGCATTTTAACAGATACCTCAGATGATTCAAATGCAGGTTCTGTTGATTGTCTTTGAGAAACACTCCCATAGGTTCTTACTGAATTGCCAACTAGGTAAGAATAAACTTGATTCATGTTTAGGCACTGATACCTCATGTGTGAGGTTGGCTAAATTTAGTTCTTTTCTCCCATAGGAATGTTGTCTGAGGTCTTCAGTACCTCAATCCAAGGAAGTAACCATTAGTATATGTTGTGAAACTAGATTGTCCCGTAGAGAAAGAGATTTTGAACTGGCTGGAATGTAACTGAAACGAACCCCTTGCCGTGGAGTCAATTCCGACTCACAGTAACCCTATAGGATAGAGTTTCCAAGAAGTAGTTGGTGGATTCAAACTGCCGACCTTTTGGTTAGCAGCTGTAGCTCTTAACCACTGTGCCACCAGGATTGGAGTATTGAGGAGACTTAAATCATACCATTTGCCTCTAAACCACTATTGCTAGAAAAAGGGATGATGTTATTATGTCAGGAACTTGACAGTAGTGAAAACCCTAAAATCATTATTCTCAAACACCATGGAATCAAACACCAATTCCAAGGCAGTTTGGAATAATTATGTATCTCAATTGCAGAGGAATTTCACATATGTTGTCTTACATCTTTTTGCCACAAATCTCTGAAATTTGCAAGGTAGGTATTACATTTCCCATTTTATAGGTGAATAAGCAGATTCAGACAGGCTTAAGTGATTTGCCCAAAATTGCGTAGCAGAGTCAAGTCCCAAACTCAGAAGTTCTGCTGACTAAAATAAGCATTGTTCATATCATATTGTTATAGGACTGTAGCCCCAGCACACTCATTCTGCCACTTGGAGGAAATAATTAAATGTAGCAATCTTGGTTAACTCTTTCTTACAGTCCCATAGAATGTCAATGTAACCAGAGATTTTATTTGAGTAGACAATCATCTGCAATGACTTAAAACAAAAATAATTAACTAACGAATGTCTGAAACAACTCCCTTCCCTCAAGACATTCCCTCTTCTTCCAGAAAATGTGCTTTAAAAAAAATCTGTTTAGTTGCTGATAACATTCAATATGTTATCAGGCTTGGAATAAAGGAAAGAATACTGGAAGAGACTTGGGGAACCCTAGATACTAGCGTCCTGCTCAATTATTCACATCTGAGTGACCATCAAAGGCAGTCAGTGCTTCAGCCCCCAAAATTACCATTTATTGATAACTGAATGTAACTATTATTCTGAATAGATGTGACCAAAATTAATCTTTAAAATAAACATAATTATAATTCTGTTCTCATTGTTTGGATATGCTTTTAATAAAGACCATAGAAATTTTCTGAAGTATGTTTTGTATTATTTGAGATTAGCACAGCATTAATAAAACTAAAAAAAAAAAAAAAAGAGTCCCTAAAGCCACGTTTTAATTATTATACAGGTCCTTCGAGTGTATTATGATCGCCTTCTGGATAATGCAGACAGGAGTTGGCTTGTCAACTACATTCAGGAAATTCTGAAAAAATATATGAATGAAAATTTTCATGAGCTTTTTCAACGACTGGATTTTGATAATGATGGAGTGGTAGAAGAAGATGATTTACGCAGTTTAATGTTTTGTGACTTCCACGATCCGAAGAGGGAAGATACCAACTACAGAGAAGTTGCAAATGTGGATGATCTTCGAGTGATAGTAGAAACTCACCTAGAAGAATACAATAATATTAGTAAAAAACCCATGAATCTTGTCTTATTCCGATTTGCCATAGAACACGTCTGCAGAATTTCCAGGATCCTGAAGCAACCTCGCAGCCATGCTCTTCTGGTTGGCGTGGGAGGGAGCGGAAGGCAGTCTGTCACCAGATTAGCTGCCCACATGGCTGATGATTCAGTTTTCCAGGTTGAAATCTCCAAGGGCTATGGTAGCTCTGAGTGGCATGAAGATTTAAAAGTGATCTTAAGGAAATGCGCTGAAGGTGAGATGCAGGGTGTCTTCCTGTTTACAGATACTCAGATTAAAAGAGAGTCATTTCTAGAAGATGTCAACAATTTGCTAAATGCTGGGGAGGTTCCAAATCTCTTTGCATTAGATGAGAAACAGGAGATATGTGAGAAGATGCGTCAGATAGATCGTCAACGAGATAAAACCAAACAAACAGATGGCAGCCCCATAGCTCTTTTCAACATGTTTATTGATCGCTGCCGCAATCAACTGCATGTGGTCCTCGCCATGAGTCCCATTGGAGATGCATTTCGGATTCGTCTTAGAAAGTTCCCTGCTCTTGTTAACTGCTGTACAATCGACTGGTTTCAGGT
Organism: Trichechus manatus latirostris; assembly: GCF_000243295.1. Lineage (NCBI taxonomy): Eukaryota > Metazoa > Chordata > Mammalia > Sirenia > Trichechidae > Trichechus > Trichechus manatus. The sequence goes on along the minus strand of NW_004443992.1, from coordinate 3,084,976 downwards.
ATTGCTATGTAAATTTTAAATAGACTTCTTAAAATGTTGAATCTTCATCATCATCATGACTTATTTTATAGATTCCCCCCCCAAATTTCTGATCAATTGTATATTTTGTGAAATTATAATTCAAGAAATCATCATAATAGAGGAATATGTTTTTAATACTTTATGTGGTCATTAACCTCAGTATATTGTAGAACATTTTCAGATAAATTTGTATTTCGGTCCAGACAGGAAACAGAGAGTACACTCAGAGGCTTCATTGAGGAAAGCTTAATGAAGGGACTGTTCATGAAGGTGTAGTCAGGATTTAGGGAACCAAGAGGACGTGGTGGAGGCCTTAGGAAGTGGTGGAACAGTAGCAGAAAGTTGTTACTATCCCTGGGTATAAAAGAGCAAAGGAGAGAACAGTATTACTGTAGCTTAGAGCTTGGAACCCTCGAAGTGAGACTGCCCTGACAAGAACAGCAACCCTACAATTCCAGAACTGCTAAAAAAAAAGAAGAAGGTATAAATACCACTACCTTTCTCCCTCTCTTATACCCTCTAATCTCTTACCATTACCCAAGCCCAACAGGAGGCCAAAAGGAAGAAAGCCTGATGATGCTTTTTGTAGTAAAGTTTAGCATCAAGAAGAACAGAGCAGGGCAGACAAAGGGAGAGGATGGGTGATGGTAGACGGGGAGGGAGCAAAGGGAGAATAATTAGCTCAGTGTGAAAAGTAATTTAATTCTCCCCTTTAACACTGTATAACAATGCATTCTCCATGTGTATAATAGGAAATTCATGGGCTCTGGCAGACCCCATGAGTGAGACCTAGCACATAAGCATTTATGACATTAGCCTCTCTGTACCTCCATTTTCTGGTAAAATTATTTGATTCAGTACATATTTCTTGAATCCTTGCTTTGTGTCAGGTCTTATTATAGAAGCTGGAGATAAAAGGTAAATGAGATAAACAAGGCCTCTGCTTTCCTTACGCTTACTTTCTACAGAAAAGCAAATGAGCAAAAAATAATTCCATCATATAGGGTGATGTGACTGAAAGTAATTCAGAGGCTACCCTAGATTAAGTGGCCAGTAAAAGGCTTTCTGAATAGTTGACTTTTAAGAGAAAACCTGAAAAACAAGAAGAGCCAATACTGAGAAGATCTGGGCAAAGAGAATAAGCTAGTGAAGACAAGTGGCCAGACTAAAGGAATGATGGGACCAGAGAAAATCAGGGTGAGGAGAGCATAGAGGGAGATAATATAGATGAGGTCAGAAAAGGGAGAAAGGCCAGATCAGGTAGAGATTTGCTAGTGAGTTTGGATTTTATTTTAAGCATGCTGAGAAGTTATCAGAGGGTTAAAGCTGGGGAAATACATGAGTTGTCTTACATGTTGAAAAGATCTCTTTGCAGCTGTGTGGAGAATGGACTGTGGGGCTGGTACAAGAGCACGAGTATGGAGACAAGTTAGGATACTCCAGAATATTCCAGGCAGCAGATAACAGAAAGTTGAATTAGGATAGTTGTGGTAGATATAGAAAGAAGTGAAAGGATTTGGGACCTGTTTTGGGGGTGGTGCTGGCAGAACTTGCTTATGGGATGGATATAGGGATGAGAAAGAAGAGAGAGGATGATTCCTATGTTTTGGATTAAATGACTGGATGGATGATGGTGATAGTTACTAAATTGGGGGAAGACTGCGAAAGGAGAAACTTTGATGGGGGAGATATGACCATGGTTTGGACTTGTTGAGTCTGAGATGCTTATAAGCTATCCAAGAAATATCAAGGAAGTAGTTGTTTATATGATTCTGGATGTTAGGGGAAAGGATAGTAACATTTACCTTAGAGGATTATTGGGAGAATTATATGAGATAATACCTGTAAAAGGCACTCAGAAATAGACATTCCAAAAATTTAATTCCTTTCCCATCCTTATTCCTAGAAATACTCATGAACAATTTCTCTAATCCCTGAACAAATCATGCAGAGTTTATATTACATGTCCTAAGATGCAGGTACTTGAGGAACGTTCCTCATGAAAGTATCTCTCATACTCTATCCCCTCCCCTGCTATCCCCCTCCATCTCCAACATCCATAAATTATAAAGGGCTGCCGTAGTAACAAACTCACATTGGTAACTTTGATAAAGTGCTAAATCATTTATCTTAAATTTAGTCATGGCCTGAAGATGCACTACAGGCAGTTGCCTCGCGCTTCTTAGAAGACATTGAAATGTCAGAGGAAACAAGAGATGGCTGTATCGACATGTGTAAAAGCTTCCACACTTCTACTATAAACTTATCAAACTCCTTCTATATTGAACTTCAAAGATATAATTATGTGACTCCTACCTCTTATCTTGAATTAATCTCCACCTTCAAGCTGTTGTTAGAAAAGAAAAGAAGGTAAAAATGAAATTTCATATTTCTAAGTAAGCGATGGTGGTTTGAAAATATTTGTGTGTACAAAAATCACATAACTGTGATTTAATAGAGATTTATATAAATACACTGTGAGTTTTGTTAAATCTTGAAGTGATTTAATTCACAAACATTTTGAAGATAGGCACTGGGTCTTAGTCTTCAGTATATACAACCATATTTGTAGAAAGAAGAAAGGTGTGCCACTCAGAGCTGTGTTGTGGCCTCCGGAGATTTTGACAATGATTTTTTAGTAAACATCTCTAGAAAATGTAATTTTTCTTTGATAAGTAATTAGGTAATAGATAAAGCTTTATCTTTAGGTACTGAACAGCTGAGGCCCCAGAGATAGCCACTCCATATACATGGCCAGTTTTACTTCTCTAAATAAACTCGATTTGAAAGCATCGACTTAAAAATCAGTGAACTTATGTCCTATAGAAAGTGTCAGTGTGAGTGCTTTAATGTCTTGAGGGTGGCTTTTACATGCAAAAAAGTATATTCAAAAGTTTCTTTGGTTCTGAAAATGAATACTCAGTATGTATAATAATTAAAAATTTATAAACATTAAGCCAGAAAGTTAGTTTAAAAATTTTAACAATCACCTTTAAGAGCATCTTTGATTAATGTTTGGTCACATTAAAAAACTAAACAAAATTTTCTGTATTACATTTCCCATGTCTGATTTTAATATATTATTGTTTCTCTTTTAAGGTTTGATTTAACAAATCAGACCTCTCTAGGTACTTAAATAATTTATAAATCTAGTAAGTTGAACGTTAAGTTCTTTTAAATGTTTGGATATTATCTATTAACTTAATGGGATTTTGACTTAAAAACACAAATCTAAATCTGTTGCTTAATTATGCAATTTAAATTGGAATTGCAAGGCTGACCTGTTAATCAAAAGATAAGATTTTTTAAAATATTAAAACATATATTTAAGAGACTCCATCAGCCTGAGACTAGAAGAAGTAGATGGTGCGCAGCTATCATCAATGACTGCCCTGACAGGAAACACAACAGAGAGTCCCCAACGGAGCAGGAGAAAAGTACGGAGCAAAACTCAAACTCACGTAAAATGACCAGACTTAATGGTCTGACTGAGACTGGAGGAACCCCAGAAGCCATGGCCCCTGGACACTCTGTTAACCCAGAACTAAAACCATTCCCCAAAGCCCACTCTTCAGACAAAGATTGGACTGGACTATAAAACATAAAATAATACTCATGAAGAGTGTGCTTCTTAGTTCAAGCAGATACATGAAACCAAATGGGCGGCCCTGTCTGGAGGCAGGATGAGAAGGCAGAAAGGGACAGAAACTGGTTGAATGGAAACAAGAAACCCAGGGTGGAAAGGGGGAGTGTGCTGTCACATTATAGAGATCGCAACTAATGTCACATAACTATGTATATAAATTTTTGTATAGAAATTAACTTGAGCTGTAAACTTTCACCTAAAGCACAAAAAAACCCATATATTTAAAATACCAAATGTGCATAGATCCCTTAACATAAAATATTAATCCTATTGAGTTTGATTTTTGTATATATTTCTGTAGTTAATTCTAAATCTTCATGCGGCTAACCCACTATCTCAAGCATTTTTTTTATTGTGCTAAAATATATATAACAAAACATTTGCTATTTTAACCATTTTGAAGTGTACAATTCAGTGACATTAACTACATTCCTCATGTTGTGCAACGATCATCACTATCCATTTCCAAAAGTTTTTCATCATCCTAAACAGAAACTCAGTAACTGTTAAGCAATAACTAACCCATTTTCTCCTCCTCTTAGCCCCTGGCAACCACTAATAAACTCTTCTTTCTACGCGTTTTCCTATTCTGGGTATTTCATACAAGTGGAATCATACAATATTTTTCCTTTTGTGACTGACTTTTATTTCACTCAGCATATTTTCAAGGTTCATCCATGTCATAGCATGTTTCAGAACTTCGTTTGTTTTTACGGCTCTGTAATAATGAGCCTTGGTGCCGTAGTTGTTAAACACTCAGCTGCTAACCCAAAGGTTGGCCACCAGCTGCGATGTGGCAGTCTGCTTCCACAAAGATTACAGTCTTGGAAACCCTGTGGGGCAGTTCTGTCCTGTAGAGTTGCTATGAGTCAGAATCAACTTGACAGCAGCAGTTTTTATATGAATATACCACTTTTTTATTTATCTATTCATCTTGACACTTAGGTTGTTTCCACCTTTTGGTTATTGTGAATAGTGCTGCAATGAACATTGCGTACAAGTGTCTGTTTGAGACACTGCTTTCAAGACCATTGCAGTGCATCCCCAAGCAGTGGTGACATAGCTTTCTAGGTACCATGGTCCACCGCCTGGGTTTCAGTCATACCATTGCTAATTCTTCCATCGACTTATAGAAGTCTGCAACTCCTATCCAAGTCTCTTCCATGACTTGGCTGGATTTTATTATTTGGGCTCTTAAGATGATTGTCTTTCCATGTATATTATGTGCTCTTTAACTTAATACAATCTTGCATCTTTTTTGTTTTTTTAAAATATTTTCCCATCCAGGAAGATCAAAAGCACTTAGAGATTCTAATTAAATTTTGGATGTTACTGAAGACTTTGTTTGATTATGCACTCACAATGTTTGAGGCCACCCTAACCGAAAGAAATGTTATAAAAATGAGATACAAACTTACAGCCTGAAAGAGTGGTAGTTTTCATGGTTTTCTAGACATTTTCAGACATTCTTATTTGCCTTTAAAATTTTCCTTTTTTTTTCATTTTCCTTTTACCTCAATCTAGAATTTCTAGACTGTAGTTACCCTTTTCTTAATAGCTAAAGCTAGAAGCAGATTATCAGATCACCTGCCAGGAAGCCAGTGGTTTAGCTAGCAAAGTGTTGCAATAGGATGAACCACCACACATCATGCTGGCAGGAATGAGACCTTTCTTGTGCTTGTTCCACAGGGTTTCTCCTGAAACTGGACTCACAGATAATATGGTAACACATATGCAGTCTTCTCAGTCCACATTACTGTCAAATATGTTGCTCACACAGAGGGAATTCGACATGTGGCATGCCCTCTCTTCTAAATTTCTTTTCCCTACAACAGTCTTTTCAATGTTCTCCAGGTTACCTTTGCCAGTTTAGCACTCAGTTGAAGATTTTTATTTATTTATTTGTGCTTTAGGTGAAAGTTTACAGCTCAGGCTACTTTCTCATACAAAAATTTATACACATATTGTTATATGACCTTAGTTGCAGTCCCTGTAATGTGACAGTACACTCCCCCTTTCCACCCCGGGTTTCCCGTGTCCATTCAACCAGTTCCTGTCCCTTTCTGCCTTCACATCCCGCCTCCGGACAGAAGCTGCCCATTGATCTTGAGTATCTACTTGAACTAAGAAGCACAGTCTTCACGAGTATTATTTTATGTTTTATAGTCCAGTCTAATCTTTATCTGAAGAGTGTGCTTTGGGAATGGTTTTAGTTCTGGGTTAACAGAGAGTCCAGGGGCTCAGTTGAAGATTTTTAATAACCTTCTGCCTTTATGACAATTATCAGGCTGGTTCAATCCCTATGTCCAGCCTATTTTATAAGGGGGATTTCTAAAACGTGTCACCTTTTACTTTGAAACACTATGGCATATCAAACATTAAAAATTAAAACAATTTATCAAGAAAAATAGTTTTCTCTATACATAAGCTATAATTATCTAGAGAACATATATAAGTGCAGATAAAAATTTAAAATTACATTTAAATACTATTTCTAATCAATTATTATTTTATCATCATTTTATACCCCCAAAATAATAGTGATAATGAAGTAATGAGATTTATTACCTATCCTATTTGTCATACTTCTCTTAATAAAAAATTCCTATTTCAAAATACTTAATACATCTTGAAATCTTTTGACACCTTTGATAGCATTCAGAATAATATATTTTAGACATTAAAGTCAGTTTAAAAGAAATGATTATAATAATATTTTAAGTAACATTAGTATCATTGGAATAAACTTCCCAAGGTGACTAATTTTAGAGGTACACCATTCATTTCAATGCAGGAGGCCCCTTGTCTAGTGTATTTATTCTTTTGAATTTCCATCATGTGACTAGATGTTTCACCTAGATGCTGGAAATAACAAAAATGAACAAGACATATTCTCTGTGCTTAATTGCATACAGTTCAGTGTTCTAGAGTTCGTATTGTTTGACGAATTGTTGTGTGTGAAAATCTTTTAGAACACGTCATCAGGTATGCCTTGAAAAGGCTGGGAAAGCTCAGGAACACTTACTTTTTTTAAAACTAATAGAGATGGAAATTAATTAAAGAGATGTTGTAATCGTGGGACGATTTTAGTAAAACAAAACAGATCACTCTGCTAGGTGCTGTTGGGATACTAATAAGACAAGGCTTTTTTCCTTGAAGAATAGAAATCCTCAAGCCTAACTTGTTTTATCTGTTGGCTTTCAGTGAGGTGGTAAAAATGAAGAAGAGGTATGAAGTGGGTTTGGATAAACTGGATTCTGCTGCATCTCAAGTAGCCACAATGCAAACTGAGTTGGAGGCTCTGCATCCTCAATTAAAAGTTGCTAGCAAAAAAGTTGATGAAATGATGGTCATCATTGAGAGGGAGTCTGTAGAGGTTGCCAAAACTGAAAAAATAGTGAAAGCTGATGAAACAATAGCAAATGACCAAGCTATGGCTGCCAAAGCCATCAAAGACGAATGTGACGCTGACCTGGCAGGGGCCTTGCCAATATTAGAGTCAGCCCTAGCTGCCCTTGACACTCTTACTGCACAGGTAAGTGCACAGCCATGCACCCGGTAGGAAACATGTCATCATAACTCAAGAAAATATTGAACATTGTATGGTACAATCTAGTTTGTCTCTCCAAGTTAGTCTCCAAATTTAATGCAATTGAAATCATTTTGAAATTGGCAGAAAGATTCCTAATTCATATGAAAAAAGAAATGCATGAGCATGACTAAGACAATTTTGAAAAGGAAGAAAGCTGCCAGATATTATAACCTATCGTAAAAGAAGAGTTATTACAAGAACTCTACACTACAGTAATAGAGGAATAAGGCCCAAGTATATATTTTGTTGATTTTGAGATTTACCTTTTTCATATTTAAACACTTCTATAATTGGGATATGTCTTACAATAGATGTCATAAAGTATTGTGTCAATGTTTGTCAATGTTTTTTTTCTTTTTGGTGATACATAAAATAACAACATGTCTTACAACAATGCATTTTTGTAATAGCATTCTTAGATTTGATGTAATGTAGTATTAGAAGCTAGAGTGTGAGAGGGAAAAATTTCAATTAAGAAAAGCAGGAGTGGATTTTTTTAAATAAATAGTCTTGGGAAATGTTTGTGTTGGAAAATGGGGAAAATGTTAGATCTTTTCCTCACACCTTACTTTGAAATAGATTTCAGACTGATTTAAAATTCAATAGTTGCATTATTATAAAATTATAGGTCAAAACGTTTATAACCTTAGAGTTGAAAAGGACTTCCTACATATGAGAGAAATGAGAAAGAAAACTACTAAGCAGTCTTATTTGTAATACATATGCTGTATATACTGTTGTATTTTTCATAATAAATAAAAATATTTTTAAAGAGTGATACATTTTAGTACCTAAAAATCTACAAATTTTGTTTGCCAGAAATACCATTGACAAATTTTAGAAATACTGGGGAAAATATTTGAAATACAATGTAGACAAAGGGTTAATATGCCTTTATGTAAAGAGCTCTTACAAATCAATAAGAAAATATAGCTCTAAAGTAGGATAGTAAGTGATATAAAGAAATAATACAAAAAAGAGAAAGTGAAAATAGTAAACATAAATAGATATTCTGCCTTACTTGTATTTAAGGAAACACAGATTTAAACAAGAATTCTTGCCTAGGTCTTGGAAGCTCCATAGATACATCCAGACTCCCTGAGGGACCGAATCACTGGGCTGAGGGCTGAGGACCATGGTCTCGGGGAACATTTAGCTTAATGGGCATAACATAGTTTATAAAGAAACTGTTCTACATCCTACTTTGGTGAGTAGCATCTGGGTCTTAAAAGCCTGTGAGTGGCCATCTAAGGTCCTCCACTGGTCTCACCCCATCTGGAGCAAGGGAAAATGAAGAAAACCAAAGAGACAAGGGAAAGATTAGTCCAAAGGACTAATGGACCACAACTGCCACAGCCTGCACGAGACTGAGTCCAGCACATCTAGATGGTGCCCGGCTACCACCACTGACTGCTCTGACAGGGATCACAATAGAGGGTCCCAGATAGAGCTAGCGAATAATGTAGAACAAAATTCTAACTCAAAAAAAAAAAAAAGACCAGACCAGCTGGTCTAACAGAGACTGGAGAAACTCTTGAGAGTATACCCCCCCACCCCCCCACATACCCTTTCAACTCAGTACTGAAGTCACTCCTGAGGTTCACCCTTCAGCCAAAGATTAGACAGGCCCATAAAACAAAATGAGACTAAATGGGCACACGAGCCCAGGGACAAGGACCAGAAGGCAGAAGGGGATAGGAAAGCTGGTAATGGGGAACCCAAGGTTGAGAAGGAAGAGTGTTGATATGTCTTGGGGTTGACAGCCAATGTCACACAACAATGTATGTATTGATTGTTCAATGAGAAGCTAATTTGCTCTGTAAACCTTCATCTAAAGTACAAAAAAAAATTCTGTTGCTTATAGAATGCCTACCAGTGCTCCAACAGTCTACTTAAATAAGCACCCTTATATACTTTCTGGAGAACAGTTTGTCAATAAGTGCCAAGAGCTTTAAAAATATAAGGTATAAAGTTTCAGTTCTTGTAATAGTGAAAAATAGGGGAAAAAATTAGAATGATGGTGCATGTGTCTACGTTGGAGCACTATGCAGTCATTAAAAGCAATAATGTAAATGTTCACTAGCATGGAAGGATGTCCATTATATATTCTTATTGGAATAGAGCATGTGTGTTATGTATACTATGATTTCACTGCTTAAAATATAGCATATACACTGGTTTGCAGCATATACATATAGAAGAAGGTTTAGAAGAATATAAATGAAAATGTTTATAGTAGTTATATATAATGGGATTATAGGAGGCCTTTATATGTACAGTTTTTTCTGTATTTTTCTAATGTTGCATTGAGCATCTATTTTATAATTTTTAACAAGCTAGAAAACTCTACTTTGTGATATCTGTATTGCCCTTTGATGTGTTTTGGAAGTAGACTTCAAGTATCTGACATAGGGTATCTTCCTATTATTCTTATTGGTTTTTAACTTTTCCCTTGGGAAAAACTTCTCAACAGTTTTTGATACGGTTCTACCATTGTCACCATTTCTACCCAATGAACAGAGTAACCTTCTGTATGCTAAGGCTTAGTCTGAAAATAGGAACCAACTACAGTTAACAAACATTTCATTTTTAACAATTAGCATGTTGTTATTTCAAGGACATTACAGTGGTAAAATCCATGAAGAGTCCTCCTGCTGGTGTCAAGCTTGTGATGGAAGCTATATGCATCTTGAAAGGCCTCAAAGCCGACAAAATCCCTGACCCAACAGGCTCTGGAAAAAAAATAGAAGATTTCTGGGGTCCAGCTAAGAGACTTCTGGGTGACATTAGATTTCTCCAGTCTCTTCATGAATATGACAAGGATAATATTCCTGCAGCTTACATGAATATCATAAGAAAAAACTATATTCCAAATCCAGATTTTGTTCCAGAAAAGATTAGAAATGCTTCCACAGCCGCAGAAGGTCTGTGCAAATGGGTCATAGCAATGGATTCATATGATAAGTAAGTCCTGATAAAAAGAAAACTGACTAGTATGTTTTACTTTCACATTTAGTCATTTAGACAATAGGAAACTTAAAAGCAATTTAGGTGAGAAACCCCTCAGAAAATCATGTATAATAGTTGCTATGTGTTTACATCTTTACTGGAGACAAAATTACACTGGTCAAAATAGTACAATGCAGCAGTTCTTAAACATGTTGGACCCAGGAACCTTTTATACTCTTAAAAATTATCAAAAGCGTCAAAGAGCTTTCATTTATTTACCATATTAGAAATTAAAACAAATTTTTAAATAGTTTAATTGTTTTTTGAAAATAACAATGAAGATATTACATGTTTACATGTGTAACTTATTTTATACAGTGAAACCTGTGAGAGCCGGAACTCGATGGAGCTGCCTTGTTTTTCCAGGTCTCACAAGCTTTCTGCCTTTGACAGGGTGTAGTCTTACCACTTTTCTGTCACTCACTATTAGTGGAAAATATTTGAGTTTTCCTTTTCTGACAGGTTTCTACCTTACACTGGCTGTGGCTTTCGAAGGTTTTACTATATTAAAAAAAAAAGCCTCTTAGTAAAGAATGGCATTGTTTTATACTTTTTTTAATTGAAGACAGTTGGACTCCGTTTCTTTATTCAGTCTGTTGTGATATATTGTTTTGATTGAAGTATATGAAGAAAATCTTGCCTCACACAGATATTTAGTTGGACAAGGAAGGAACTCATGAACCCCTTGAATGGGGAGGTACCTTAGGAACTCCCAAGAGTTCTTGGACCACACTTTGAAAGCACTGGCATAAAATGTGTTCTTCTAAGACACCCTTTTCTGATGATTGTATGAGAACCATTTGTATCAAAATAGAGTCAAAATTGCTAGTTATTTCTTCAAAAAGCAACCATTACAGGATGTCTTTCAAACTCATACCCAATTTGAATCATTGCACTATGTAGTACATGTTTTTATAATACATGCTTGGGACCACGACAGTTATTTTGATGATAATTTTTAATTGAATGTTTTATCATTTATTTAGAAAGATAACATAACTGACTCCATTTTTGAAATAGTATTTATTATCATGTTATTAGGTGCAGTCAAGTCAGTTTCAACTCATACAGACCCTCTGTACATCAGAATGAAACACTGCCCGGTCATGTACCATCATCACAATCCTTGCTATCTTTGAGCCCATTGTTGCAGCCACTGCGTCAGTCCATCTCATGAGGGTCTTCCTCTTTTTCACTGACCCTCTACTTTACCAAGCATGATGTCTTTCTCCATGGACTGGTCCCTCCTGATAACATATCCAAGGTATGTGAGATGAAGTCTCACCATCCTTGCTTCCAAGGAGCATTCTGGCTGTACTTCTTCCAAGACAGATTTGTTCATTGTTTCGGCAGGCCATGGTATATTCAATATTCTTCGCCAACACCATAATTTAAATGCATCAGTTCTTCTTCGATCTTCGTTGTTCATTGTTCAGCTTTCACATGCATATGAGGTGATTGAAAATACTGTGGCTTGAGTTAGATGCACCTTAATCCTCAAGAGGATGACTTTGCTTTTTAACACTTTGAGGCGGTCTTTTACAACAGATTTGACCAATACAGTGTGTCATTTGATTTTTTGACTGCTTCTTCCCTGGAATTGTGGATCCAAGTAAAACTAAATCCTTGACAACTTCAATATTTTCACCATTTATCATGATGTAGCTTATTGGTCCAGTTGTGAGGATTTTTGTTTTCTTTATGTTGAGATGTGTAATACATATTGAAGGCTGTAGTCTTTGATCTTTGTCAGTAAGTGCTTCAAGTCCTCTTCACTGTCAGCAAGCAAGGTTGTGTCATCTGCATATCACAGATTGTTAATGAGTCTTCCTCCAATCCTGATGCCACATTCTTTATATAGTCCTGCTTCTCAGATTATTTGCTCAGCATACAGATTGAGTAAGTGTGGTGAAAGGATACAACCCTGACACACACCTTTCCTAGTTTTAAACTACACGGTATCTGCTTGTACTGTTTGAATGACTGCCTCTTGGTCTATGTACAGGTTCCTCAAAAGCACAATTAAGTGTTCTGGAATTCCCATTCTTCACAATGTTACCCATAATTTGTTAGGATCCACACAATCAAATGCCTTTGCATAGTCGATAAAACACAGGTGTGATGGTTAAAGTTATGTGTCAACTTGGCTATGTCATGATTCTCAGTGGTTTGGCAGATATTATGTAATCATCCTCCATTTTGTGATGTGATGTGAGCAGCCATTCAATTGAAAAGGAAGTTTCCTTGGAGTGTGGCCTGCATCCAATATATGTAAATATTCTGGCAAAGCTACCTCTCTCTTGATCCGACTCATCACCTTCTGACCTCCAGTTCTTGGGATGTGAGCCAGCAGCCCGCCGTCTGACCTGCAGATTTTGAGTTCATTAGCCCCTGCAGCCATGTGAGTGAGGAGAAGCTCCAGCCTGACATCTAACCCACAGATTTGGGACTTGCCAGCCTCCACAACTGTATGAGCTATTTCGTTGAAATAAATCTCTCTATATGTATATTGATATATTAATGGATAAAGAGAGATTTATTTTTTGCTCCTCTAGAGAACCCAGCCTAAGACATTTGGTACCGAGAGAAGGAACAGAATCTTAAGGATGAGTTTTCTGAATTGGTTCTCAAGTTTCGCTAGTCTTAAAGATGCTGAAGACTGCTTCCAGTAGTAAAGAGGGCACTGCTAATCTATGGTGTGAAATGACAATAGAAATACACAAAATGTCACCACCGATGGATCAGATATTTGTGAGAGACGAGTCTCTGGGTGATTGCATATTTGAAACTTGTCTACAATTTTATCAGAATGAGAAGTATAAGGAAGCTGGTTGGTTGGTCCTACTTTTGCTAGACAATATAATGAAAGAAAGAGATAAGCTCAGAGCTTCAGAGTCACAGCTCATGTGCTATATACAAGACCAGAAAGTTGCCACTTGTGCCCTGAAGGAAAGCCTTATTTCTTGTAGTAACAGAGCTGATTTTGCCAAAAACCAAACTCAGAGTTTTATCGTAAGAGTGGCTGAATTACAACTTCAGTTGAATTCCCAACCTCTAGTGATGTCTGAAGCTAAAGTGAGGGCATTGATTGGGAAGAAATGGGATCCTGAAACTTAGGGTGGGGCCATATGGACAGAAAATCAGGAAGCTGGGGACATTGAGCCCCTAAATTCGGTTGAATCACTCCTGCCAACAAAACCAGCCCTTTTACTCCTATCTGAAGAGATTACTCCATCTTTTTGTGCTAAACCACCTTACCCAGAAAAACCATTATCTCTTCCACCCCCATCTGATGAGATTAACCCAGCTGTGCCTGAAGAGTCTTTGTTTGAGATTGCGCCTGGGACGTTGCCTGGGGCTTTGCCTAAGGCACATACCTTCCAAGACATTGCTGAATATCCCCAGGAACTACCCCCACCACCCATTTTTACTTTTAGACCTACAACTAGACTTAAGTCACAGTGAGCCCCAAGAGGTGAAGTACAAAGTGTGTCCCAGGAGGTATGCTACACTCCAAAAGAACTGCTTGATTTTTCTAACATATACGAACAGAAACCTGGGGAATATGTGTGGGAATGGCTATTAAGGGTGTGGAAAATGGTGCAAGGAGCATGATGTTGGATCAGTCTGAGTTTATTAATATGTGCCCACTAAGCACAGATTCTTCATTCAGTGTTTCAGGACGAGAGAAAAGGATCTAATAGTTTATTTGGTTGGTTCACTGAAGCATAGATTAAGCGGTAGCCTACATTAAATCTAGTTGAAATGGCAGACCTGCCTTGATGTACTATATAAGAAGATATCCAGAAGCTTAGGGAAATTGGCATGTTAGAGTGGATTTATCAGATTGGACCCACAGACCCACACGTGGAGTTCCATGAGGACATACCTTTTACCACACCAGTAAGGAGCAAATTTGTGAAAGGGCGCCCCAGCATCCTTGAAGACTGCTGTGATTGTTATTTTATGTAAGTCAGATTTGATGGTGAGAACTGCCCTAAGTTAATTAAGACACCTAACCATAATGGGGCTGATTGAACCCTATGGTAGTAGGGGCCAAGTGGCAGCACTTAATCGACAAAGACAAGGTGGGCGTAGTTACCATAATTGACAATGGAGTCAAAGCAATAATCAAAATAGTCTGACTTGTATGGACTTATGGCATTGGCTACTTAGTCATGGTGTCCCTAAGAGTGAAATAGACAGGAAATCTACTAAATATTTACTTAATCTATACAAGCAGAAGAATTCTAGGTCAAGTGAATGATAGTCTAACTGGAATTGTCAAAATAGAGAGTCATGGCCCCTCAATCAATTCCTGGACTTGAGCCAGTTTACAGACCCACAACCTCTTGAATGAAGGGGATGCCAGGTCCCCTAGAGGAAGGACCTACTAAACCGACAAAAAATTTATACTGTGAATCTTTCCCCCAGCCTTCTGCAAAGGGATCTATGGCGTTTTACAAGAGTGACTGTTCATTGGGGAAAAGGAAACAATCAGGCTTTTGGGGGATTACTGGACACTGGCTCTGAACTGATACTAATTCCAGCAGACCCAAAATGTCACTGTGGCCCACCAGTCAGAGTAGGGGTATGTGGAGGTCATATTGTTAATGGAGTCTTAAATCTATCTGTCAATAGGTCCAATGCGTCCCTGAACCTATCCTGTAGTGATTTACCCAGTTCCAGAATGCATAATTGGAATAGCTTTACTCAGCAACTGACAGAACCCACACACTGGATCCCTTACATGTAGAGTAAGGGCTATTATGGTAGGAAAAACCAAGTGGGAGCCATTAGAACTGCCTTACCTAGGAAAATAGTAAACAAAAAGCAATGCCGAATTCCTGGAGGGATTGCAGAGATTACTGCCACCATCAAGGACTTGAAGGATGCAAGGGTGGTGATTACCACCACATTCCTATTCAGTTCACCTATTTGGCCTGTGCGAAAAACAGATGAATCCTGGAGAATGACAGTGGATTATCATGAACTTAACCAGGTGCTGACTCCAGTTGCAGCTGTTCCAGATATGATTCATTGCTTGAGCAAACTAATACATCTCCTGATAACTGGTATACAGCCATTGACCTGGCCAATACCTTTTTCTGGATTCTGGTTTCAAAGGAACACCAGAAGCAGCTTGTCTTCAGCTGGCAAGGCCAGCAATACACCTTCACTCTACTGCTGTCTCAGAGGTGTACTAGTTCTCCAGCCGTATGTCATAATTTAGTCCACAGGGAACTTGATTGCCTTTCCCTTCCACAAGATGTCACACTAGTCCATTACATTGATGACATTATGCTGATTGGACCTAGTAAGAAAGAAATATCAATGACTCTAGACTTACTGGTAAGATATTTGTATACATAGAGGGTGGGAAATTAATCTGATGAAAATTTAGGCACCTTCTACTTTAGTGAAATTTCTAGGGGTCCAGTGGTGTGGGGCATGTTGAGATTGTCCTTCTAAAGTGAAGAATAAGTTGCTACATCTGGCCCCTCCTACAACCTACAAGGAGGCACAACACCTGGGACTTCTCTGGATTTTGGAGGCAACATATCCCTCATTTGGGTGTGCTACTCTGGCCTATTTAAAAAGTGATGCAAAAAGCTGCTAGTTTTGTGTGGGACCCAGAACAAGAGAAGACTGCAACAGGTTCCAACTGCTCTGCACGGTGCTTTGTTCTTCTGGCAGTCCATGGAGTATTCAATATTCTTCGCCAACATCACAATTCAGAGGCATCAATTCTTCAGTCTTCCTTATTCATTGTCCAGCTTTCACATGCATATAAGGTGATTGAAAACACTGTGGCTTGGGTCAGGCCCACCTTAGTCTTCAAGGTGACATCTTTGCTTTTCAACACTTTAAAAGAGAACTTTTATAGCAGAGTTGTCCAATGCAATGCGTCTTTTGATTTCTTGACTGCTGCCTCCATGGGTGTTGACTGTGGATCCAAGTAAATGAAATCCTTGACAACTTTAGTTTTTTCTCTGTTTATCATAATGTTGCTTATTTGTCCAGTTGTGAGCATTTTTGTTTTCTAATGGAAAACTACAGCATCCCAATTCTGACATGACTACTAATGGCACAGACCCTTCAGGAATGAAGGTTTGGGTCACCCCATCAGGCAAAGAACTTGCTGAGGGTAAACGGAATATGGAATGGGCAGTGGAAGAAGGTAGTTCTAAATACTAGCCATGACCACCTGACCAGTTGCAGAAACGAGGACTGTAATTATTTTAGTATTTCTTCCTTGTTTTATTATATGTATGTGTGTGTGTATAGCAAATATTTTTGTTTTTAATCCCTCCCTTATTCCTTATTATAATATATGATGTAAACAGGCTTAGTGCATTTTCAGTTGTATGCATGTTAGTTGTATCATGTTAGGTGCAAGTATGACTTTATAGTTGTCTTTATTTAGAGATTATGTATGGTTTAAGGAGATATGTCTAGGTGCCAAGTTGACAAGGGGTAAACTGAGATGGCTAAGGTTATGTGTCAACAGGTCTAGGCCATGATTATCAGTGGTTTGGCAGATACTATGTCATCATCTTCCATTCTGTGATCTGATGTGAGCAGCCAATCAGTTGAAAGCAGAGTTTCTTTGGGGATGTGGCTTGCATCCAGTATATATGGATGTTCTGGCAAAGCTCACTGTCTTTTGATCCTGAATCCGACTTGTCTTCCTTTGACCTCCGATCTTTGGAATGTGACCCAGCAGCTGCCATCTGACCCACAGATTTGGGACTTGCCAGCCTCCAAAACTGTGTGAGCCATTTCCTTGAAATAAATCTCTCTATGTATGTATTATATACCTCTACGCTTCACTGGCGTTGCTCCTCTAGAAAACCTAGCCTAAGACAACAGGTAGACATTTTTCTGATATTCTCTGCAATATTTTACTTGCGTGTGATATTAATGATATTGTTTGATAATTTCCACATCCTGTTGAATCACCTTTCTTTGGAATGGGCTCAAATATGGATCTCTTCCAGTTGGTTGGAGAGGTAGTTTTCTTCCAAATTTCTTGGCATAGATGAGCGAGCACTTCCAACATTTGCATCCATTTGTTAAAACATTTCAATTGATATTCCATCAATTCCTGGACACTTTTTTTTTCACCAATGCCTCAGTGCAGCTTGGACTTCTTCCTTCAATACCATTGGTTCTTGATCATATACTACCCACTGAGATGGTTGAATGTCACCAATTCTTTTGGTAACTGACTCTGTGTATTCCTTCTGTCTTCTTTTGGTGCTTCCTCTGTCGTTCAGTATTTTCCCCGTAAAATCCTTCAGTATCGCAGCTCAAGGCTTGAATTTTTTCTTCAGTTCTTTCAGCTTGAGAAATGCCGAGTGTATTTGTCCCTTTTGGTTTTCTAACTCCAAGTCTTTGCACGTTTCATTATAACAGTTTATTTTGTCTTCTTGAGCTACCCTTTGAAATCTGTTTAGCTCTTTTACTTCGTTTCTTCCATTTACTTTAGCTACTCTACATTCAAGAGCAAGTTTCAGAGTCTCTTCTGATACTCATTTTGGTCTTTTCTTTCTTTCCTGCCTTTTTAATGACCTTTTGCTTTATTCATGTATGATATCTTTGATGTTATCCCACAACTTGTCTGGTCTTCAGTCATTAGTGTTCAATGCGTCAAATCTATTCATGAAATGGTCTCTAAATGCAGGTGGGTGAGTTATACTCAAGGTTGTACTTTGGCTTTTGTGGACTTGTTTTAATTTTCTTCAGCTTCAACTTGAACTTGCATGTGAGCAGTTGATGGTCTGTTCCAGAGTTAGCCCCTGGCTGTGTTCTGACTGATGATATTGAGCTTCTGCATCATCTCTTTCCACAGATGTAGTTGATTTGATTTTTGTGTATTCCATATGGCGAGACCCGGTGTAGTCACCATTTATGTTGTTGAAAAAAGGTATTTGCAATGAAGAAGTCGTTGGTCTTGCAAAATTCTATCATGTGATCTCTGGCATCGTTCTATCACTGAGGCCATATTTTCCAGCTAATGATCTTTCTTTTTTTTCCCCCAACTTTTGCATTCTAATTACCAGTAACTATCAGTACATCTTGATAGCATGTTTGATCAATTTCAGACAGCAGAATTTGGTAAAAATCTTCCATTTCTTCATCTTTGGCATTAGTGGTTGGTGCATTAATTTGAATAATAGTCATATTAACTGGTCTTACTTGCAGGTGTATGGTATTATCCTATCACTGACAGCGTTGTACTTCGGGATATATATTGAAATGTTCTTTTTGACAATGAACACAACACTGTTCCTCTTCAATTGGTCATTCCCGGCATAGTATACCATACGATTGTCCGATTGAAAATGGCCAATACCAGTCCATTTCAGCTCATTGATGCCTAGAATATCGATCTTCAAGCATTCCATTTCATTTTTTGACAACTTTTAATTTTTCTAGATTCATACTTTGTACATTCCTTGTTCGATTATTAATGGATGTTTACAGCTATTTCTTCTCATTTTGAATTGTGCCATATCAACAAATGAAGGTCTTGAAAACTTTTCTCCATCCACGTCATTAACGTCGACTCTACTTTGAGGAGGCACCTCTTCCCCAGTAGCATTTTGAGTGCCTTCAAACCTGAGGGGCTTATCTTATGGCACAGTGTTCCACCGCAACTCATAACGTTTTCACAGGCCACGTTTTTTAGAAGTAGATTGCCAGGTCCTTCTTCCTAGTCTGCCTAAGTCTGGAAGCTCCGCTGAAACTTGTCCACCATGAGTGACCCTGCTGGTATTTGAAGTACCTGTGGCATAACTTCCAGCATCATAGCAACATGCAAGCCACCACAGTATGACAAACTGACAGGTGCATGGTGGTTCTAGATAGTAGGAAGAGAATTTAATTTACATTCGTTCTTTTTTCCTACATAGTCTGTTTACTACCAACATGCCTGTTTATAAGATAGCTGGTTTTGGTTAAGGGTATATTCTGGGATTAAGAAAAAGAAAAATGACAAAGAGAAAATATCTCACCTTCTGCTCATGACAGTTATGCCATAACCAGTAAGGCTAGTTTCTACTAACACTGTGATATTCTACATGAATATCCTATCTTCCTTTGGGAAAATTGCCAAAATTCACACTGGCAAAAATCAAATATTTTATTTCAGTTAAAAAATATTTACTTAATAATGCTGTATTTGATATCTACTTTTGTAGTCATTTCTTACGTTCTGGGATAAGGTTGGACTGATCCTTAGATGAAATATGGGAGAGAGAAATCAATGTAAGTTTTACTTAAAGGTGTGCTTCAAGTCACAGAAAGTCTATTAGAAAAGTAAATTCAGTGGCAGAAAGTGCACTAGGATATTAAATAAATATCTCATTTCCCAATTTCACTTTTTGTAGAGTGGCAAAAATAGTAGCTCCCAAAAAGATAAAACTGGCTGCAGCTGAAGGGGAGCTTAAAATTGCCATGGATGGTCTTAGAAAGAAGCAGGCAGCCCTTCAGGAAGTCCAGGACAAGCTGGCCAGGCTTCAGGACACACTGGAATTAAATAAACAAAAGAAGGCTGACTTGGAAAACCAGGTATGTGATGATATAGACAAAGGTAAGTACATTCTCAGTTATTGTAAATAAGAATGATGTTTGTGCTAACACATACATAACACACCAATCCTGCTTTCTCCCCTAAATTAGCATTTGTAAAACAACAGCCTGCAGGTCAAATCTGTTTTTGTTTGGCGCATAAGTTAAGAATTTTTGCTTGGTAAGACAGTACACAATACTGGGGAAGTCAGCACAACCTGACCAAGGCAGGGTCATGGAAGCTTCATAGACACATCCAGACTCCCCGAGGGGCCAAATTACTTGGCTGAGTACTGGGGACCGTGGTCTCGGGGGACATCTAGCTCAATTGGCATAACATAGTTTATAAAGAAAATGTTCTACATCCTACTTTGGCGAGTAGCGTCTCGGGTCTTAAAAGCTTGTGAGCGGCCATCTAAGATATTCCACTGGTCCCACCCTGTCTGGAGCAAGGAAGAATGAAGAAAACCAAAGACCCAAGGGAAAGATTAGTCCAGAGGACTAATGGACTACAACTACCACAGCCTCCACCAGACTGAGTCCAGCACAATTAGATGGTGCCTGGCTACCACCACTGACTACTGTGACAGGGATCACAATAGAGGGTCCTGGACAGAGCTGGAGAAAAATGTAGAACAAAATTCTAACTCACACACATGCAAAAAAGACCAGACTTACTGGTCTGACAGAGACTAGAGAAACCTTGAAAGTATGGCCCCCGTATACCCTTTTAATTCAGTACTGAAGTCACTCCTGAGGTTAACCCTTCAGCCAAAGATTAGACAGGCCCATAAAACAAAATGATACTAAATGGGCACACCAGCCCAGGGGCAAGGATGAGAAGGCAGGAGGAGACAGAAAAGCTGGTAATGAGGAACCCAAGGTCGAGAAGGGGAGAGTGTTGACATTTGTGGGTTGGCAACCATTGTCCCAAAACAGAATGTCTGTTAATTGTTTAATGAGAAACTAATTTGCTCTGTAAACCTTCATCTAAAGTACAATTAAAAAAAAAAAAAAGTGGAAAAAAAAAATCAAGTGCCAGAAAAAAATTTTTTTTTTCCTATTTGTGTATGGCACAGGAGTTAATGATTTTGACATTTTTAAACAATTACATTTTAAGTGGTTATATATCAAGCCAAAAACCAAATCCATTGCCGTCGAGTCAATTCCACGTCATGGTGACCCCGTGTGTTACAGAGTAGAACTGCCTTATAGGATTTTCTTGGTTGTAAAGTAAATAGAAACAGAGCACCAGGACTGTCTTCTGAGGTACTGCTGGGTGGTAAGTACATACACAGTATCCTTGGTTTTGCCTCGTTGCACACAAAGCCTAAAATACTTAATTTCTGACCCTTTCAAAAAGATTTTTTTTAAATCTCTACCTTAGATTACTGTAATATTGAGCTAGATTATTTAAATCATTCTTCATCTTATAAATATGGAAATAGAGAAGCAAAGTGTTAAGTAGCCTAGGTTGTACATGAGTTAATGGCAGAGCTCAGATCATAACTCAATACCCAGAACCATACCGTGTCCACTGAAAATGTTTTCAAGACTGAAAACATTGCTCTGACTTGTATTGTGATACCATCTGTAAAAATTAACTGCTAAAGCCTGATTATGTTCCAGGAAAAAATGTCAAAAGATATCAACAGTCAACTTTTACTAAGTGATTACTATGTACAAGACGTTGTTCTAAGAGCATTATGTCTTGTCTCATGCTCACAATAACCTCTGGAGGAGGTACTCTTTTGTGCCATTTTGAGGAGACTAAAGAAGGCAGTGGTTGTTCAGTGGTAGAATTCTTGCCTTCCATATGGGAGACCCGGGTTCAACTCCTGCCTAGTGCACCTCAAGTGTAGCCACCACTGATCTGTCAGTGGAAGCTTGTGTAATGCTGTGATGCTGAATTTCCAGACTAAAAGGTTTTAGCAGAGCTTCCAGATTAAGACAGACTAGAAGGAAAGGCCTGGTGATCTACTTCTGCAAATCAGCTGATGAAAACCCTATGGATCACAACAGTCCGATCCTGTTTGCATGGGGTCACCATGAATCGGGGACCAACTTGATGGCAGCTAACAACAACAACAAAGCAAAATAAGATTAAGCAACTTGCCCATGGTCAACCCAGCTTGTTAACTGTTAAGGCTAACATCTGAATCCAGGCAGTCTGACTCTAATGATGCCTTCTTCCTCATGGTACCAGGCTGCCTCTTTCAATAGGATCTGAGCACAAAGTCTATTTTTGCACAAATATATAGCATTGTACTAATCTTTAGAAATGTGATATGTTACTGAGCATAATTTCCAAAGGATCTGTTTTAAATAATATGACCAATAGGTGGATATGCAGTCTGCTCACTACAAAATTTTTTCAATCCTGATATATGTTTAAAAAAATTTTCATAATAAGATGTTGGAAAAGTATGGTAATACAAAATAAACATATGCATATATGTGTACTAAAAATATGCTTTTGGAGGAAAAAATATTAAAATATTTTAAACATTTTTACATAGTAGTTTCTGATGATAACTTTATCATAGTCAAAGACCAGATTCAGTTTATAATAAACATTGTTGAAAGAAGAATGGATGAAGAAAGAAACTTGGAAAACAAAGATATTTAAAGAGAGGAAATTAAAAGAAAAATGGTTTAAATTTAGGAAGTTTGAAAAATAGAACCAATTAAATACAGTAGTTTTCTCTTTAAAAAATATCTTTAGATAGACTGATAGAGTATTTTATAACTTTTAATCTAAAAACATTTATTTGACAAATATTAATAGCTGTAGGAAAAAGTATAAGTCAGATTCTTTTTCCAAAATAATCTAAATGCCTCTGCATTTATCAATTATTTAATTTATCTTTTCATGTAAATTATTTTATTTTCAATCTCAAAATAACCTTTACTTAATTTTGTCTTCTTCCAAGAAAAATAATGCTATAAAACTTAACAATTAAATCAAAATAATATTGGTATTCCTGGAATATTGCCATTGCAAGGATTGAAATGGCTTTTCAAGTTTGCCACCTTCATAATTATCCTTTTTTATCACACTGCTTAATTATATATAATAAAATTTGGTTGGCAGTCTTATGCACAAAGTGGGCTCTTAGCTACTGACTGATGTCCTAATTTGAGATTAGTTTTAAGTGTCTAAATAGACTGACACAATTTAACATCTTGAAAATTGTGCTTTGTAAATAGGCGTAAATTATTAAAGCTTTTAAACACTTAAAATTTAAAATTATCATTAAATTAACCATAAGTTAAATGAGGAAAAAATGTAGAATATTTAAAATAAAATTCCTCTACATTCTTTAAAATGCAGAGAAAACATCTATATTTGTGAGAAAAGTTCCTTTATTAGTTAACTTGCAGTCTCATGCTGTAAGACAGTCCTGTAAATAGATTTATTATTTGTATTATATGAAAATCCGTTATGAATTTCACAAATTATGTTCAGGTACATAACTTACATAGAAAAAAATTATTCTAAAATGTTGTCGAGTTCCCAGTATTCATAACGAAATATGTCACATTTTTCTTTTATATTAAAAAAAAAAAATTCCAGACAGAAGTTTGTAATTTAAAAAAATATCTCTGAGGGTAAAATCTTGTAGATTTTTAAACTTATTGTACTTGTGGATGTTGATAAAGTCTTACTTTTTATTTTTTAGGTTGACTTGTGCAGCAAAAAACTAGAAAGAGCTGAGCAGTTGATTGGAGGCCTAGGAGGTGAGAAAACACGATGGAGCCAAACAGCTCTGGAGCTGGGAGAGTTGTACATCAACTTGACGGGGGATATCCTCATTTCCTCAGGAGTTGTGGCTTACCTGGGAGCCTTTACATCCAACTATAGACAGGTAAGGAATAGTATTCCATCTCTAAGGTCTCTTCCTGACCCTCCAGTCACAGCCAACATTTAATCATAGAATTTTGTTTTGTTTTGTAAGTATAAGGAGCAAAATGTTTTAAGATGATGTCTAGTTGTATATTTTAGATATAAATCCACCCAGTAGCCAAAAGATTCTATATTAAAATATAATAGGTTTTAGAAACAAAAGGCTGTACTTTAAATTGTAGAATGAAATGATAGGCCCTAATGATTAAATTTTAGTTCTTAAACAGGTATAAAAGTATCAAGTCCCCCAGCCATTTTTTAAACCAACTACTCCCTTTGAGTCTCAATAGTAAGTCATTTCAAAAGCACTTTAGAGACTGGAACTTTAGGGGAGGAAAAGGCGAGCCTGCCTGCAGCTCTTCTTTCCTTAGAAAGTGTCTTCTTTCCTTAGAAAACCAATGCCAAGTTCCCTGTGTTCCTACTCCCTTGACAGATTCTGTCTCTGTGACCCAACTTCTAATCCCACCAGACTGAGGGCTGCCAGCCAAACCACCACACAGATGTTTGAAGGGAGCCTTGCTGTCCAGAACTGAGATCTTGGATTTACTGACAAAGGCAAAGCCACACTCTAGCTAGACACAACCAAAACTCATACCGCCTTCTCTGAACTCACAGTACTCACCACTGATTCAAGGAGCCTCTTCATTCCATCCCATCTCAACTCTGTAAAGGCTTGAAGGCTATTTCATCCTTTTTCTTATCTCCCTATATTACCCTACGCCTTTACTTTTCCCGAAGAGTCTCTGATGTCGCTGTTCTTTCAGATTTCACTATTAAGTGATCTAGACTTTATCTTAGCTTTAACTATAAGATTTGTATTTAACTTCATAGTCTCACCTTCTAAATTATAGTCTTATTTGAGGAAAATCTGATAAACACAAATCATTTTTAAGGTAGAGTTTCAACAATGGATTGTTGACTCAAGGAATGAAATGTAGTCGAGAAGTATACAAAGTATTCATTTGATAACCTCATTTCCATATTTTTGTTTGTGTGTTTTAAAGAATCAAACCAAGGAGTGGACAAATCTGTGCAAAGGAAGAGATATCCCATGCTCAGATGATTATTCTCTTATGGGTACCCTAGGAGAAGCTGTGACAATTCGAGCTTGGAATATTGCTGGGTTACCTTCTGACTCATTTTCCATTGATAATGGGATCATCATCATGTAAGGAAAATACTTTTCTTACAAATGATCTATATTAAATAATCACTAAACTTATTTGTCTGTGCATCTTTTAACAATTATAGCTAGTAACATTTTAAAGTATTTTGAGCATTTTTACTTAATTAATTATGTTAAATATGAATAATCACTTCCTTCTCATACTAATATTAGAATGGTTTAGTATTAGAGACTGTGGTAAACAGACAAAACCAGATCACTTTTGCATAGATTTTAATCAATTTTTAGCAAGTAGAGCAAAACTCTGCCGTAAGCAAGTGAAGTTAAAATTTCTGTTCTCATAAAAGACAGGGTTTTATTATTGAAGGTTAATGAAAATATGCAGTTGTGGGTTGTTGTTGGTGATGGGGTAGTTGTTCCAAATTCTGTCTTTGTCCCTGATGTGGTACCAGCTTAAAATACATGAACATATTTCTGGGTCCTGGGCTGACCGGGGCTTCCAAGACAGTGACCACATTCCTGGAATCTTCTGGTTCATAGATGATTCCTCTAGAGACTGGGCTGGAAGAATTCTGGAGACTCATCCAGCCTCACCCTCTTCTCCAAGTCTCACCTCGCAGAAGCCAAGGACTTCAGCTTGCTCTAGTGTGAAGACAGCCATCAATTTTGTTATTTCCAAGTTCACATTACTATGGGCCTTTTATCACGGGGCCAGTCTTCCTGGGAGCTTCATATGTTAGAAATAACATGGGTAAACCATCCAGTAGAAGATATTTAGCTGTGTTTTACATGAATTATTTTGATTCGTTGTTAGACAGTTTCCTACTGAAAAAGCAATTAACACTTAATGATGAAAAAGCAATGATGGTATTTAAGGTAAAAAAGGTTGAGACGTGAAATTTTAAAATAGAGTTAACCATTAAATGTAAAGGCTAGTTATTCTTAAATTTTTTGTAATTAGTGTGCATGAAAATTATTCTATAAATTGAAACTTCAATGAACACTTTTTTTTATTGTGCTTTAAATGAAAGTTTACAGTTCAAGTTAGTTTCTCATACAAAACTTTATACACACACTGCTATGTGACCCAAGTTGCACTCCCCATACTGTGACAGCACACTCCTCCTTTCCACCCCAGATTTCCCGTGTCCATTCAACCAGCTCCTATCCCTTTCGCCTTCTCATCTTGCCTCCAGACAGGAGATTACCATTTACACTCATGTATCTACTTGAGCTAAGAAGCACAGTCTTCACGAGTATCATTTTATGTCTTATCATCCAGTCTAATCTTTGTATGAAGAGTTGGCTTCTGGAATGGTTTTAGTTTTGGGCTAACAGAGAGTCCAGGGGCCATGTCTTCCGGGGTCCCTCCAGTCTGAGTCAGACCATTAAGTCCCGTCTTTTTACTAGAATTTGAGTTCTAGTAAATTCTAGATGATGATCCCATTGTCACTTTTCTTTTGCTGTGTCAGGGACTCTCTGTTGTATTCCCTGTCAGGGCGGTCATTGGTGGTAGCCAGGCACCATCTAGTTCTTCTGTTCTCAGGCTGATGGAGTCTCTGGTTTATGTGGCCTTTTTGTCTCTTGGGCTAATATTTTCCTGTGTCTTTGGTGTTCTTCATTCTCCTTTGCTCCAGGTGGGTTGGGACCAATTGATGCATCTTAGATGGCCACTTGCTAGCTTTCTGAAACCGTGGTCCCCAGATCCTTTCCCCTGCTACTCTGTCCCTCGAAGTGTTTGGCAATGAACGCATTTCTTTATTGCTCAATAAATTATACTGTCATATGGATTTCTTTAGCATTTATTTACTGCATATTTCTAGAAGGATTTGAGGCATGTGTAATTTGAATGTAATATAAAACTGAAGAGACCACCTACGGGAAGTTGAAGGAAGAGTTACTAGTAGATACCTGAGACAGTTTTCCCTGAATAAAGTACAAAGCTTTCTGATAACTGAGGCAAAAAAGAAAAGCCGTGTTATATAGTTTCATTTTTAACTAAGTAAATTGTAATTAGGAAGACAAACTTTTTCAAGAACTAAATTTAAATTTAATTATTATGTTGATGTAGAGGAAACAGTTACAAAGCTCTGCTTCGGAGGACTGTCTCAGTTTCTTAATGCTACCTAGGAGAAATACCACCAGTGAGTGGCTTTAAAGACTAGACATTAGTTTCCTCACAGTTCTGGAGGCTGAAGGTCAAATCAGGGTCTAACTGTGTCCATTCCTTCTGTGGGCCACTCTTCTTGTTTCTAGTGACTGCTGGCAATCCTTGGAGTTTCTTTGCTGCTTATAGATGCATCGGTGATGTCTTCTGTAGGCATGTCTCTCAGTGTGTATTCCACTTTTAAAGACACCACTCAGAAGTGACTAGGTTTAGCACCCACCCTACTTTGGCATGACCTCATGTTGACCACAACAAAAGAAAACCCCTATTTCCAAACAGGGTCATATTTACAGGTAAAAGCATTAGGGCTTCAACATAACTTTTTGGGATGATACAATTCAGTCCATAACCGGGACTGAAATTAAGCACTGGGTATGTGCTTCTTGATCATCTACAGAGAGAAATTAGAGCATCTAGATAAATGAAAAATATCTGCACTAGCTTGTCTCTAAAATAGCAGATAAAATAAGTGTGTTTTAACAAGTACAGGATGGTAGCTAGCTTGTTGTTGAATTACATAACAAGTATGTGGCATGCAGACAGTCTTTGCTGGTATTTAATGTGAGAATTCACATTAGACATATAGGTATCAAACCAAACCAAACCAAACCCATTGTTGTCAAGTCGATTCTGACTCATAGTGATCCTATAGGACAGAGTAGAACTGCCCCATAGGGTTTCTAAGGAGTGGCTGGTGGATTCGAACTGCTGACCTTCTGGTTAGCAGCCGAGCTCTTAGTAGAGATATAGGGGAGGTTTATGAAAGTTTAGACGCCCAACTTTTACTTTGCCCTGCTGGACCAATCAGCTTCAGCCTACAAGAATCGACTGATTGTTGTTATCATTGTTGCTGATGTTTTCCTCTCAGAAAAGAGCTTTGGTTCTTCCCAAGCATCTGTGAAAATTGTTGGTCATGTTCCTCACAGTGATAGTTATTTCTTCATTGCTTTGATTTGCAGTTTATATACCTTTGTTCCGCCTAGCAGGACATCCATATTTATCCATTGGAGGCCAAATTGCGTCTTATTTTCTAGCAAATAAAATGTACCCTTTCTCTTGGGTTCAGTGTTTCAATGATAATAAAACTTTTGATGAATATTTCTGCTTTTAAGAATCTAAATCTTTCCATGATTATTAGTCAGGACAACACACTTTTTGGGAGGAATGGGAATAGAAAATAGTGTTAAGGAGCCATAAGCCCTACATTTTTGCTATTTGTTTGTAAAAATATTGAAATATTAGCAACAAGTTATGGCAGAAATTTTACTAAGAAGGAAATATTAAAATTTTTCATCTTGGTTTACTTTGTTGATGTAATCTTATGCTGAGAAGGTTCAGTAAATAGGCTCAAGGTGATCATTTTGAAGTATCAGATAAGTATCTTACTTACTTGAGTAGTACCTTCTTCCAGTCACCAGAGATACTTGCTTGATAATGGTAATACTGATGGAGATCAAAGATCACAGCCTTCAATATGGATTACACACCTCAACATAAAGAAAACAAAAATCTTCACAACTGAACAAATAAGCAAGATCATGATAAATGGAAAAAAGATTGAACTTGTAAATGATTTCATTTTACTTGGGTCCACAATCAATGCCCATGGAAGTAGCAATCAAGAAATCAAACGACGCATTGCATTGGGCAAATGTGCTGCAAAAGATCTCTTTAAAGTGTTAAAAGGCAAAGATGTCACTTTAAGGACTAAGGTGCGCCTGACCCAAGCCATGATATTTTCAATCACTTAATATGCATATGAAAGCTGGACAATGAATAAGGAAGACTAAAGAAGAATTGATGCCTTCGAATTACGGTGTTGGTGAAGAATATTGAATATACCACGGACTGCTGGAAGAACAAACAAATTTGTCTTGGAAGAAGTACAGCTACAATGCTCATTAGAAGCAAGGATGGTGAGACTTCAAGTACTTTGGACATGTTATCAGGAGGGATCAGTCCCTGGGGAAAGACACCATGCTTGGTAAAGTAGAGGGTCAACGAAAAAGAGGAAAACCTTCAACGAGGTGGATTGACACAGTGGCCGCAACAATGGGCTCAAATGTAGCAACAATTGTGAGGATGGTGCAGGTCCGAGCAGTGCTTTGTTCTGTTTTACATAGGGTTTCTATGAGTCAGAGTCGGCTCAACAGCACCTAACAACAACAACAGCAACAATATTGTGTACTTACCAAGGATCTAACTGCTTTAGGTATGTTATCTCAGCTGAGTGAGGAGTAGATAATTTAGGGAAACTGCAAGAATCTATAAAATTTAGACAAGTTAGGGTATAATTAACTTTCAGAGCTTGTTGTTGTCAGGCGCCATCAAGTCGGTTCCGACTCATAGCAACCCTCTGTTGTACAGAAGCATTTCAGAGCTTAGAGACACCTAAAGGCTCTTGGCGAATCAGAATTTCAAAGGCTAGTGATAATGTTAAATGTAATTGGATTATATCTGAGCATGTCATGGGTAAAATATTAGGATTGTTTAACCACTTGGTAAGTAGATCAGACCTATATTTACTATAAGTGTGCTTTTTTAAAAAAAGTCCTTAAGTTTTCATTTCTATAAGAGTCAAATTAACTTTATTTCAGTAGCAATAAAATGGAGAGGAACACCCACATTTCCTTCTCAGTTTTTATGTATTTTGTGTGTGTGTGTAAAGAGGAAAATAGCAATACACTTTAAAATGCACCACCACTATATATTCAAATACTATGTCCTTCCATGAAGACTGAAGTGAATGTGTATTATCACTGTTAGAAGTCTGCCTTTTTTCAAAAACCCAAAAGAGCATCAAATAACAGTACTCTCTAGATAATAATAAAAGAACAAGCACTGTCAAAACTTGGAAAAATAAGTGCTATAAAAATTCAGTTTCCATTGGGAACCACTGGTCTTGAAGTATTTGGGGATTTAAGAGTGTTTGATGGATGAAACAAATAAGAGAGAATTGTGCGGAAAAAAAATATTTTCTTGTCAAAAACAAAATAATGGTTGGAAGGAAGTAAGCAGGTAAATAGAATATATGTTCATTTTTAATTCAGTCTTTCACGACTTTATATGGTGTTACGTTGAAGGTTTTTTGTAAATCCCTTTTATCAGATAAAGGAAATCCCCTTCTATTCTTAGTTTGCTGAGAGTTTTTATCATTAATGGATGTTAAAATGTCAAATGTTTTCTCTCCATCTATTGAGATGATCACTTTTTTTAGTCTGTTAATATGGTGAATTAAACTGATTGATTTTCAAATGTTAAACCACTCCTGGGATAAACCCCATCTCATCATATCTATTATTCTATTTACATATTTCTGGATTCAATTTTCTAGTATTTTTGAAGTTTTTTTTATATTTCTGTTCACAAGGGATATTTTTCTGTGTTTTCTTTTAATGTCTGGTTTTGGTATCGCGGAAATACTGGCTTCATAATTTGTATTGGGACGTGTTCTCTCTTCTATTTTCTGAAAGAGATTATATAAAATTAAAACTACTTCTTCCTTAAATGTTTAGTAGGAATAATCAAAGAAACTATCTGCGCCTAGAGTTTTCTTTCTCTAGATTTTATCCCTGAATTCAGTTTTTAAAGTAGTTACAGGACAATTTGAGGAACCTGGTGGTGTAATGGTTTAGTGCTTGGCTGCTAACTGAAAGGTTGGTGGCTTGATCCCACCCAGCAGCTCCACAGGGGAAAGACCTGGCAATCTGCTTCCATAAAGATTACCCATTGCCATTGAGTCAAACTGTCCCATAGGGTTTCCAAGGAGCGACAGGTGGATTAAAACTGCCAACGTTTTGGTTAGCAGCCCTATCTCCACTGCACCAACAGGGCTCCCTGTACAGATTATGGCCTGGAAAACCCCATGAGACAGTTCTTCTGTGTCACATGGAGTCCCTATGGGTTGAAAATTGACTCCATGGCAACTAACAACAACAACATCAAAGAAATAGCTTTTGGTTTCATTGATTTTCTTTGTTGTTTTTATTCTTTTAACTTCATTGACTTCTGCTCTAATATTTATTATTTATTTTCTGATATTAGGCTTAAGTTGTTTTTCTTTCTTTGGTTTCCTAAAGTTAAAGCTTAGGTTATTGGTTTTAGATCTATTTTCTTCACTAATATATGCACTTACTACTATAATTTTACTGTTAAACACTGCATTAGCTGCATACAAATTTTGATATATTGTATTTTCATTGTTATTTAAAATATTTTCGGATTTCTTTTGAGACTTCTTTTTTGACTCATAGATTATTTAAAGTGTGTTATTTAATTTCTAAGTGTTTGGGGGATTTTCAAGATATCTTTCTATTATTGTTTTTTAATTTCTAATTTAATTCTGTTGTGTTCAGACAGCATAGTTTGCATAATTTCAGTCTTTAAATTTGCTAAGATTGTTTTATGGCAAAGAATATAGTCTAGCTTTGTGAATTTTACATTTGCACTTGAAAAAAATATGTATTCTGCTATTGTTGGGTGAAAGGTTCTATAAATGTCAATTAGATTGAATTGTTTGATAATGTGGTTTATGTCTTCTATATCCTTGCTGATTTTCTGTCTAACTTGTTCTACTGATTACTGTAAAGAATTTTTAAAGTCTATTGCTCTCTTCAATTCTATCAGTTTTTGCTTTGTGTATTTTGGAGCTCTATTTTTGGATGCATACACATTTAGGATTGTTATGCCTTCTTGATGAATTGAGCCATTTTTTTATTATGTAATGTTCCTCTTTATCTTTATCCTATTTTTCTTGTTTTGAAATCTACTTTTTCTGATATTACTATAGCCAGTCCAGCTATTTTCATTATATATATTTTATCATCATTTTACTTTTAATATGGTTACATTATTGTATTTATGTTGTTGTTGTTAGGTGCTGTCAAATCAGTTCCGACTCATAGCGACCCTCGGTACAACAGAATGAAACACTGCCCGGTCCTGCGCCATGCCCACAATTGTTGATATGCTTGAGCCCATTGTTGTAGCCACTGTGTCAGTCCATCTCCTTGAGGGTCTTCCTCTTTTTTGCTGACCCTGTACTTTACCAAGCATGATGATTGTATTTATAGGGGATATCTTATTGACAGCATGCAGTTAGATCTCATATTTTTATCTACTCTGACAGTCTGTCTATTTTAATTGGTGTGTTTAGACCATTTACACTTGATGTGGTTATTTATATGGTTAAATTTAGATTTAACATTTTATAAAATTATCTTTCTGTTTTTTCATTAGACGTTCGTTGCTCTGTTCGCCATTTCTCATTCTTTAGAATTATTTAAATAGTCCACTGCTTTTCATTCCATTTTAATTTATCTATGGGCTTTTTTACTGTATCTCTTTGCTTTATTATTTTTTTTTAATAGACTTTATTTTTTAGCAGAGTTTTAGGCTTACAAAAGAATTTGCAGAAAGTTCAGAGAGTTCCCATATATCCCCCTCCCGCCTGCACAGTGTTTCTCCTATTTTTAACATCTTGCATTCCTATGGGTTTTTATAAATGTGCAGTGTGTTTTTACAGTTTGAAGTTAATTTTTCTACATTTAGTTTTACCACTTCAATTAGATGCAGAAGCCTCGAAACCGTATAATTCCCTTTAGCTTTCCCTGATTATGTTATAGCAGTCACATGGATTACATCTGCATACATTAAAAACCTTTCAGACAATGTTAATATTTTTATCTCCACATTGATACATATTTTTAAAAACTTAAGAGGAGAAAGTAGTTTGTTATATGTGCCAGCATATTTACCATTTTTGTTGCTTTTTCTTTATTCCTTTGGTTCCAAGTTTTCCTGTGGTATCATTTCCCTTCAGGCTGAAGGACTTCTTTAGCATTTGTTTAGAGTATGTCTGCTGGCAAAGAATTCTCTTAGTTTTCCTTTATTTAAGATCTTTGCCTTCATTCCTGAAGGATAGTTTTATAGGGTCACTATGAGTTGGAATCAACTCGACTGTGATGGGGTACAGAATTCTGGGTTGATAGTTCTTTTCTTTCAGCACTTGAAAGCTATTGTTCTTCTGTGTGCTGGCTCCATGATTTCTGACAAGAAATCCAGAATCATTTCAGTAATGACATTTGAATGTTACCTATATGTCATATATCATTTTCTTTGGCTGCTTTCAAAAAACGTTTTATTCAAATCTTTGGTTTTCAGCAGTGTGATTATGATGTGTTTGGGTGTGGGGTTTTTTTGTTTTTTTTTTTTTAGTTTCTCTTTTCTGAGGTCTGCTGAGCTTTGTAAAACTATAAATTTAGGTATTTCACTGAATTTGGGAAAGTTCCAGCCATTATTTTCTCAAATGTGTTTTCTGCACCAATCTTTTCTCCTCTCCTTCTGGGACCCCAATGACGTGAATGTTAAACCTTTCATATTGTCCCATAGGTCTCTGAGGCTCTGTGTATTTTGTTTTCAATTTTTTTTCTCTCTGTTGTTCAGGTTGGATCATTTCTGTTTAACCATCTTCAAGTTCGATGATTCTTTCCTCTGTCATCTCCTTTCTGCTACTGAAAACCATCCAATGGCTGTTTTATTTCAGATGTTATATCTTTCAGTTCTAAAATTCCATTTGGTTTTTTTTTTTTTTTTTTTAATTTCTATTTCTCTCCTGAAAACTTCTAGCTTTCTATTTATTTAAAAAATGTTCACCTTTACCTTTTGGAGCATAGTTATAACAGCTTCGTTAAAGATTTTTTTTTTCTGGTAATTCCAACATCTTGCTTTTTCTTTGATAATTATTCACATGTTCTGGTTCTTTGTATGTAAAGCAGTTTTAGATTATATCCTGAACATTTTGAATATGAGACTCTGGGTCCTGTTAAAATCCTCTGGATAAGATTGATTTTTTTTTTTTAAACAGTCAAACAACTAGGTTCAGACCCCAATTTCTATCTTAACCTCTGTGGTGATGTTTCCAATGTCAGTTCAGTTTTGAAAGCCTTCACTATGCTGTTTGGATCTGCCCCTTCCATTTGGGGGGACAAACTATCCAATGACATTTAAATTTATGTTATAATTAGATTGAATTGAATATACTATATCATTCCATCTTCACTTTGAAAATATATATGTATTGCCCCAGTTACCTTTTGTTTTCTCCTCCTGATTGTCTGATACTCTGGATGAATTTAGAAATTGGCCAAGATTATGGTTTATGTTTACAATTCTTATAAGAAAAAGAAACAAATGTAATCTTAATGCTAGTTACATTTCACACAGGCAGAAAGCTTTATGGTTGGCTACTATATGATGATGGTAAATACTAGTTAATTCTTCTGCCACTCCAGCTGACAGCAGTGAAGTAAGCACCCTGAGAAATAAAAAGAGTTCTTCATGGGACACTGCTCTTATTTTGTATAAAAAGGATATGTGAGTGAGAAAAAAGCAATAAGTATGAGCTCTCCCATAGTGCTAAAATCCTGACCTTCAGATAATATATTCCTGTCCACAGGAAGTTCGTAATCACATAGGAAATGATGTAATGAACTTCGTATATGATTTTAAATATACAGGTGTTTGAAACAAAGTTTGGGTCAATAGTTGTCTTAACACTTAAATGTGCATGGCTATCATGAATGTTAGATGATATAGAATTATATTTTTACCTTTTGTATATTTTATGGTCTAGATGTCAAAGAGCTATGATGTTTCAATCCTTTATTCTACAGATGATAACAGGTAGTGCTGAGGTAGTGAAGTGACTTGCCCAAGGCCACATGATTAGTTAATGACAGGGTTTAGTGTAAACCTAGAGTTTCCTGACTTCCAATCCAGTCCTCTTAATGGCTGTCATCATGACTTAATTATCAAGAGCTGCAAATATTTGCAAAAGTGTAATTTAACATTTAGAGCATTTCAGTTTTCCAGAAGGAGTTAAAAAAAACCACAAAACCTGTTTTCTAGATGGTTTGGTAGTTGCCATTCCTGTAACCTGCTCAATCTAAAATGTCTCTGTTTCAGGAACATAATTTCTCATAATAAGTTGAAAAAACAAATACTAGAAAGTATAAACTGTGAAAAAGTAACATGCACATGATAAATAGAGTCGAGACAAATCATGACCAGCGTCATCTTTCTCTTCCATTTCAGGAATGCAAGAAGGTGGCCTCTGATGATAGATCCTCAAGGTCAGGCTAACAAATGGGTCAAGAATATGGAAAAAGCCAACAGTCTTCATGTAATTAAATTAAATGATCCTGACTATGCCAGGACTTTGGAAAATTGTATTCAGTTTGGTACTCCTGGTACGTAGCTGAGTAAACAAGTACACTTTATGGAAATGCGCAGAGAAGTCACAATTAACCCAAAATGTGTAGGTTGCTTCTTTTTGTAAAAGATATCTTCATCAGATTTATTTTAAATCATGAGTGTATTAGTTTCCTAGGGCTGTTATATCAAAGTACCACAAATTGGGTGGTTTATGAGTGGCCAGTGAATTCAAACTGCCATCCTTCTGGTTAATAGCTGAACTCTTAACCACTGTGCCACCAGGGCTCTGGGTGGCTTATAAGAACAGAAATTTATTACTTCAGTTTTGGACTCTAGGAGTCTGAAATCAGGATGGCAGCTGTGTTGATACATTCTGAGACTTTTAGGGAGAATCTGTTCCACGTGATTCTTGGCCTTCCTTTGCTTGCAGATTCAATCTCTGCCTCTGTTATGACATGGCTGTCTTCCCTCTGTGTGTGTCTCTCTCTCTTTCTCCTCCTTTTTTATGAGGACACCACTCAGATTGGCTTAGTACTCGCATGTTAACTGATAACATCTTCAGAGACTCTATTTCCAAACAAGGTCACATTCACAGGTTCCAGGAGGTTAAGATTCAACATATCTTTTTGGGGGACACAGTTCAATCTATAACAGCAAGTTTTTTAATCTCTTTAATTATTTATTGACAATAAAATAAGAATTTTAGAGATTGTATTCCCAAAAAGTTAGGACATTTTCTCTGCCTAAAGTCTCATTTGTAATGCTTCCTCTAATTTAGCAGTTTTAACTTTTGTCTATTGTTGGCCATTCTTTAGTTCTAATTTTAACTCCACTTTTGCAATTAAAAAGGTCACTTGGTATGTCAAAAGTATTTTAACACATCAGTCCAATTATCTATTTATTCCTCTCTCGATTGATCCTACAAAAATGGCAGAAAAGTGAGTAGAAATTTTACATGGCTGCTATTTGCAGTCACAGTGGAGAGATTAGAAACATGACAGGGATTTTTTCAATAAAGCTTTTATGTAGATGTCACATTTGTCAAAACAAAAGACTAAACATAATACTTATGATTTGAATAAATTGGGGTTTTTAGTCACATTTTAAATCCCTGTAACCTTTTTTTTTTTTTTAACTATTTATTTGATCAAATAAATGTAAAGACTTGTAAAACTACAACATATTTAGCCCAAGGACTAGTTCAGCAAATCTCAGTTGCTATTAAGAGATAGTGCCACATGGAAGAATGATAATAAATATACCAGCTAGACTTACAGATAATTTATTTGTGAATATTAATAATGAGTCTTTAAAATATTGCAGTTTTAGGTTCTCTTTGGGTAAACATGAAATGAAGAAAAAATCTAAGTCTACAAAATTTTGTGTGTATGAACGCACAGCTGCATATATGCATACACAGTATTTCATTCATGCAGCTGGTAATTATAGAGCATAGTATGGTGATATCAAATAAAAAACAAATCCATTGCCATCGAGTCGATTCCAACTCATAGTGACCCTATAGGACAGAGTAGAACTGCCCCACAGGATTTCCAAGGAGCGGCTCATGGATTCGAACTGCAGACCTTTTGGTTAGCAGCTGTAGCTGTTAACCACTGTATACCCAAGAGTTACAAAAAAGGAGGGACATAATCTCTACTATCAAATATTGTCCTTGTTTAACAGGCAGGATCATACATATATACAACTAAGTATAATAAATATAGACATATGTCACTAACAGGCTGAAAACTTGATTCTGTGAGTGAGACAGTAAATTTTCACTTTTGTAAAAAGTATCAAGTCTGTTAATATTCAAGTTTTATAATGCATGTTTTAGCTTGTCTTATTTATCTAGTGCTGCTATAACAAAAATACCACAAGTGGATAGCTTTAACAAATGGAAATTTATTTTCTCACAGTTTAGAAGGCTAGAAATTTGAATTCAGAGCATTGGCTCTAGGGGAAGGCCTTCTCTCTCTGTTGGCTCTGGAGGAAGGTCCTTGTCTCTTTGGCTTCTGCTTCCTGGTTCCTTGGAGATCTCCATATGTCTTGGCATCTGTCTTACCCTATCTCCTTCTTTCACTTGCTTGTTTAATCTCCTTTATATCTCAAAACAGATTGACTCAAAACACACCCTACACTAATCCTTCCTCATTAACATAACAAAGACAACCCATCCCCAAATGAAATTATAACCACAGGCATAAAAGCTCTCCAAGTTGATTTCTACTCATAGCGACCCTATAGAACAGAGCAAAACTGCCCTATATAGGGTTTCCAAGGAGCAGCTGGTGAATTCAAACTGCTGACCTTTTGGTTAGCAGCCAAGTTCTTAACCACTGTGCCACCAGGACTCCATCCACAGGCATAGGAGGACATATGATTTACAACACATATTTTAGGGGGACACAATTCAATCCATAACAGCTTTGGAAAAAGATACTTATATTTATCATTGTCCTAGATCCAGTTGCTGTTGAGTTGACCCCGACATCTGACCATGTGTGTCAGAGTAACTCCATTGAGATTTTCAGTGTCTGATTTTCCAGAAGTAGATCACCAGGCCTTTCTTTCATCGTATCACTGTGTTCTGGCCAACAAGATATAAGTGGAAGTGCCTTTTGTAACTCCTAGGAAATATCCTTAAAGGATTTTTTTCCTTTTCTGTTTTCCCTTCTTTTCTGATGGTTGGAATGTGGATGTGGTTTGAAAGGCTATCTTGGCCAAAGAGATCAAAGCTATATGCAAGAATGGTGAAGTTGCCAGACAGCAGGAACCTGGATCCCAGACAGCTTAGACATGCTGTCCTTCCAGCCCTGGACTGACTACCTAGAGCTGTCCTTTACATGAGTTATAAACTCCTTGTTTCCATCACTATTATTTTGGGTTGGGTTTTTTGGTCACTTGCAGCTGAGCCTAATTAACATACCCAACAATAGAAAAATGGGCAAATATATTAACATAGTTTCCAGAAGAAAAAATAAAATTAGTCAAACAGCACCTAAAACATCCAGCCCAAAGTACAAATTTTAACAATATTTTTCACGTGTCAAATTGTAGAAGTCACAGGTATCATATTTAATGCCGCCAGTATCACATAGTGGTTAAGGGAGCAATGTAAGGGGCCAGACTGCTTGGTTCAAGTTTCTGCTTTCTCATTTCAAAGCCAAAACCAAACTTGTTGCCTTTGAGTCGATTCCAACTCATAGCAACCCTATAGGACAGAGTAGAACTTCCCCATAGGGTTTCCAAGGAGCAGCTTGATGGATTTGAATTGCTGACTTTTTTATTAGCAGCCAAACTTAACCACTACGCCACCAGGGCTCCAAGAAGTATTGTACTAGCTGGATTAATTGAGAAAATTACTTCAGTTGTCTGCGCCTCAGCTTCCTCATCTGTAAAACTAAGCTAATAGTAGTCTATACTTTTTAAAGTTCTAAGGATGATGAAAAAATGCACTGCCAGCATAATGCCTGGCATTTGTAAGCATAGTGATGTTATACAAAAATAAGTTTAAAAATAAAAAGCAAAAAATGAGTGCTTATTGCGGTTCTGAAATCTCTACAATGTTTTAGAGAAGTAATTTGGCAAAATAAATAGCCTTTAAAATGTTCATAAATGTTGACCTATTAATTCCACTTCTAGGACCCTAGCCTAACTAAGTAAACAGAGATGAATGCAAATGTTTATGCAAAAAGATGTTCACTGCAGCATTGTTAATAACAATGGAAAAATGGAAGCAACCTAAATAGTAGAAGATTAACGTGTTCAATATATTATGATGCACTCATATTATTCAACTATTAAAAATAATCAAGTTATCCAAGTAGAAAATGAAAATGAGTTTAAAAATCATCTGGCATGCTTGTTTTGGCTAAAATCCTGGCAGTGAAGAAAATTGATAAAAAAGACAGTTTTACCCTGCACACCCTTTTAACTCAGAACTGAAGCCAATCCCAAAGTTCACCCGTCAACCAAAGATTAGACAGGTCTGTGAAACAATAACACACATAAGGAACATGCTTCTTAGTTCAGTCATGTATACGAGACCAAAAAGGCCACACCTTCCCAAAAGCAATGACAAGAAGGCAGGAAGGGACAGGAAAAATGGACAAATGGAAACGGGGAATTGGGGTATGGAAAGGGAGAGTGTTGACACGTCACAGGGATTGCACCCAATGTCACAAAGCAACTTGTATATAAATTGTTGAATGAGAAACTAATTTGCTCTGTAAAGTTTCCCCTAAAGCACAATTAAAAAAAAAAAAATTACAAGCCCAAGTTTACCAAGATGTATGTATAAGAAAATTTATTGCAGCAATTTATAACTGCAAAAAATTGGCATCAGGACTTCCGGCAAGATGGCGCTGTAGGCAGAAGCACCACGCCATCCCTCCACAGCAAAGAGCTGAAAAACTAAGCCAAAGAGAGAAAACAGCAATCCTGAAACCCTAAAACATCAAATGAAGAGACAAAGAACTCAGCCAAGCACCAATTGAGTGAGAAAACTGACAAGAGAATGGAAAGCGAGGAGAGATTCATGCAGAGGTCCCCTATCAGCAAAGGCAGCATGGATCCACCATCTTGGACTCCTATCAAAGATCAGCAAATAGGGGGTATGAGAAAGCAGCTTTGCGGAGCTTCCAGCAGGAGACAGAACAACTGGTAATTTGCGATATACGCTTTCCCACCCCCCACACTTCGTCACCCCCACTCAGCCTCCTCTGCTTCCTGCGGCCACAATCTCTTGTCTGGGAAGCACTGGCTGCTTAGATTCCACCCACTCAAACTGGCGGGCTCTCTGAGTGCCATTTGTTGGCTGCTGGTGTTGCTTTTTTTCCGCTTCTTTTGATTTCTTCCTTAACTCTTACCACCTCCCCCTCCTTTCGCTCAAATACCTGGCTCCGTGCGCCATCTCTGCTTCTTCCTGAGGGGTTGTGGAGCTCCGTTCGAGTGTGAAGCTGCTTCCTGGTCTGGGCTGCTGTGCTGGTGGGATCCTGGGGCTTTTGTTTGTTTGTTTGTTTTGAATTGTTTATGTGTTTTCTTTTCCTTTTCTTGAGTTGGGAGCCCGTTCTGGCCGGCAGTGCTGTGCGGCTTGGAGCCTACCACCTTGGCTTGCGCAGACGCCCAGAGGGATCCCTGAGGACATTTCCTTTTACGTGGGTTTTTTTTTTTTTTTCTGTTTTTTTGGGGGGGCCTTTTCTTGTTCTTTTTTCTTTTTAAATTTGTTTTGTTTTCTTTTCCCTCTTTTTCCCCTTTTGTCTTCTTTATTACTCAGTTTCTCATCTCTCTCTATACTTTCCTTCTCTCTGTTCCCTGAATACCTGGCGCTGAATACCTCTACGCCTTCTAGCCAGGCTGTACTGCAACACCTTAGAACAACTTCCCCAGACCTCATAGCTACACCAGTGGGATATCTGGGAGCTTTGATGTTATTTTTCCTTTCTGATTTTTATTTATTCATTCTTTTTTTTTTCCTTCTTCTTCCCCTTTTTGTTTTTCTCCATTTCATAGTCTCTCATCTCTCCACTCCAACAGCAAGCTCCCCTAGCACTCTTTTTTGTTTGTTTGTCTATTTTTGGCTCCTGTTCCTCTCTCCTCTCTCCCATATCCATCTTAGCTCCACACATAACAATCTCCCCTCAACATCCTGCTTACCTGCACCGTGAGCTTGACATCACACCACCAAGCAGCACAGGCACAGCCTACTGGAACCTGCCCTGCACTGATTACCTACCCACCCTGGTGGCTGTAGTAAGTGCCACAAACAACCGGTCCCAGTAACTCCTCTTCATCTAGACCTGCCCTGCCGTACCGTATCTGAGTGACTGACCCTGCCAATTGGAGAAGGAGGTGAAAAGTATCCTGCCCACAGACGAGCAAACAACAAAGAACGCACAGCCTGCCTGCTCATAGGTAGCCTAATAAAACAAAAAGAAGGAAACAAATAAATCTACAATCAACAAACGAGAAAAATAACTACTGAATGCCCCAAAGACAGCAGACAGTATCAAAACATTTACAAAAACATGACAGGATGGTTCCAGTAAGTGTCCAAAATAAAACACCAGATGACTTTCCAGTGGAAGAAAAGGCACTAGAACTACCTGATAGGGAATTCAAATCGCTAGTACTCAGAATTCTCCAAGAGACGAAGCAAAAGCAGACAAAAATGGGGAAAAAACAGACAAATTCATGGAAAATACAGACAAAAAATGGGAAGAATTCAGGAAAATAATGCAGGAACAAAATGCCAA
>NW_004443992.1:3024866-3037802 GCF_000243295.1 Trichechus manatus latirostris | reverse complement strand
AAAAAAAAAAAGGTTGAGAAGGGAGAGGGTTGACATGTCATGGGGTTGTTAACCAATGTCAGAAAACAATGTGTGTACTACTGTTTCATGAGAAACTATTTGTTCTGTAAACCTTCACCTGACGTAGAATAAAAAAAAAAAAAAACTGGAATCAACTTAAATGCACGTCACTGGTGGGTCAGTTAAATAAATCATAGGACATCTGTGCAAAGGAATATAAACCCATTGCTGCTGAGTAGATTCCGACTCATAGCAACCCTATAAGGACAGAGTAGAACTGCCCCCGTAGGGTTTCCAAGGAGCAGCTGGTGGACTCAAACTGGTGACCTTTTGGTAGCAGCCAAGCTCTTAACCACTATGCCACCAGGGCTGCACAATGGAGTATTGGCAGCCCTAAAAATGAATGAGGTGGATCTAAATGTACTGACATGTCCGTGAAAATATTGTTAAATTAAGTGGAAAAGAAAAAAAAAAAGACAATTTTAGGAACTCATTTAGACAGGAGTAACCTGTGGGAAGGGCCAGCATCTGTCTGTACTTTCACTGCAATAGAGATACAAACACTAGTCATCCCAATACCCTGAGCCCTCCCTTCTCATTACGCTTGCACACACAGTCTCCCGATGAATTCCTACAAAATACCACATTCAAGCTTGGCTATGATAATGCCCCAAACACTGGAATGTGAGACTTTAATTAGGCAATTATATCAAAAGCCTTAACAATGTCATTGCTCTTTGATTGAGAGATTCCTCTTTTAGAATAGAAAATATTCTGAAAGAAAAGTTTTGTATGCAGTGCTATTTAGAATACTGAGAACAGGAAACAATCCAAATGTCTGATAATAAAGCACTAGTTAAATAAATAAGGAAACATTATAATGATGAACTATTATGCAGTCATTAAAAGTATATTTAAGGAGCCCTGGTTGTGCCGTGGTTAAACACTTGGCTGCTAACTAAAAGATTGGCTATTCGAACCCCCAGCCACTCTTTGGGAGAAAGATGTGGTAGTCTGCTTCCATAAAGATTACAGCCTTGGAAACCCTATGGGGCAGTTCTACTCTGTCGGAATCAACTTCACAACAATGAGTAAGAGTATGTTTATGAGAGTTTTTAATAAAAATGGGAAATATTTATGCTATAATGTAAAGCAAAATAATTAGGATGTAAAATTATATGTGTGTTTGATCTCAACTGTGTATTGAAAAAGATGAATAAAAATACTGAAGAGAAAAATACAATTTATTCAATAAATAATTATCATACCATATGTCATTTTTGTGTCATTTTTCCCCTAATCTACATATGGTATAATTCACTTATGTAAAATATTCAGGGGAGGGAGAGAAAGATTAAGATAATCTGATTAGAAATAATTTTTTGATTTCTTTTTTATACTTTCCTACATTTTACAGATATTCTACAATAAGCATGTTTTACAGTCAAAAAATAATAATAGAGTAGGTGTTTAAATAACTACAACTAGAGATGAGTTTTTTCTGGTGTCTCAGAAGGATAGACTTTCTTTTTTTTTTACTTTTTTTTTTATTGTACTTCAGGTGAAGGCTTACAGAACAAATAGTTTCTTATGAAACAGTAGTACACATATTGTTTTATGACGTTGGTTGACAACCCCACAACATGTCAACCCTCTCCCTTCTCAACCTTTTTTTTTTTTTTGGTGAAAATCTACATAGCCAAAGATACACCATTTCAAAAATTTCTACATGCACAGTTCAGTGACATCGACTACGCTCTTCCTATTGTGCTGCTATTCGCACTTTAGATGAAGGCTTACAGAACAAAATCGTTTCTCATTTAACAGTTAGTACACATGTTACCCTATGACAATGGTTAACAACCTCACAACACATCAACGCTATCCTTACTCAACCTTGGGTTCCCTATCACCAGCTTTCCTGTCCCCTTCTGCCTTCTGGACCTTGTCCCTGGACTGCTGTGCCTCATTAGTCCCATTTGGTTTTATGGGGCTGTCCACTCCCCGGCTGAACGGTGAACCTCGGAAGTGACTTCACCACTGAGCTAAAAATGTGTATGGGGGCCATACTCTTGGGGTTTCTCCAGTCTCCTTTAGGCCAGTAGATCTGGTCTTTTTTTTTGTGAGTTAGAATTTTGTTCTACATCTTTCTCCAGCT
Organism: Trichechus manatus latirostris; assembly: GCF_000243295.1. NCBI lineage: Eukaryota > Metazoa > Chordata > Mammalia > Sirenia > Trichechidae > Trichechus > Trichechus manatus. The sequence continues at coordinate 3,035,644 of NW_004443992.1, read as the reverse complement.
CTGTCCAGAACCCTCTGTTATGATCCCGGTCAGAGCAGTCAGTGGTGGTAGCCGGGCACCATCTAGCTGTACTGGACTCAGTCTGGTGGAGGCCTTGGTAGCTGTGGTCCATTAGTCCTTAAGACTAATCTTTTCCTCGTATCCTGTTCTCTTCATTCTCCCTTGCTCCCGAAGGGATGAGACCAGTGGAATATCTTAGATGGCTGCTCATAGGCTTTTAAGACCCCAGACACTACTCACCAAGGTAGAATGTAGAACATTGTCTTTATAAACTCTGTTATGCCAGTTGAGCTAGATGTTCCCTGAGACCATGGTCCCCACAGCCCTCCGCCGAGCAATTCAGTCCCTCAGGGAGTTTGGATGTGTCTATGGAGCTTCCATGACCTTTCCTTGTACAAGTTGTGCTGGTTTCCCCTGTATTGTGTACTGTCTCACCCTTTGCCCAAGATACCACTTATCTATTGCCTATTTAGTATTTCCCCCCCACCCTTCCCATCCCTGGTAACCAACAAAGATTGTTACATTTTGTGTGTGAACTTTTTCCTGGGTTTTTGCAATAGAGGTCTCATACAATATTTGTCCTTTTGTGATTGACTTATTTCACTGAGCATAATGTCCTCCAGTTTCATCCATGTTATGAGATGCTTCACAGATTCATCATTGTTCTTTCTCGTTGCATAGTACTCCATTGTGTGTATGTACCATAGTTTGTTTATCCATTCATCTGCTGATGGGCGTCTAGGTTGTTTCCATCGTTTTGCTATTATGAACAATGCTGCCATGAACATAGGTGTGCATATGTCTATCAAAAGGATAGACTTTCACTTCCATCATACACGGTGAGATCCCAGCCTTGATCAGTTGGTGGAGTACCCTTCAAGACTATGGCCAAGGAGTATGGAGCAGAGAGGATAACTTGGTAGATCCACCAATTAAGTCCTTCCCACAGACATGCAGTTATTTTTGTGGAATCATTTCCTTATGCTTCCCAGTAGTACCACTTGCTGTCCAGTCAACCCTGATTCGTAGAGACCCTATGTGTGTCAGAGTAGAGCTGTGCTCCATACGGTTTTCAATAGCTGATTTTTTGGAAGTAGATCACTAGACCTTTCTTCAGAGGTACCTCTGGGTGGACTCGAACCTCCAGTCTTTCGGTTAGCAGCTGAGTGTGTTAACTATTTGCACCACCTAAGGACTCCTACTTTATGCTTAGAAGACAAAAATAATTTTAGAGGCAAGTAGGAACAACAGTGAATTTAGAAGGCTAAAAGAACGCAGAAGGTTGAATGCTTGTAGTCAGTATTTTAAATAACCTGGAATCTTTTTCTGATTTTACTCCAGTGTTGCTAGAAAATATTGGAGAAGAGCTAGATCCTATTCTGGAACCTCTTCTACTAAAACAGACCTTTAAGCAAGGTGGGAGTGTATGTATCCGACTTGGGGACTCCACAATCGAGTATGCACCTGACTTCCGCTTCTACATTACTACCAAGCTAAGAAATCCTCATTATCTGCCTGAAACATCAGTAAAGGCCAGTATCTAAAACAAATGTTACTTTAGTCATATCTTACAATTAATGACTGTATTTTCCTCCTGACCCATAAGAAGAACAGGTCTTCCTAAGGAAAAATGGATTTTGCACTTTTGTGACATTTCCTAAAATTGCTATAATAATTTCGAAATGTTGCTTTTGTGTGTGCTTGCAAGTAATAAAGAAGCCCTCAGTATGCTGTGAAAAAGACTATCAAAGCTAATTTCTACAATTGATATAATTCTTAGATTTTCATTAAAAATAGATGACATATGTTCACATTCTTTCTTTGTAATAAATATGCTAGTTATTGGAATTGGAATTCAAGAACAGGACTCCATTCTTCTTTCTCAAAATCAGGTTGCTGCTGTCTGATTTTATATAATTACTCAAAAGAGCTGTTTTCAATCATTGGTTCTTTCAAAAGACTAAAAATTCCTTTAAAGAGTAAAGTTAGTTTAAAGTTTTAGTCAATGATGAAAATGACTTGAGAGCTCGATCTGCAGCAGAGCTCCTGGAGGTTTGGGGACTATGCCTTTTTCTGTTTTTTATTCCCAGTTCTTAGCACCGGGTTGGCACTATGTAAGTGTTTGTAGAGTGAGTGTATGAGTGATCGAGTAAGTGAGAGATGGCTTTAATTTGAAGAAGCAACCGGGAGAGGACATTAAGAAGACTGTGTAGGCAGTGACTGTATTGTATGACTAGGAAGCCATAGCAGAGCTACAAGGTGTCCTGGGAGCTCCGAGTTGGGGACATACTTTACACTGGAAGTTCAGAAAGTACCAGGTAGACTAGGGGAGTTGGGGTGGCTCTTCAGTTTAGTCTTAAAAGCAGAATGTTAAAATATGGAATTCTTTGCCAATGTTTTTAATCAATTAAAATACTATGTATTATTTAAATGTATAAAATTCCCCATTATTTATTATCTTTTCACCTATTAGGAGAGGCAGTATCGTTAAGAGCTTGGACTCAGAAGCCATATTACCTCAGTTTGAATCCCAGTGCTACCACTGCCAGTTGTGTGACTTTGGGCATGTTACTCAGCCTCTCTGTGCCTCAGATCCCTCATATGTACGATGGGAATAATAAAAGTCCCTATCTCATAGGGTGATGTGGGGATTAAATAAATTAACCTATACAAAACGCTTAGAATAAGGCTCAGCACATAATGTTAACTGTTAGTATTGTTAACTTATAAGTAAAAGTGAGAATGAACCAAGAATGACAAAATCCCAAAGCTAGTTCCTTCCCAAATATTTTTAAATAAATGACATGAAAACCTTTTTTACTTTTCAGTAAAATATGTGACAATACCATACATAAACAATTCTTAGTTCACTAATAACTGGTTATAGTAGAAGTTGTAAAACTCTGGGAGAAAACTGATCTATGATTCAGTATCAAAATCCTTAAGATCCCTAGAGTGTCATATTGCTTCGTTATTTTTAATTGCTGGGATTGATTAAACAGGGATTAGAAAACATAGTGAGGCAGTTACTTGCTTTCATTTACAAATTAAACTACTTCCTCTTGATCCTATTTTTAGGATTTTTTATGTACCTTTTGCTTTCAAAGGCACCCAAGGGATGGTATCATGCTGCCATAATCCTTTTGAGTCTAAATGAAAATAAAATTATGAAACCATATTTGTATAATTTTAAATGTTTATTGTGAACAAATGGCTAGATTTGCAAGAGTTAATTTTGAAACAGCCAATTTTAATGGAATATGTATGAATACCTCCTTGTATCTGAGTACAATGAAGTAGAAGCTGTAAAACATGCATTTTGCCAACTGTGTGCCTGTGATCTTTGGATTAAAGTAAATGTAACCTGTGCACTTGGTTTCTCATACCAACAAGGAAAATCTCTTGATAACTTTAATTATAGTCTTTCCAGGACTAAATGCCAGAGTAGTAGAGAATTACATAACAAATTTAGTGTGTTTTTCAAATGGCTCAGTTTCAAAAATTGTGTACTATCTCACTGATATTTATGATTGTGCCCATGTAATCTATTCTTAGTGGCATTCAAGTACCCCCATGGGGAAAGTGAGGGGGAAAAGTTTAAACCAGAGGAGACTCACCACAGAGAAGGTGCCTGGGTTTGGGCAGGAGGAGGGAGTACTTCCTAGGGGTACTGCAGGAAGCTGTTGAGACTTCCTGACCTTTCAAGTAGGAATTTTTCTTGCAAAAAAAAAAAATTACTGTGTTTCTGCAGAGGAGCTATTCTCTTACAAAAATAGGTGGGAAAACATGTTTCCTACCCTGCAGCCAGTGCTAGAAATTCCTGAATAAAAAGATAAAAAGACAAACATAGAGAAAGACAGCAATATTAGAAACTGTTACCTATTTTCAGATTGGAAGAATGGAAAACCAATGAGCCCTGGCAATGCAAACAATTTACAAACCAGATAAAACCACCAAAGGAAAAAAAAATTGATCCTGCCTTTTTTTTAAAAAAAAAAAAACCTTCCCATGGCTAGGGAAATACTGAATATTGGCCGTCCTTAGGAGGAAGAGTAGGGGGGCACTTCTGTGATTGTGCGGTTTGTACACAACACCAAAGTGGGCACGAATAAAACGAAAACTGGCCCTGAGCTCTAGCGCTGGCCCTAATCCACACCAGGTGCTTCCTAGACTAGCAGAACCTTGGGAAGAGTAAGTAGCAGAAACAAGAGGGACACTTGTGTAATGCAAGTAATCCTACTAAACTGTGTGTGTTATGTTGGGGTTAATTATAACACGTGTAGTTTGCCAATTTTGTTTCTTCTTTACTAAATCTCTTGTTTCTAAAGTTATAATAAAAAAAAAAAATCAGGTTAGTGTATACCAAAATGGCATTCTTTTAGCTGCTCCAATCCAGCTGAATTGTAATATGAAATATAGGAAAAACTTTTAGACCAAATTGTCAGTGATGTGTAGAGTTTGGTCTTACAATGGGATTTAGAAAAGTACTTCCTATTAAGGAATTTCCCTTCAAGAGGGAAAGGATGAAAACTGGATCAAACACTGAGTCACCTCTGATGGTTTGTGGTAGTTGTTGAAATTTTTATAATATTTTCAAGGGTGAGACACTGGCACTTCTACTAACACTGATGATTTCAGGGTCTGACCTCTCACATATGCATGCTAGAAAATGTTCAACTGTCCACAGTCTATGAAGAATCCACTTGGTATCTGCCTACATAGTTTCCAGTGATGGAATAGTGAGTTGCCTATATTCCCCCAAATGTGCTTTGCCTTCTCTTGTTTCTTCCCTTTGCCGAGGCTATTTCCTTGCCTGGAACAATCATTCTCATCCCTGGCTGCCCATTAATATCACACCTGTAGTGTTTCAAAATCCTAGTGCCCAGGTCCCACTCCAGACCACTTACATCAGGGTGTCTGATATCAGTGCTTTTTAAATGCCACCGAAACAAAAACAAAAAAACCAAACTCATTGCTGTCGAGTTGATTCTGACTCATAGTGAGTCTATAGGACAGAGTAGAACTACCCCATAGGGTTTCCAGAGAGCAGCTGGTGGATTGGAACTGCTAACCTTTTGGTGAGCAGCCAAATGCTTAACCACTGCACCATCAGGGATCCTTAAGGATTAAACCCCACAAGTGATTAACAAGGCTGAGGACTTCTGGCCTGGAATGTTGCCTTTCTCTCGACTAATTGCTAATTACCTGTAAAGTTATCTCAGGTGCTCTTTGTTTGGGATGCCCTCCTTGACCTTGTGGCCTGGGTTAGATGCCTATGTTTACCACTGTCAGAGTCCTTATCCCACTGAGTGTTGTGTGCACTTCTGTTTCCCTAAGGAAACTAAAATTCCGTAAGGGCAGGGGCCAGACAGTATCTTATTCTTCTTTGTAGCACAGAGCCTGATTCATAGTTGATGTTCTTTTCTATGAAATACCTTGTGGAATAATCATCAAAGGCCTAAGATTTTAGGAAACAGAAATAGCAGAAAGCAACTCCATGAACAGGGAACATTGACATTCTGGTTGTTCATGTGATACATTTGTAGGGAGCATCTACCTGGTGCCAGGCGCTACAGCCATGAAGTCAAATAAGAGATGATCCCTGTGCTGAAGTTATTTACTCTAGTCTAAGAGAGAGAGAAGTAAACTCATGATTACATACAGTGTAATGTGTGCTATGAAGGAGTTAGGACTCCTTTGAAGAGTTACAGGAAGAAACCAGGGGGGAAAGGGGGTGAGTAGCACCTTGACTGGAATGGTGTCCAAGAGGAGGTGACACTGAATCTGCACATTGAAAGATGAATAGGAGTTGATCTGGTAGATAACAAGGGGAAGAACATCTCAAGCAGAGCCAACTGAAATGCATGGAGGCATTTCATAGCCAGGTGTGTATGAGAATCTACAGTGAGAAAGTAGTAGAAAGGGGTGTTAACGATTAGGAAACTATTAGGGAAATAATACTCAACTCATAGGTGCAGACATTAGCAAGACATGAGGGCAGAGCAAAATAGATTAAGAGGCACTAGCAGGGGCGTCTTAGGAAAATGGAGAGAGTGGTGTCACAAACTAAACAGAGGAGACAACTTGAGGAAAGAAAAGGTTTGAAATTCAGCCAAGGTCACGTAAGTGTTTATTGGCTGATACGTTCAGTGGTGACCAGAGCAAGAAAGTTTCTGTGGTTTGTTGGTGTATAAACAAACAAACAAAACAAAACAAACCTGTTGCCATCTGGTCGATTCCGACTCATAGTGACCCTACAGGACAGAGTAGAACTGCCCCATAGGGTTTCCAAGGAGCACCTGGTGGATTTCAACTGCCGACCTTTTGGTTAGCAGCCATAGCTCTTAACCACTACACCACTAGTGTTTCCTTAGTGGTGCATGGGGAGGTGCAAGTAGGCGCAGATTGTAAAGGGTTGAATAATGAAATGAGGTGGAGACAGAAATTATATATAAAATTTTCAGTAAGTATAGTTGTGAAGGCACAAAGAGAGATAGGTCCAGAGCCTGAAGGAATTGTGGGAGCAAGGGAATGGTTTGTTATTTGGTTTTTAAAAAGAGAGACCTAAACATGTTTACCAGAAGATAGGGAATTTTAAAATATAAGCAACAGAGAGCAAACTGCTTGCAAGAGCCAATAGATACCTGGATGAAGCAGGTGTTAGCAGACAGCATCTTGATGGACACTATTGAAATGCAAATTCCTTACTTCACAATAGTGGCTGATTATTACATGGTAAAAACACTTTACTCATGACAAGTAATTACAGAGGGTTCTTGTCTCTCTTTGTAAGATTCCGTTACTTTTGACAAGCTAGGATTCTTAAAATGTAAATCAGCTTATCCAGCCAAGATGAAGGACACCGTCCAACATGATTCTAATCAATTTTGGTTTTAAAGAGTTGTCAGAAATTTGAGCAGTTTGAAATGAGAATAAATTAATCACCAAAAAAACTCTTTAAAGTATTACATTTCAGTCTTTGAGAAACTTTGGTGGTGTTTCGTAGTGTGCTGTTGAGTCGACTCCGACTCATAGTGACTCTATGACAGAGTAGAACTGTCCCGTAGGGTTTCCTAGGCGGTGAGTTTTCAATCCAGTAAATGTGCCAGCCTATATGTTTAATCATGTTGTTGTTGTTAGCTGCCATTGAGTTGATGCCAACTCCTAGCAACCCATGTGCAATGGGGTTGGACCTTTGTGATCCATGGGGTTTTCATTGGCTGACTTTTTAGAAGTAGATTGCCAGGCCTTTCTTCCTTATCTCTCTTAGTGTGGAAGCTCTGGGATCTGTTCAACATCATAGCAACATGCAAACCTCCGCTGACAGACAGGTACAGGCTCCACATGAGGTGCATTGTCTGGAAATCAAACCCTGGTCTCCCACATTGGAGACAAGAATTCTACCACTGAACCACCACTGCCCTCATATATTTAATCATAGTTCCTACAGTTTGAGTTCTACTGTTCATATATATGCTAACTAAGCATATAAGCAGAAACTTTGTCAATGGAAATAACAATGCAATTTTTGTATTTTTTCACATATAGGTAACACTATTGAACTTCATGATAACTTCTGAGGGAATGCAGGATCAGCTTCTGGGAATTGTGGTGGCACGAGAAAGACCAGACCTTGAAGAAGAAAAGCAAGCTTTGATATTACAAGGAGCAGAAAACAAAAGGTTTTAAATGTTATAAAACACAGAGTTGTTCTTCTTTGTTTCAAGATTACTTAGAAACGAATTAAAGTACATTTTAAAGACCTGTTTTGGTAGATTTAATAGGTACACTGAATGGGAAAATTTAAGAGGACAGTGTAAGGCATTACAGTGCCTCTGTGTTAATGTAGGAAGTTGTATTACAGTGTATATTTTTGTTTTTTTATTGTTGTAGTTTAAATGAAGTTTACATTTCAAGTTAGTGTCCCATACAAAAACGTATACACACACAGTTATGTGACTGTAATTGCTCTCCCCATACTGTAACAGCACGCTCCTCCTTTCCACCCCTGATTCCCCCTTACCATTCAACCAGCTCCTAACCCTCTCTGCCCTCCCATCTCACTTCTGGACAGAAGCTGCCCATTTAGTCTCTTGTATCTACTTGAGCTAAGAGGCACACTCCTCACCCGTATCACTTTATGTCCCACAGTCCAGTCCAATCCCTGACTGAAGAGTTGGCCTCCAAAATTGTTTTAGTTCTGGGCTAATAGAGAATCTGGGGGCCGTGCTTTCTGGGGTTCCTCCAGTCTCAGTCAGACCATTAACTGTGGTCTTTCTACTAGAATTTGAGTTCTGCACCCCACCTTTCTCCTGCTCCATCCAGGACTCTCTGTTGTGTTCCCTGTCAGGGCGATCATTGGTGGTAGCTGGGTACCATCTAGTTCTTCTGGTCTCAGGCTGATGAAGTCTCTGGTTTATGTGGCCATTTCTGTCTCTTGGGCTAATACTTTCCTTGTGTCTTTGGTGTTCTTCATACTCTTTACTCCAGATGGTTGGGACCAATTGATGCATCTTAGATGGCCACTTGCAAGCTTTTAAGACCCCAGATGCCACACACTGAAGTAGAATGCTGAACATTTCCTTAATAAGCTTTGTTATGCCAGTTGACCTAGATGTCCCCTGAAAGCATGGTCCCCAGATCCCTACCCCTGCTACTCTGCCCATCAAAGTGTTTGATTGTATTCAGGAAACTTCTTAGCTTTGGTTTAGTCCAGTTGTGCTGATTTCCCCTGTAGTATGTGCTGTCCTTCCCATCACCTAAGATAATACTTGTCTACTATCTAGTTAGTGAGTAACCCTCAGCCTCTCTCCCCACCCTCATAACCATCAAAGAATGTTTTCTTCTGTGTTTAAACCTTTTCTTGCGTTCTTATAATATTTATACAATTATACAATTATTTATACAGTATTTTTCCTTCTGTGACTGACTAAATTCACTCAGCATAATGCCCTCCAGATTCCTCCATGTTATGTTTCACAGCTTCATCATTGTTCTTTATTGTTGCATAGTATTGTGTGGATATACCATAATTTATTTATGTATTCATCCATTGATGAGCACCTAGGTTGTTTCCATCTTTTTGCTGTTGTGAACAGTGCTGCAATGAACATGGGTGTGCATATATCTATTTGTGTGATGGCTCTTATTTCTCTAGGATATATTCCAAGGAGTGGGATGGCTGGATCATATGGTACTTCTATTTCTAGCTTTTTATGGAAGCACCAAATTGATTTCCAAATTGGTTGTACCATTTTACATTCCTGCCAACAGTGTATAAGTGTTCTAGTCTCTCCACAACCTCTCTAGCATTTATTATTTTGTGTTTTTTGGATTAATGCTTGTTGGGGCGAGATGATACCTCATTGTAGTTTTGGTCTGCATTTCGCTAATGGCTAATGATTCTGAGCGTTTCTTCATGTGTCTTTTAGCTGCCTAAATATCTTCTTTGGCAAAGTGGCTGTTCATATCCTTTGCCCATTATTTAATTGGGTTATTTGTCTTTTTGTTGTTGAGGTTTTGCAGTATGTTGCAGATTTTAGAGATTAGACGCTGATCAGATTTGTCGTAGCCAAAACTTTTTTCCCAGTCTGTAGGCTGTCTTTTTACTCTTTTGGTGAAGTCTTTTGATGAGTGTAAGTGTTGGATTTTTAGGAGCTCCCAGTTATCTAGTCTCTCTTCTGGTGCTAGTGCATTGTTACTTATGGTTTGTATTGTGTTTATGCCATGGATTAGGGCTCCAAGCGTTGTCCCTATATTTTCATCCATGATTTTTGTCATTTTCAATTTTATGTTTAAGTCTTCGATCCATTTTGAGTTAGTTTTTGTGCATGGTGTGAGGTATGTGTCTTGCTTCAGTTTTTTGCAGATGGATATCCAGTTATGCCAGTACCATTTGTTAAAGAGACTGTCTTCCCCAGTTAACGGACTTTGGGCCTTTGTCAAATATCAGCTGCTTGTAGGTGGATGAATTCATCTCTGGATTCTCAATTCTCTTCCATTGGTCTATGTATCTGTTGTTGTACCAGTACCAGGTTGTTTTAACTACCGTGATGGTGTAATAGTTCTAAAATCAGGTAGTGTGAGGCCTCCCACTTTGTTCTTCTTCTTGAGTAATGCTTTACTTATCCAGGGCCTCTTCCCTTTCCATATGAAGTTGGTGATTTGTTTCTCCATCTCATTAAAAAATGCTGGTGGAATTTGGATCGGGATGCATTGTACATTGTATCTGTAGATTGCTTTGGGTAGAATTGACATTTTCACAATGTTGAGTCTTCCTATCCATGAGGAAGGTATGCTTTTCTGCTTATGCAGGTCTCTTTTGGTTTCTTGCAGAAGTGTCTTGTAGTTTTCATTGTATAGGTCTTTTATGTCTCTGGTCAGATTGATTCCTAAGTGTTTTAACTTCTTGGGGGCTATTGTAAATGGTATTGATTTGGTGATTTCCTTTTCAAAGTTCTCTTTGTAGGTGTAAAGGAATCCAACTGATTTTTGTGTGTTTATCTTGTATCCTGATACGTTGCTGAAGTCTTCTATTAGTTCCAGTAGTTTTCTTGTGGATTCTTTGAGGTTTACTGTGTGTAAGATCATATCATCTGGAAATAGAGATACTTTGACTTCTTCCCTACCAATTTGGATGCCATTTATTTCTTTTTCTAGTCTAATTACTCTGGCTAGGACCTCCAGCACAATGCTGAATAAGAGTGATGATAAAGGGCATCCTTGTCTGGTTCCCGTTCTCAGGGGGAATGCTTTCAAAGTCTCTCCATTTAGGATGA
>NW_004443992.1:3007386-3022935 GCF_000243295.1 Trichechus manatus latirostris | reverse complement strand
GCTCTAATATCCTGTCACCAGGTGGTTAGATCTGTTACTAGGTATGTGAGCTCAAAAGTCCACCCTCTCCTCCTGTATGGATTCAGCTGACTTGCCCAGGTAGATAGCCACCAAGTGTGTGGTATAGGGTCTCACCTACAGTCCTAGACAGGCATGGGTGATTGGTGTAGGCGCAGGCATCTGGCTGCAGCAGGGGGACACTCTCTGAGCAAGGCAGGGGGCTGACGGCTGCCCCTTAGTGTCCAGGAGGAAGGCACGTCCCTGTTCCCTAGAGCGCGTAAGTGGGTGGGTTTTACAGCCAGACTATGCGCACCGAGTGCTGTTGGCTGTAAGGACTGGAGGGCACTCTTATTCTTAAGCCTCTATCGTAGGTGGCTAGGTGGCATGGGTGGAGCCACCAGTCCTCAGGCCCCTGATGTGGGTAGTTGAAGACTCTGCATATTGGGCAGAGCAGTGTCAAATGTCATGAACCTGCCACTTCACAACTGAAACAGTTGAAGTTAGACTTCAGGTATATACCCTGTTGTACTGTGGTAATGAGGGCCTATGCTGTTGAAATGAGCCCACACAAGTCTCTGCAGGGGGAAAGGCACTCAAAGTCCATAAATCCCTTATGCCTGTGCCTAGGCAAAGGAGCTGTGCCTACCCTGGATTCCTGGCTTAGGGGAGCTGGCAGTGTATTTTTTCCTGTTTGTTAACTTGTTCACTCTCCAAGGCTGGGAGAATGGCTCAGGGCATGTGACGGATCCTCCTTCCGGCCCAGGGGACTTGGCAATTGCTGAAGCCAGTCTGGGACCCAGTGCTAGAGCAGGGAGCAGGAAGGAAATGAGAGAGAGGTTTTTCCCTAAGGGGGGTGTTTTTGATCCGCGCAGTAGGCCATACGCAAGTACTTATCTTTCGCCAATTGAGGGCTGCTTCTCATGTTCTGCGTGGCTGAGTAAACTTTCTGCCACTGGGTCTCTCCCGGTGTGGAAAATGCACCTCCTGAGCACTGCTGCTTGCCTGCCTTACTGCTCACCCATGAGCTAATCAGGCCTGAATGGCTTAGGCTATCGCTGGATTAGGTCTGGCGGCTCCTCGCTGCTTCCAAGCCATCTCTGCCTCCCCCTGCCACTCAGTTCGGTTCCTCAGCTTTGCCTTAGATGTTCAGGGTTCCTAGACTGTCATATATAATTGATTCATTTGTTTTTTGGGTCTTTGTTGTAAGAGGATCCACTGGAAGCTTCTGACTACTCCGCCATCTTGGCCCCACCCTATAGTGTATATTTTTACATGTAAGTTCTTAGGTACTGCAAGAACTAAAAGGTCAGCCAAAGTTAAGGCAATGTATTTTCAACTATTCAACAAAGTGTTAGTACAAAAGTTTTAGTGTTCATTATGTAACTAAGGTCACCTGTTTTCACTGGAACATGGTATGAATTAAAATGTTAAAGCTCTATAAGTCATGCAAAATTTCAGAAAATAAATGGAGTGATACTTTTTGTTCATTCTGGAATGAGATACTTGATGGCAGAATAGATTGGTTTATCATATTTCTCTCCAGTTACCACATAAATGATCATTAAGAAGAGAACTGGAGCAGAAAGGATGGTCTTTGTGACATTTTGCAAGATAAGAAATTAATTGTACAACATCATCATTATGAATGTTTGTCACAAAGTGATGCGTTTCTTTAGATTACAGGCTGTCTGTTTCTTATAAAGGAACGTATATGCGAAGTGGTTTTCAGTGATTTCTTTTGCTTCTGAGAAAATTGTGTTTTATTTCAGGCAGTTAAAAGAAATAGAAGACAAGATTTTAGAAGTTCTTTCATCTTCCGAAGGCAATATATTGGAAGATGAAACTGCTATTAAGATATTATCTTCCTCCAAGGCTTTGGCTGATGAGATTTCTCAAAAGCAGGAAGTAGCCGAAGTGACAGAAAAAAAGATTGATGCCACCCGCATGGGCTATCGTCCCATCTCCATCCATTCCACCATCCTGTTTTTTTCTATTGCTGATTTGGCTAACATCGAGCCGATGTACCAGTACTCACTGACCTGGTTTATTAACCTTTTCATCCTGTCTATTGAAAATTCAGAGAAATCAGAAATTTTAGCAAAAAGGTATGTAAAAGAAATACTAATTACTAATTAATGCTTGAAAATCGGAATAATTGGCAGATTTCATTATTGTTTCAGAATGGTGTAAGCATCACAGCCACTTAGCTAAAATGAACTTGATTAATCATTGTACCAGAAATAAATTAGAGGGTTAGAAACTGAACAGATGTCTCTAAATTTAGTCTGCCAGGAAATTGTTTACAGAGATACAGGGTTATTATGTAATTCTAGAAAAGCTAAATATTTACATCAGTTTATCATTTGTAAAATGTACTAATGATTAAAGGTATGGAAAGAGTAGTTAATGCCCCCAAAAGATATGAATCTCACCCTCAATGAGCTTGCATTCCAAAAGTTACAAATTCACATTTTGATAAACATACATATATACAATTTATATGTCGCGTCACAGGAATAAAAAAGTGGTGCGATTTTTTTTTGTGTGTGTGTGTGGTAATTGGAGGTTCTCTTTTGTGTTATTGCTACTTACATAAAATACCTTATTTTACTATTGGCTATTACAATAAGTAATGGAATTAGAACCATGTGTAATAGCAAGTCTATCAGAGAATAAAATTTCATTTGACTTTTAATCAGTGAGACAATTTTCTTAGTTTGATATTAAAACGTATTTTTAATAGGGTCTAATATGAAATTACTTTTTGAACAAAGAAAGTAATTAATTGCAGCCTTTGCCCTTTATAACCTTATTGATAAATATAAAACTAGATACTTCAGTTTTTTGACTGTTCATAGCTGTAAGAGAAACTCAATTTAGTACTTATCACTCACATTAAGAATTATTTTTTAGAAATCCAAAATGCTGATCTCACTGAAATCTGAATTGAGTCCTTTCACTTGTTATGGTAGAGGTCTGAAATTTTAAATATTCTTAGACTGAGCAAATTTTTTGTTAGTGTCATTTATTATTTTCCAAGCTTGTGATATGAGGCTAATAAAGGTGTAACACTGAAGCTTTTGGCTTGATAGACAGTTTTTCAGATTCCCACCCATGAGAAATAGAGGGAGGAAAGGAGGGAAGGAGATAGTATCTCTAGGGGAAAAAAAATGCATGACAACAGAGTTTAAAGTTCTTTTCTATATTATGATGTTTGCAAATGTTTAGGTTATTTTTGCTATTTCTCCTAGTTTCTGAAATTTTCAAGTTTAGCAAGGATTACTGAAATAAAACAATTTTAAGGACCTTTCTTAGAAAAGTTTCCAGCATTTGCATCATAGGTTAGTTTATTGAACATGCATGTCGGGTTTTCACGCTAGATTTTGAGTTTCCTGAGGACAAGGATTTATTTTTATTTATTTTTTTAGTATTCCTAGCATTTAGCACAATGCTAATCACATTGTAGCCACATAGTAAATGATTTTCTTCTTTTCACTGCAGGTCTTAATTTTCACCTTAGTTAAAATACTCACCAGAATGTTATCATTTTAACTAGTTTAAAATTAAAGTATTTGCTGCAGTCTAGAGAAAAAAATTGCTGTGCTGTGCCATTTGAAGACATATTTTCTTACAAGATTAAAAATTTAGAACACTTTTCTGATTTAAAGTAATCACTGGCCCTTTATTATCTCTTGTTATTTCAAACTAGGACTCATTCATATGCATGGCATCTTTTTCTTCATATCTGTCCCTTACAATGTAAAGAAAATCAAATCCTTTTTAACCCAAATGTGCGATTTGTATGCAATTTAAACAAAATGTGGCATTTCCTTTTTAGTAAAATCCTTTAATTTGGAAATAATTAAAATCATTGTTTATGATTAAAGTGACTAAAGCGATCCAAGAAAGTATAATTTTGGAATTAAAGAGTAAATAGAGAAAATTGATTTTTGAATGTTTATTGAAGTTATTAATATCAGAAATGTGCAGAAACCAGTATTATTTGCTCAACCATTTGCTACTAACTGAGCACATCTGTGTAACTAGCATCCAGATCAAGACTTGGAACATTATCAACAGCTCAAAAGGCCCCATTCATTCCCGTTTCTAGTCACTAAACTCCCCCACCCCCACCCCAGGGTAGCCACTGTCTTGACTTGCACCACCATAGATTTGTTTTGCCTGTTTTAGAACTTCATGTAAATGGAATCACGCAGTATGTACTTTTGTGCCCAGCTTCTTGCACTCAACGTTATGTGTGTGAAATTCATTCATATTGTTGTGCGTAGTACAGTAGTTTGTTCACTCTTATTGTTGAATGGTATTCCATTGTGTAAATATTCCACAAATTACTTATCTATTCTACTGTTGAGGACATTTGGGTAGTTTCCAGTTTGAGGCTCTTGTGAACTATGCTCCCTTTGAACATTCTTTTTTTTATTTTATTTTTTTTATTGTTTTTGAGATGAAGGGTTACAGAGCAAATCAGTTTCTCGGTAAACAATTAAATACTGTTTTGTGACATTGGTTGCCAACCCCACGACATTTCAACATCTACCTTTCTCGACCTTGGATTCCCCATTACCAGCTTTCCTGTTCATCCTTGCCCCTGGGCTGGTGTGCCCATTTAGTCTCATTTTGTTTTATGGGCCTATCTAATCTTTGTCTGAAGTGTAAACCTCAGGAGTGACTTCAGTACTAAGTTAAAAGGGTATCTGGGGGCCATACTCTTGGGGTTTTTCCAGTTTCTGTCAGACCAGTAAGTCTACTGACAGAGACCAG
This sequence comes from Trichechus manatus latirostris, assembly GCF_000243295.1. NCBI lineage: Eukaryota > Metazoa > Chordata > Mammalia > Sirenia > Trichechidae > Trichechus > Trichechus manatus. The sequence goes on along the minus strand of NW_004443992.1, from coordinate 3,018,153 downwards.
TAAGTCTAGCTTTTATTGTGTGTGTGTGTTAGAATTTTGTCCTACATTTTTCTCCAGCTCTGTCCAGGACCCTCTATTGCGATCCCTGTTGGAGCAGTTGGTAGCTGGGCACCATCTAGTTGTGCTGGGCTCAGTCCGGTGGAAGCTGTAGTAGTTGTGGTCCATTAGTCCTTTGGACTAATCTTTCCCTGTGTCTTTGGTTTTCTTCATTCTCCCTTGCTGCCTTGAACACTCTTGTATATAATTTTTGGCGAAGATACTCATACAAATTTCTGGTGGTTATATATCTGGGAATGGAATCAATGGTTATAAACTATGCAAATATTATGTTTTAGTAAATCCTGCCAAATAGTGTTCCAAAGAATCTCTACCAAGAGAGTAGGTTTAGCCAGTCTATTTTAGTAAAATAAGAGTTTTTCAGTTAAGTAAGCTAACTCCCAACTCAGAAATTAAAGCAAGAATGAGTTCTCATAGGAATCCTTTGTTTATTTGCCAATCACTGATAAACATCAGACAACTGGTTGGGCTATAATTATACCAAAAGTAGAAAGCATGTGACTATTAACACCAGCCTACCAAATTGTTTTACAACCTTAAATTGGGAAAATTATCTCTTACTTCCTTTTACTCAAAGAAATAAATATATTTAAATTCTGTTGGTCTTCTGATGTTTATTATTTATAGTAACAATAGCTGTTTAAGTATGACACCAAACATATATTGCAACAGGTATACTATGAAATAACCATAATAATTTATATCATGTATTAGTTATAAAATTTTTACTGCATCAGGACTTATTGTAGCAAAATAAATAAATAGCAGTCAAATAAATACATAAGCAAAAATTTAACTAGGATATAGTTTTGTTACAAGGACGAAACCGCAATGTATTTATATATACATATGTACGTACATGTAAATATACACATCCACAAACACACAGTTTTGTTTCATTTTCCTTTCACTTATATCAAGATCATTTTCCCATTTAATTAAATACCCTTCTGAAACATAATTTGTAGTAGCTGCACAATATACCACACCATGAATGCATCATAATTTTGTCATAGTAAGTCCTTTAAGTAGTCTGTAGCTTTTGCTATTATAAATAATGCTACAATAAATATAAATGTCCTCATTATTGATTATTTCTTTAGGCTAGATCCCAGAATTAGGACAAAAAGTGTCCACTTCTTTCAGACTCCTGATATAAATTTTTCTCCTGGAAAGTTATTGAAATGTGCAACTTCACAGGCAGAACGTGAATGATCTCATAGCACTGTATCATTTGCCAGCATTGAAAATGATAACGTTCATCTTCTTTTTCACTATCATAGATTATTAAAGTATCATATTTTAATCTGCATTTTTATCACTAATGAGACTGAACTTGAATTTCTAATATGATTGACCCTTATAATTTTCTCGTCAAGCTTATTATCTGCAAGGGTAGATTTGCCTTAAAGTACAGAAACTTTTATTTTACTCTAGAAAGAACAAATATGAGTCACCCTGTGCTAATTGTACTGTTAGTGTGAGACTAATTAAATGCCATGCATGAAAATCTACCTATTAGCCTAACAGAAGAAATAGGAATCGTGTGAGTATTTTAAATCTGCAAAGAATTCAACTATATTTCAGCAACTAGTTTCAAGGCCTTCTCTACCAAGCCCTTTTCCAGAATTCCCAACTAGAAATAAATACATTAATTTGTTGTCATTCCCTCTGTGGGAATGCTGGAAGGAACAAAATAGGTAAGGAAATAAGAAAGTAAGGAAAACTGGGTTAAAAATACAGCTAGGATGATCCACAGTCTAAGAAATCAGTCTTCAAATAGCCAATATCTGCTTGTACTGGTGGATTTTTTTTTCTAGATACGTTAAGAAACACCAGTATAATTTGCTCAATTGTAATCAAACTATGCTGTTTCTTTCCTTCAGATAAATTAACCTGCTTAGAAAGTTTGGGCCATTAATTCTAATGTCAGTCATGAGTGCTTTAAAAATATTTTCAGCCAGTGGTTTATTTCTATTATAACTATTACAAACTATGTAATAAAAATATTTTTAAAGTTTGATTTCTGTGAAAATATATTTCCTTTATGAGATAATTAAGTGAAAATGCTTTAAGTGTTATATTCATTGGTTAAGAATTACTATGAGTACAGATCACACACATTAGTGTTACTAGAAAATTGTTAGGTAGAAATAGTGTGATCATTCATATTTCCCTGTTTGGTCTGTGTGGTAGCTAAAAATGTAGTTCTTCAGATTTTGTGATTTCTTCAGCGTTTATGGATTTATGAACAGTGTAGCACAATACTAACTTGATGTTAATTTAGTAAAGGGGCTATTAATTTTAGTTTACTTAAGTAATATATAATATAAAACATTATTTAGTTCCTATGGAAAACATTTTACCCCCAAGAAATGCTTAATAGTTAAAAATAGTCCACAAGCATTTTAATGCAACAAATTAATATAACATAAACTGACTTTTTCTCAAAAGAAAAATTAAGATTTAAAAAAAAAAATCGGTCAGCGGTAAAATGCAATTCTACTCAAGTGTTTCTATGTTGTGTAGTTCTCAAACTGCTGCACCCAGTTAAGGAGCATCCTTGATTAGGGGGTAATTGACCATAAAGTTTATTAGAAGAACATACATCTAAATGGTTCGTAATAGGTTTTCTTAAAAGCACTGTGCATTTTTATTTATTTTTCTTTTCTGTTGACCCTTAGGCTTCAAATTCTCAAGGATCACTTTACTTACTCCCTCTATGTTAATGTCTGCCGGTCACTCTTTGAAAAGGATAAGCTGCTGTTTTCCTTTTGTCTGACTGTAAACCTGTTGATACATGATCGTGCGGTCAGTATTGTTTTCCTTTGTAGGAAGAAAAATCATAATATTGATGTTGATTTATTAATTTACCTGGGTTGTAAGTAGTTACATTATTAATATACTTAAGACAAAACATCACAACTAGCCTTTGGATTTCAAGGGAGGAAAAATGAGTTAAGCACAGAGTACATTATGCTACTATTACTTAAACTTTTATGTTTTAGTTTAAAATAAATTAGCTTCTATTAGAGTTTCATACAAGTGTGCATATAAACTTACTAAATATATTGATGTAATTATACCAATAGAGTAAATGGAAATATTTTTAAGAACTTGTGCAAGTTAGTCACATGTAACCATTTGGACTTAACAATATCTTTTGTATATCTTTGTTATCTTTTAAAATGTATTCATATAAAATTCAGGAAAATTTTTAAGAAAGGAGAGGTGTTATGCAAATTCACTGTTTTACATACTGTGTGCCTAAAATTTATTGATTTCATATGCTGATGTATTGGTTCAATTCTGAAGTAGTAAAGGCTTTATTCTTGCATTTCTTGCAAAAGCTTTATACCACTACCTCATTATGCTTTATGGAAAATAATTGAAAACATGACAGAGTAATGACTTTCTCTTCCTAGTTTTTGACTCTTCTTGCTGCCTTGTTTTCCAAAGGTTAATACAACTGAGTGGAGATTTCTGCTAACTGGTGGCATTGGACTGGATAATCCTCATGCCAACCCTTGTACATGGCTTCCTCAAAAATCTTGGGATGAAATATGTCGACTAGATGATTTGCCTGCCTTCAAAACCATTCGAAAGGAGTTTTCACACCTAAAGGATGGATGGAAAAAAGTATATGATAGCTTGGTATGCTTTTAGCCCTCTTTCTTACTTCAAAGCTTTCAAATAGAGAATATAATGTTAAATCAATTTATGCTTAATAAAACCAAGATTTAAATAAGCTTTAAACAAGTGGTGAGATGTTAAAATAAAAGTTTTGATTTATATTTTCCCCACCTTCTAAATCAGCAGTTCCATTTGAACTTCCATTCAAACTCCTCGAAATGTATGGAGATGCAAAAAAGCTGCATGGTCCTTAAAAGTATTATTGTTGAATTTCCTGCCCAGTTTTTATTATCAATCTAGATTTTGAAAATCTTAACAGAAGATGAGTTAAAATTTACAAAACAGCTATTGTTTAAAATTTTATGAGAGCAAGATATAAGCTAATAAATGTTTTTGTTATTTGGGGAGAAAAAAAAGTTAATAGTTGTAAAATAATTCTCTTGAGACTCCCATCTTGCTAACTGGAGAATAATATTAACATATTTTTACACAGATAATGTGTGCCTTCTGCATTTGCTTGCCAGCCACATCCTCCCCCTGTGAGTCACCCTCACAAATGCCGCCATGCCAATCATCTTCCACATGTTGCTGTAAAAAAATTAGTGTAGCATGCTTGTGAAAATACCTCGAGGTGGGAGAGCATGGCCAGCAAGCAAACATAGAAGGCGTGTGTTATTTGGGTAAAAATAGAGTATTGACACATACCATTATACTCACAGTTTCCCTTCTGGAATATATCACAACTGTTGCCATCCCTCAATTTTTCTTTAGCATGAGGCTAATATGTTGCCAAATCCCAGTTAATTTTTTTTATTCCTTTCTTTCTACTCTCTTGATAGAAAAATTGCATTGATTAAAGGTAGGGTTCCACAGCTGATTATTTTAAGTACTGTCAATAATAAGTTGTACACCTGTAAAAAGTTGAATTGGCAAAAGTTGTGTGATAGATATTTTGAAAAAAATGAAAAAAAAAAAAAAGTAGCAGCTGAGGCTACTTAATACCCCACCCATTGCTGTTGAGTCGATTCGGACTCATAGTGACTCTATAGGACAGAGTAGAACTGCCCTATGTAGGGTTTCCAAGGAGAAGCTGGTGGATTTGAACTGCCAACCTTTTGGTTAGCAGCTGAATGCTTATAACCACTGTGCCACCAAGGCTCCAAAACCAAAGCCATTGCCATCAAGTCGATTCTGACTCATAGTGACCCTATGAGTAGGAATCAACTCAACAGCAATGGGAAGCTGCTTGTGTACAACCAGATATTTCAAGGGATTTGTTCCTTGGTTTGGAGGTTTAGGGTCATGGTATCATGGGACATCCCAGTTAATTGGCCTGATAACGTGTTCAGTGCTTCTGTTCTACCTCCTAGTTCTTTGCGTAGTTCCAGGGCCCTTAATAGCTTGCAGATGGCCTTCCAAGGCACAATAATTTGTCTCTATTCTCCTGGAGCAACAGAGGAAGAAGGCGAGTCAGGAACAGGAGGAGGAAATGGACTATGTAGCTAATTGCCTCGATGAACAACTGTCTCCTTTGCCATGAGACCAAAAGAACTGGATAGTGCCTGGCTACCATTACTGAAAATTTTGATCAAAGATTCTATAGAAGAATCCTGATCAAAAGGGGAAAAATGTAGAACAGAATTTAAAATTCTCATGGAATCCAGACTTTCTGGAGCTGTGGGGCTGGATGAACCCCTGAAATGATTGCCCTGAGATAATCTTTAAAACTTAAACCAAAAATATCCCCTGAAGTCTTCTTAAAACCAAACAATGTTGTTGTTAGGTGCCCTCAAGTCAGAGCTGCATTGTAACGACGCTGTGTACAACAGAAGGAAGCATTTCCAGGTCCTGCACCACCTTCACAATCATTGCTATGCTTGAGCACATCATTGTAGCCACTGTGTCAGTTTATCTCATTGAGGGTCTTCCTCTCTTTTGCTGACCCTCTACTTTACCAAGCATGATATCCTTCTCCAGGGACTGGTCCTTCCTGATAACATGTCCAAAGTATGTGACACAGAGTCTCACCATGCTTGCTTCTAAGGAGCATTCTGGCTGTACTTCTTCCAAGACAGATATGTTCGTTCTTTTGGCAGTCCATGGTATATGCAATATTCCTCCTGAACACCATAGTTCAAAGGCATCAGTTCTTCTTCGATCTTCCTTATTCATTTTCCAGCTTTCACATGCATATGAGGTGATTGAGAATACCATGGCTTGGGGAAAATACACCTTAGTCCTCCAAGTGACATCTTTGCTTTTTAACACTTTAAAGAGATCTTTTGCAGCAGATTTGCCCGATACAATACGTCATTTCATTTCTTGCTGCTCCCAGGGATGTGATTATGGATCCAAGTAAAACGAAATCCTTGACAGCTTCAATCTTTTCTCCATTTATCATGATGTTGCTTATTGGTCCATTTGTGAGGATTTTTGTTTTCTTTATGTTGAGGTATAATTTACACTGAAGGCTGAGGTCACTGAACTTCATCAGTAAGTGCTTCAAGTCCTCTTCACTTTCCGCAAGCAAGGTTGTGTCATCTGCATATCACAAGGTGTTAATGAGTCTTCCTCCAATCCTGATGCCCCATTCTTCTTCATATAATCCAGCTTCTCAGATTATTTGCTCAGCATACAGATCGAATAAGTATAGTGAAAGGATACAACCCTGACGCACATCTTTCCTGACTTTAAACCACGCAGTACCCCCTTGTTCTGTTCAAACGACTGCCTCTTGGTCTATGTACAGGTTCCTCATGAGCACAATTAAGTGTTCTGGGATTCCCATTCTTTGCAATGTTATCTGTAGTTTGTTGTGATCCAGATATTCGAATGCCTTCACATAGTCAATGAAACACAGGTAAACTTCTTTCTGGTATTCTCTTCTTTCAGCCATCATCCATCTGACATCAGCACTGATATCCCTTGTTCCACGTCCTCTTCTGAATCCAGCTTGAATTTCTGGCAGTTCCTTGTGAATGTACTGCTGCAACTGCTTTTGAATTATCTTCAGCAAAATTTTACTCTGATGTGATATTAACAGTATTGTTCAGTAATTTCCACATTCTGTTGGATCATCTTTCTTGGGAATGGGCACAAATATGGATTTCTTCCAGTTGGTCGGTCAGATAGCTGTCTTACAAATTTCTTGGCATAGATGAGTGAGTGCCTCCAGCACTGCATCTGTTTGTTGAAACATCTCAGTTGGTATTCCGTCAATTTCTGGAGCCTTTTTTTTCGCCAATGCCTTTGGTGCAGCTTGGACTTCTTCCTTCAGTAGCATCTGTTCTTGATCATATGCTCCCTGCTGAAACGGTTGAACATCGACCAATTCTTTTTGGCACAGTAACTCTGTGTAGTCCTTCTATCTTCTTTTGAGGCTTCCTGCATCATTCAGTATCTTGCCCGTAGAATCCTTCAATATTGCAACTCGAGACCTGAATTTTTTTTCTTCAGTTCTTTTAGCTTGAGAAATGCTGATCATGTTCTCCCTTTTGGTTTTCTAACTCCGGGTCTTTGCACATTTCATTATAATACTTTACTTTGTCTTCTTGAGCTGCCCTTTGCAGTCTTCTGTTCAGCTCATTTACACCATCATTTCTTCCATTTGCTTTAGCTACTCTAAGTTCAAGAGCAAATTTTGGAGTCTCTTCTGACATCCATTTTGGTCTTTTCTTTCTTTTTAATGACCTTTTGCTTTCTTCACGTATGATGTCCTTGATGTCATCCCATAACTCATCTGGTCATTAATGTTCAATGCGTCAAGTCTATTCTTGAGATGGTCTCTAAATTCAGATGGGATATATTCAAGGTCTTATGTATTTTGGCTCTTGTGGACTTGTTCTAATTTTCTTCAGCTTGAACTTGAACTTGCATATGAGCAGTTGATGGTCTGTTCTGCAGTTGCCGCCTTGCCTTGTTCCGACTGATGATTGAGCTTCTCCATCATCTCTTTCCACAGATGTAGTTGATTTGATTTCTGTGTATTCCAACTGGCGAGATCCACGTGTACAGTCACCATTTATGATGTTGCGTTGGTCTTGTCAAATTCTGTCCTGCAATCTCCAGCGTTATTTCTGTCACCAAGACCATAGTTGCCAATTACCAATCATTCTTCATTTCCAACTTTTGTATTCCAGTCACCAGTAATTATCACTGCATCTCGATTGCATGTTTGATCAATTTCAAACTGCAGAAGGTGGTAAAAATCTTTAATTTCTTCATCTTCGGCATTAGTGGTTGGTGCATAAATTTGCATAATAGTCATATTATCTGGTCCTCCTTGTAGGTGTATGGATATTATTCTATCACTGACAGTGTTGTACTTCAGGTTTGATCTTGAAATGTTCTTTTTGACGATGAATGCGACGCCCATTCCTCTTCATTTTGTTAATCTTGGCATAGTATACTGTATGATTGTCGGATTCAAAATGGCCAGTATCATCCATTTCAGCTCACTAATGCCTAGGATATCAATCTTTACGTGTTCCGTTTCATTTTTGACAACTTCCAATTTTCCTAGATTCATATTTCATACATCCCATGTTCCAGTTATTAATGGATGTTTGCCACTGTTTCTTCTCATTTTGAATCTTGCCACATCAGCACATGAAGGTCCCAAAGCTTTATTCCCTCAACATCATTAAGGTCGACTCTACTTTGAGGAGGCAGCTCTTCCCCTGTTCTATTTTGAGTGCCTTCCAACCTGAGGTGCTCATAGCTGGAAGCTATGACACAAGTATTTCAAATACCAGCAGAGTCACCCATGTTGGACAGATTTAAGCAGACCTTCCAGACTAAGACAGACTAGGAAGAAGGATCTGGTGGTCTACTTTGAAAAAATTGCTTAGTGAAAACAGCTGTGAATAGCAGCAGAAAATGAATAATAGTTTAGCTTAACCAGTACAGAATGTCTCCCTTGAACATTATCCTGTTTTAAGATCTATCCACATGGGATCAGATTGACAATAGCAACTCAAAATATTAGATAGAAACCTTAGGGGGCCTTGAGTTTATGTTAGTGGGGGAGGAACAACTCAGAAATGGAGGAATGTAACTCGAAGAATGTAATCAGTGTCATTGAATTGTACATGTAGAAACTGTTGAATTGGTGTATGTTTTCCTGTATACATTCTCTTTAGAAATAATCTTCAAAATGCATTGAACTATATCTAATGTAATTTTAGGAACCACACCATGAGATTTTCCCTGATATTTGGGAAGAGAAAGCAAATCAGTTTCAAAGGATGCTTATCATTCGTTGCTTGAGACCAGACAAGGTAAGTGTGAGCTTTGAAAGCAGCTCAGTGATTCCAGTCCCTCTTCTCTCTACAGTCCAGCCAAAGGTGTTTCCTTATGCAATCATGTGGGAGGTAGAGGAGCCTGGGAAAGGGTCCCACTTCCTTCTAATATAGCCATTTTTCAAAAATGTATATTTATTAAAACTATACTGAATTGGCAAGTGAATAGATTATATTTTATAGTTTTATTTATTTTATGATTCCTTTTAAAATTTTATGCTTCCCCCAGCTTCTCACACAATCTAGTTCCTTTACATGTTGTAGTCTTATTTTTATTCTTATCGCTTAGGTGAAATTAGTTAATACCAGGCTCATGTAGTAGAATCTCTGGACTCCTCAACTGCTATCCTTATATCTAGTACTTTATCAGCCTTTGGAAAGCAAGTAAAATATTGTTTTTAAAAAGTCATCATTATTGACTGCAAAGGAAAATATCAATGCTGTCACTTTTAGCCTTTTTAAGTAATATATGAGCAACCATTTGGCCAACCTGTCGTGTCAGCAAGTTTCAATACTCATTTGTATTATATTCTACAAAAAAAAAAAAAAAAATTCTATTCAGCTAAGATTATTGACCCATATCCCCAGAGATGTCCACATACTGTGAGAAAATGTAGACATTAGGTATGTTGGAAAAAAATAATTGAGACAACATCCTAATTGTCCATTGTTACTACTCAATTAAAGGTTGTACATAATTATTTCAAAACATACTGTATTCACACTTAGAGTGGTTAAGGTCTACAAGACAATACCTCCATCTTAACCCAAAAAAGCCGAACTTAGATGGTGAAAGCCATATTTTAATTGGTTTATAGACATCAGTGATAACCTAAGGCCGAAGCATGCTTTCCTTTGTAAGCCATGATTTGTTCAGTGAACATGTATAATTCTTACTTAACTTGGCAGTATGCGCTGAGCCAGGGCTGACCACAGTAGGTGCAGTGCCTACTTGTCTAGTACTATATATTTGTACTAGTAGTATATATATTTCATAACTTTGCCATCTGTAAGTCATGACTATTATCTATATATCCACCAGGAAAATCAGCAATTGATTGATCTCTAACTACAGTATATTTTATCTGTCAGCGCAATTGTTTTTTCCGCCCCCTTTTCTTTTCACTTCTCTCCTGCCAAAATTAATTTCACCCAGTACTAAAAATCCATGTATGCCAGGCTCTCTACTGCTCTAGTTTGGAGAAATGTAAAAGATGCTCGTTAAGTCACCAGGAGGAAAAAATGACCCCCGAGATTATGGCCCTCAGACACTCTGCTAACTCAGAACTGAAACCACTCCCAAAGCCCACTTTTCACACGAAGATTAGACAGACCAATAAAATGAACAATAACACACGTGAGGAATGGGCTTTCTTAGTTCAATCAAATATACGACACCAAATGGGTGGGTAACTCTTGCCCAAAAGCAAGATGAGAAGGCAAGAAGGAACAGGAAAACTGGACAGATAGACAAGGGGAACTTGGGGTGGAAAGGGGGAGAGTGATGTCAAATTTTGGGGATCGCAACCAATGTCACAAAACAATATGTGTATATGGATAGGAAGACTCAACATTGTGAAAATGTCAATTCTACCCAAAGTGATCTACAGATACAATGCAATCCAAATCCAAATTCCAACGGCATTTTTTAATGAGATGGAGAAACAAATCACCAACTTCATATGGAAGGGAAAGAGGCCCTGGGTAAGTGAAGCATTACTCAAGAAGAAGAACAAAGTGGGAGGCCTCACGCTACCTGATTTTAGAACGTATTATA